>NW_026292751.1:0-300000 GCF_023091745.1 Budorcas taxicolor | reverse complement strand
TCATCTCGCCTGGAGGGGAGAACCTCCTGGATTTTCTCGAGTTGCGGCAGGTCTTCTCGAGTTACGACGGGGACCTCAGGGACCCGCTCTGGTGGCCTCAGGAAAGGCCAGTCCCCATGCGAGTTGATAGGGGCCATCTCGGGATTCCTCTCCCGTCCATGCCGGGGCCTAAGACCTTGTGTGGAGTCGGGGCCGGAACCTTAGGATTCCTCTCCAGTGTTGCAATGGATCTTGGGGTGCTTCTGAGTCTCCCCAGGAGACTCAGGCCTCGTCTAGAGTGGGGGCATGCACGTGCGCTTTCCTCCCGAGCTGCAGCAGTAGTGTCACGCTTGCTGTCACGTGGATCAAAGGATCTGTGGCTTTCCCTCGAGGCTGTCCATCGAGGCTTTCCCACGAGGCTTTCCCACAGGGCTGTGCCAGGGGCCACCTTGGTGTGAGTCGATCCTCGGCGTGAAAGACGAGCCGGTGAAGGGAAAAGTGGTTCCTATGGAAAGGACTGAGACATCTGGGGGACTCTTGGAATGGTGGCACGACCCTGGAGTTCCTCTCGCCGTTCCTGTTGAGAGGGCCTCCTCTTGAGATGCGACGGGAACGTCGGGAACTCTTTCCCGACGAAGCAGGGAAAGAATCCCTCATTTCGAGCTACGAGGCAGAAACGGGGCTCATCTGGATGTGGGCGGGACCCTCGTGTTTCCTCTCGAGTGGAGACGGGTATGTCGGGGAACTTCTTGATTTGCACCAAGGATGTGAAGGACCCTTTCGAAGGTCCAGAGGTGAGCTGTGATCAGCCTCGAGACGCCTCAGCGGAAATGGGCCTCATCTCGCCTGGAGGGGAGAACCTCCTGGATTTTCTCGAGTTGTAGCAGGTCTTCTCGAGTTACGACGGGGACCTCAGGGACCCGCTCTGGTGGCCTCAGGATAGGCCAGTACCCATGTGCGTTGCAAGGGGACCACTCGGGATTCCTCTCCCGTCCATGCCGAGGCCTCAGTCGTTGTGTGGAGTCGGGGCCGGAACCTGAGTATTCCTCTCCAGTGTTGCCATGGATCTTGGGGTGCTTCTGAGTCTCCCCAGGGGAGTCAGGCCTCGTCTCGAGTGGGGGCATGCACGTGCGCTTTCCTCCCGAGCTGCAGCAGTAGTGTCACGCTTCCTGTCACGTGGATCAAGGGATCTGTGGCTTTCACTCGAGGCTGTCCCTCGAGGCTTTCCCACGAGTCTTTCCCACAGGGCTGTGCCACGTGCCACCTTTGTGTGAGTCGATCCTCGGCGTGAAAGACGAGCCGGTGAAGGGAAAAGAGGTTCGTCTGGAATGGACTGAGACATTTGGGGGACTCTTGGAATGGTGGCAAGACCCTGGAGTTCCTCTCACCGTTGCTGTTGAGAGGGCCTCCTCTTGAGATGCGACGGGAACGCCGGGAACTCTTTCCCGGCGAAGCAGGGAAAGGATCCCTCATCTCGAGCTACGAGGCGGAAACGGGGCTCCTCTGGATGTGGGCGGGACCCTCGTGTTTCCTCTCGAGTGGAGACGGGCATGTCGGGGAACTTCTTGATTTGCACCAAGGGTGTGAAGGACCCTTTCGAAGTTCCAGAGGTGAAGTGTGATCAGCCTCGAGACGCCTCAGTGGAAATGGGCCTCATCTCGCCTGGAGGGGAGAACCTCCTGGATTTTCTCGAGTTGCGGCAGGTCTTCTCGAGTTACGACGCGGTCCTCAGGGACCCGCTCTGGTGGCCTCATGAAAGGCCAGTCCCCATGCCAGTTGCTAGGGGCCATCTCGGGATTCCTCTTCCGTCCATGCTGGGGCCTAAGACCTTGTGTGGAGTCGGGGCCAGAACCTGAGGATTCCTCTCCAGTGTTGCAATGGATCTTGGGGTGCTTCTGAGTCTCCCCGGGGGACTCAGGCTTCGTCTAGAGTGGGGGCATGCACGTGCGCTTTCTTCCCGAGCTACAGCAGTAGTGTCACGCTTCCTGTCACGTGGATCAAGGGATATTTGTCTTTCCCTCGAGGCTGTCCATCGAGGCTTTCCCACGAGTCTTTCCCACAGGGCTGTGCCACGTGCCACCTTGGTGTGAGACGATCCTCGGCGTGAAAGACGAGCCGGTGAATGGAAAAGTGGTTCCTATGGAATGGACTGAGACATCTGGGGGACTCTTGGAATGGTGGTACGACCCTGAAGTTCCTTTCGCCGTTCCTGTTGAGAGGGCCTCCTCTTGAGATGCGACGGGAACGCCGGGAACTCTTTCCCGACGAAGCAGGGAAAGGATCCCTCATCTCGAGCTACGAGGCAGAAACGGGGCTCATCTGGATGTGGGCGGGACCCTCGTGTTTCCTCTCGAGTGGAGACGGGTATGTCGGGGAACTTCTTGATTTGCACCAAGGGTGTGAAGGACCCTTTCAAGTTCCAGAGGTGAGGTGTGATCAGCCTCCAGACGCCTCAGCGGAAATGGCCCTCATCTCGCCTGGAGGGGAGAACCTCCTGGATTTTCTCGAGTTGCGGCATGTCTTCACGAGTTACGACTGGGACCTCAGGGACCCGCTCTGGTGGCCTCAGGAAAGCCAGTCCCCATGCGCGTTGCAAGGGGACCACTCGGGATTCCTCTCCCGTCCATGCCGGGGCCTCAGTCGTTGTGTGGAGTCGGGGCCGGAACCTGAGGATTCCTCTCCAGTGTTGCCATGGATCTTGGGGTGCTTCTGAGTCTCCCCAGGGGAGTCAGGCCTCGTCTCGAGTGGGGGCATGCACGTGCACTTTCCTCCCGAGCTGCAGCAGTAGTGTCACGCTTCCTGTCACGTGGATCAAGGGATCTGTGGCTTTCCCTCGAGGCTGTCCCTCGAGGCTTTCCCACGAGGCTTTCCCACAGGGCTGTGCCACGTGCCACCTTGGTGTGAGTCGATCCTCGGCGTGAAAGACGAGCCGGTGAAGGGAAAAGAGGTTCCTCTGGAATGGACTGAGACATCTGGGGGACTCTTGGAATGGTGGCACGACCCTGGAGTTCCTCTCACCGTTGCTGTTGAGAGGGCTTCCTCTTGAGATGCGACGGGAACGCCGGGAACTCTTTCCCGGCGAAGCCGGGAAAGGATCCCTCATCTCGAGCTACGAGGCGGAAACGGGGCTCCTCTGGATGTGGGCGGGACCCTCGTGATTCCTCTCGAGTGGAGACGGGTATGTCGGGGAACTTCTTGATTTGCACCAAGGGTGTGAAGGACCCTTTCAAGTTTCAGAGGTGAGGTGTGATCAGCCTCGAGACGCCTCAGCGGAAATGGCCCTCATCTCGCCTGGAGGGTAGAACCTCCTGGATTTTCTCGAGTTGTGGCATGTATTCTCGAGTTACGACGGGGACCTCAGGGACCCGCTCTGGTGGCCTCAGGAAAGGCCCGTCTCCATGCGAGTTGCTAGGGGCCATCTCGGGATTCCTCTCCCGTCCATGCCGGGGCTTCAGTCCTTGTGTGGAGTCGGGCCCGGAACATGAGGATTCCTCTCCAGTGTTGCCATGGATCTTGGGGTGCTTCTGAGTCTCCCTAGGGGAGTCAGGCCTCGTCTCGAGTGGGGGCATGCACGTGCGCTTTCCTCCCGAGCTGCAGCAGTAGTGTCACGCTTGCTGTCACGTGGATCAAGGGATCTGTGGCTTTCCCTCGAGGCTGTCCATCGAGGCTTTCCCACGAGGCTTTCCCACAGGGCTGTGCCAGGGGCCACCTTGGTGTGAGTCGATCCTCGGCGTGAAAGACGAGCCGGTGAAGGGAAAAGTGGTTCCTATGGAAGGGACTGAGACATCTGGGGGACTCTTGGAATGGTGGCACGACCCTGGAGTTCCTCTCGCCGTTCCTGTTGAGAGGGCCTCCTCTTGAGATGCGACGGGAACGCCGGGAACTCTTTCCCGACGAAGCAGGGAAAGTATCCCTCATTTCGAGCTACGAGGCAGAAACGGGGCTCATCTGGATGTGGGCGGGACCCTCGTGTTTCCTCTCGAGTGGAGACGGGTATGTCGGGGAACTTCTTGATTTGCACCAAGGATGTGAAGGACCCTTTCGAAGGTCCAGAGGTGAGCTGTGATCAGCCTCGAGACGCCTCAGCGGAAATAGGCCTCATCTCGCCTGGAGGGGAGAACCTCCTGGATTTTCTCGAGTTGTAGCAGGTCTTCTCGAGTTACGACGGGGACCTCAGGGACCCGCTCTGGTGGCCTCAGGATAGGCCAGTACCCATGTGCGTTGCAAGGGGACCACTCGGGATTCCTCTCCCGTCCATGCCGAGGCCTCAGTCGTTGTGTGGAGTCGGGGCCGGAACCTGAGTATTCCTCTCCAGTGTTGCCATGGATCTTGGGGTGCTTCTGAGTCTCCCCAGGGGAGTCAGGCCTCGTCTCGAGTGGGGGCATGCACGTGCGCTTTCCTCCCGAGCTGCAGCAGTAGTGTCACGCTTCCTGTCACGTGGATCAAGGGATCTGTGGCTTTCACTCGAGGCTGTCCCTCGAGGCTTTCCCACGAGTCTTTCCCACAGGGCTGTGCCACGTGCCACCTTTGTGTGAGTCGATCCTCGGCGTGAAAGACGAGCCGGTGAAGGGAAAAGAGGTTCGTCTGGAATGGACTGAGACATTTGGGGGACTCTTGGAATGGTGGCAAGACCCTGGAGTTCCTCTCACCGTTGCTGTTGAGAGGGCCTCCTCTTGAGATGCGACGGGAACGCCGGGAACTCTTTCCCGACGAAGCAGGGAAAGGATCCCTCATCTCGAGCTACGAGGCGGAAACGGGGCTCCTCTGGATGTGGGCGGGACCCTCGTGTTTCCTCTCGAGTGGAGACGGGCATGTCGGGGAACTTCTTGATTTGCACCAAGGGTGTGAAGGACCCTTTCGAAGTTCCAGAGGTGAGGTGTGATCAGCCTCGAGACGCCTCAGTGGAAATGGGCCTCATCTCGCCTGGAGGGGAGAACCTCCTGGATTTTCTCGAGTTGCGGCAGGTCTTCTCGAGTTACGACGCGGTCCTCAGGGACCCGCTCTGGTGGCCTCATGAAAGGCCAGTCCCCATGCCAGTTGCTAGGGGCCATCTCGGGATTCCTCTTCCGTCCATGCTGGGGCCTAAGACCTTGTGTGGAGTCGGGGCCAGAACCTGAGGATTCCTCTCCAGTGTTGCAATGGATCTTGGGGTGCTTCTGAGTCTCCCCGGGGGACTCAGGCTTCGTCTTGAGTGGGGGCATGCACGTGCGCTTTCTTCCCGAGCTACAGCAGTAGTGTCACGCTTCCTGTCACGTGGATCAAGGGATATTTGTCTTTCCCTCGAGGCTGTCCATCGAGGCTTTCCCACGAGTCTTTCCCACAGGGCTGTGCCACGTGCCACCTTGGTGTGAGACGATCCTCGGCGTGAAAGACGAGCCGGTGAATGGAAAAGTGGTTCCTATGGAATAGACTGAGACATCTGGGGGACTCTTGGAATGGTGGTACGACCCTGAAGTTCCTTTCGCCGTTCCTGTTGAGAGGGCCTCCTCTTGAGATGCGACGGGAACGCCGGGAACTCTTTCCCGACGAAGCAGGGAAAGGATCCCTCATCTCGAGCTACGAGGCAGAAACGGGGCTCATCTGGATGTGGGCGGGACCCTCGTGTTTCCTCTCGAGTGGAGACGGGTATGTCGGGGAACTTCTTGATTTGCACCAAGGGTGTGAAGGACCCTTTCAAGTTCCAGAGGTGAGGTGTGATCAGCCTCCAGACGCCTCAGCGGAAATGGCCCTCATCTCGCCTGGAGGGGAGAACCTCCTGGATTTTCTCGAGTTGCGGCATGTCTTCACGAGTTACGACTGGGACCTCAGGGACCCGCTCTGGTGGCCTCAGGAAAGCCAGTCCCCATGCGCGTTGCAAGGGGACCACTCGGGATTCCTCTCCCGTCCATGCCGGGGCCTCAGTCGTTGTGTGGAGTCGGGGCCGGAACCTGAGGATTCCTCTCCAGTGTTGCCATGGATCTTGGGGTGCTTCTGAGTCTCCCCAGGGGAGTCAGGCCTCGTCTCGAGTGGGGGCATGCACGTGCACTTTCCTCCCGAGCTGCAGCAGTAGTGTCACGCTTCCTGTCACGTGGATCAAGGGATCTGTGGCTTTCCCTCGAGGCTGTCCCTCGAGGCTTTCCCACGAGGCTTTCCCACAGGGCTGTGCCACGTGCCACCTTGGTGTGAGTCGATCCTCGGCGTGAAAGACGAGCCGGTGAAGGGAAAAGAGGTTCCTCTGGAATGGACTGAGACATCTGGGGGACTCTTGGAATGGTGGCACGACCCTGGAGTTCCTCTCACCGTTGCTGTTGAGAGGGCTTCCTCTTGAGATGCGACGGGAACGCCGGGAACTCTTTCCCGGCGAAGCCGGGAAAGGATCCCTCATCTCGAGCTACGAGGCGGAAACGGGGCTCCTCTGGATGTGGGCGGGACCCTCGTGATTCCTCTCGAGTGGAGACGGGTATGTCGGGGAACTTCTTGATTTGCACCAAGGGTGTGAAGGACCCTTTCAAGTTTCAGAGGTGAGGTGTGATCAGCCTCGAGACGCCTCAGCGGAAATGGCCCTCATCTCGCCTGGAGGGTAGAACCTCCTGGATTTTCTCGAGTTGTGGCATGTATTCTCGAGTTACGACGGGGACCTCAGGGACCCGCTCTGGTGGCCTCAGGAAAGGCCCGTCTCCATGCGAGTTGCTAGGGGCCATCTCGGGATTCCTCTCCCGTCCATGCCGGGGCTTCAGTCCTTGTGTGGAGTCGGGCCCGGAACATGAGGATTCCTCTCCAGTGTTGCCATGGATCTTGGGGTGCTTCTGAGTCTCCCTAGGGGAGTCAGGCCTCGTCTCGAGTGGGGGCATGCACGTGCGCTTTCCTCCCGAGCTGCAGCAGTAGTGTCACGCTTGCTGTCACGTGGATCAAGGGATCTGTGGCTTTCCCTCGAGGCTGTCCATCGAGGCTTTCCCACGAGGCTTTCCCACAGGGCTGTGCCAGGGGCCACCTTGGTGTGAGTCGATCCTCGGCGTGAAAGACGAGCCGGTGAAGGGAAAAGTGGTTCCTATGGAAGGGACTGAGACATCTGGGGGACTCTTGGAATGGTGGCACGACCCTGGAGTTCCTCTCGCCGTTCCTGTTGAGAGGGCCTCCTCTTGAGATGCGACGGGAACGCCGGGAACTCTTTCCCGACGAAGCAGGGAAAGTATCCCTCATTTCGAGCTACGAGGCAGAAACGGGGCTCATCTGGATGTGGGCGGGACCCTCGTGTTTCCTCTCGAGTGGAGACGGGTATGTCGGGGAACTTCTTGATTTGCACCAAGGATGTGAAGGACCCTTTCGAAGGTCCAGAGGTGAGCTGTGATCAGCCTCGAGACGCCTCAGCGGAAATGGGCCTCATCTCGCCTGGAGGGGAGAACCTCCTGGATTTTCTCGAGTTGTAGCAGGTCTTCTCGAGTTACGACGGGGACCTCAGGGACCCGCTCTGGTGGCCTCAGGATAGGCCAGTACCCATGGGCGTTGCAAGGGGACCACTCGGGATTCCTCTCCCGTCCATGCCGAGGCCTCAGTCGTTGTGTGGAGTCGGGGCCGGAACCTGAGTATTCCTCTCCAGTGTTGCCATGGATCTTGGGGTGCTTCTGAGTCTCCCCAGGGGAGTCAGGCCTCGTCTCGAGTGGGGGCATGCACGTGCGCTTTCCTCCCGAGCTGCAGCAGTAGTGTCACGCTTCCTGTCACGTGGATCAAGGGATCTGTGGCTTTCACTCGAGGCTGTCCCTCGAGGCTTTCCCACGAGTCTTTCCCACAGGGCTGTGTCACGTGCCACCTTTGTGTGAGTCGATCCTCGGCGTGAAAGACGAGCCGGTGAAGGGAAAAGAGGTTCCTCTGGAATGGACTGAGACATTTGGGGGACTCTTGGAATGGTGGCAAGACCCTGGAGTTCCTCTCACCGTTGCTGTTGAGAGGGCCTCCTCTTGAGATGCGACGGGAACGCCGGGAACTCTTTCCCGGCGAAGCAGGGAAAGGATCCCTCATCTCGAGCTACGAGGCGGAAACGGGGCTCCTCTGGATGTGGGCGGGACCCTCGTGTTTCCTCTCGAGTGGAGACGGGCATGTCGGGGAACTTCTTGATTTGCACCAAGGGTGTGAAGGACCCTTTCGAAGTTCCAGAGGTGAGGTGTGATCAGCCTCGAGACGCCTCAGTGGAAATGGGCCTCATCTCGCCTGGAGGGGAGAACCTCCTGGATTTTCTCGAGTTGCGGCAGGTCTTCTCGAGTTACGACGCGGTCCTCAGGGACCCGCTCTGGTGGCCTCATGAAAGGCCAGTCCCCATGCCAGTTGCTAGGGGCCATCTCGGGATTCCTCTTCCGTCCATGCTGGGGCCTAAGACCTTGTGTGGAGTCGGGGCCAGAACCTGAGGATTCCTCTCCAGTGTTGCAATGGGTCTTGGGGTGCTTCTGAGTCTCCCCGGGGGACTCAGGCTTCGTCTCGAGTGGGGGCATGCACGTGCGCTTTCTTCCCGAGCTACAGCAGTAGTGTCACGCTTCCTGTCACGTGGATCAAGGGATATTTGTCTTTCCCTCGAGGCTGTCCCTCGAGGCTTTCCCACGAGTCTTTCCCACAGGGCTGTGCCACGTGCCACCTTGGTGTGAGTCGATCCTCGGCGTGAAAGACGAGCCGGTGAATGGAAAAGTGGTTCCTATGGAATGGACTGAGACATCTGGGGGACTCTTGGAATGGTGGTACGACCCTGAAGTTCCTTTCGCCGTTCCTGTTGAGAGGGCCTCCTCTTGAGATGCGACGGGAACGCCGGGAACTCTTTCCCGACGAAGCAGGGAAAGGATCCCTCATCTCGAGCTACGAGGCAGAAACGGGGCTCATCTGGATGTGGGCGGGACCCTCGTGTTTCCTCTCGAGTGGAGACGGGTATGTCGGGGAACTTCTTGATTTGCACCAAGGGTGTGAAGGACCCTTTCAAGTTCCAGAGGTGAGGTGTGATCAGCCTCCAGACGCCTCAGCGGAAATGGCCCTCATCTCGCCTGGAGGGGAGAACCTCCTGGATTTTCTCGAGTTGCGGCATGTCTTCACGAGTTACGACTGGGACCTCAGGGACCCGCTCTGGTGGCCTCAGGAAAGCCAGTCCCCATGCGCGTTGCAAGGGGACCACTCGGGATTCCTCTCCCGTCCATGCCGGGGCCTCAGTCGTTGTGTGGAGTCGGGGCCGGAACCTGAGGATTCCTCTCCAGTGTTGCCATGGATCTTGGGGTGCTTCTGAGTCTCCCCAGGGGAGTCAGGCCTCGTCTCGAGTGGGGGCATGCACGTGCACTTTCCTCCCGAGCTGCAGCAGTAGTGTCACGCTTCCTGTCACGTGGATCAAGGGATCTGTGGCTTTCCCTCGAGGCTGTCCCTCGAGGCTTTCCCACGAGGCTTTCCCACAGGGCTGTGCCACGTGCCACCTTGGTGTGAGTCGATCCTCGGCGTGAAAGACGAGCCGGTGAAGGGAAAAGAGGTTCCTCTGGAATGGACTGAGACATCTGGGGGACTCTTGGAATGGTGGCACGACCCTGGAGTTCCTCTCACCGTTGCTGTTGAGAGGGCCTCCTCTTGAGATGCGACGGGAACGCCGGGAACTCTTTCCCGGCGAAGCCGGGAAAGGATCCCTCATCTCGAGCTACGAGGCGGAAACGGGGCTCCTCTGGATGTGGGCGGGACCCTCGTGATTCCTCTCGAGTGGAGACGGGTATGTCGGGGAACTTCTTGATTTGCACCAAGGGTGTGAAGGACCCTTTCAAGTTTCAGAGGTGAGGTGTGATCAGCCTCGAGACGCCTCAGCGGAAATGGCCCTCATCTCGCCTGGAGGGTAGAACCTCCTGGATTTTCTCGAGTTGTGGCATGTATTCTCGAGTTACGACGGGGACCTCAGGGACCCGCTCTGGTGGCCTCAGGAAAGGCCCGTCTCCATGCGAGTTGCTAGGGGCCATCTCGGGATTCCTCTCCCGTCCATGCCGCGGGCTTCAGTCCTTGTGTGGAGTCGGGCCCGGAACATGAGGATTCCTCTCCAGTGTTGCCATGGATCTTGGGGGTGCTTCTGAGTCTCCCCAGGGGAGTCAGGCCTCGTCTCGAGTGGGGGCAGGCACGTGCGCTTTCCTCCCGAGCTGCAGCAGTAGTGTCACGCTTCCTGTCACGTGGATCAAGGGATCTGTGGCTTTCCCTCGAGGCTGTCCATCGAGGCTTTCCCACGAGGCTTTCCCACAGGGCTGTGCCACTTGCCACCTTGGTGTGAGTCGATCCTCGGCGAGACAGACGAGCCGGTGAAGGGAAAAGTGGTTCCTATGGTATGGACTGAGACATCTGGGGGACTCTTGGAATGGTGGCATGAACCGGGATTTCCTCTCGCCGTTCCTGTTGAGAGGGATTCCTCTTGAGATGCGACGGGAACGCCGGGAACTCTTTCCCGACGAAGCAGGGAAATGATCCCTCATCTCGAGCTCCGAGGCGGAAACGGGGCTCCTCTGGATGTGGGCGGGACCCTCGTGTTTCCTCTCGAGTGGAGACGGGTATGTCGGGGAACTTCTTGATTTGCACCAAGGGTGTGAAGGACCCTTTCGAAGTTCCAGAGGTGAGGTGTGATCAGCCTCGAGAAGCCTCAGCGGAATTGGGCCTCATCTCGCCTGGAGGGGAGAACCTCCTGGATTTTCTCGAGTTGCGGCAGGTCTTCTCGAGTTACGACGGGGACCTCAGGGACCCGCTCTGGTGGCCTCAGGAAAGGCCAGTCCCCATGCGAGTTGCTAGGCGCCATCTCGGGATTCCTCTCCCGTCCATGCCGGGGCCTAAGACCTTGTGTGGAGTCGGGGCCGGAACCTGAGGATTCCTCTCCAGTGTTGCCATGGATCTTGGGGGTGCTTCTGAGTCTCCCCAGGGGACTCAGGCCTCGTCTAGAGTGGGGGCATGCACGTGCGCTTTCCTCCCGAGCTGCAGCAGTAGTGTCACGCTTCCTGTCACGTGGATCAATGGATATTTGGCTTTCCCTCGAGGCTTTCCAAGGAGGCTTTCCCACAGGGCTGTGCCACGTGCCACCTTGGTGTGAGTCGATCCTCGGCGTGAAAGACGAGCCGGTGAAGGGAAAAGAGGTTCCTCTGGAATGGACTGAGACATCTGGGGGACTCTTGGAATGCTGGCACGACCATGGAGTTCCTCTCGCCGTTCCTGTTGAGAGGGCCTCCTCTTGAGATGCGACGGGAAGGCCGAGAACTCTTTCCCGACGAAGCAGGGAAAGGATCCCTCATCTCGAGCTACGAGGCGGAAACGGGGCTCCTCTGGATGTGGGCGGGACCCTCGTGTTTCCTGTCGAGTGGAGACGGGTATGTCGGGGAACTTCTTGAGTTGCACCAAGGGTGTGAAGGACCCATTCGAAGTTCCAGAGGTGAGGTGTGATCAGCCTCGAGACGCCTCAGCGGAAATGGGCCTAATCTCGCCTGGAGGGGAGATCCTCCTGGATTTTCTCGAGTTGCGGCAGGTCTTCTCGAGTTACGATGGGGACGTCAGGGACCCGCTCTGGTGGCCTCATGAAAGGCCAGTCCCCATGCGAGTTGCTAGGGGCCATCTCGGGATTCCTCTCCCGTCCATGCCGAGGCCTAAGACCATGTGTGGAGTCGGGGCCGGAACCTGAGGATTCCTCTCCAGTGTTGCAATGGATCTTGGGGTGCTTCTGAGTCTCCCCCGGGGACTCAGGACTCGTCTCGAGTGGGGGCATGCACGTGCGCTTTCCTCCCGAGCTGCAGCAGTAGTGTCACGCTTCCTGTCACGTGGATCAAGAGATATTTGGCTTTCCCTCGAGGCTGTCCATCGAGGCTTTCCCACGAGGCTTTCCCACAGGGCTGTGCCACGTGCCACCTTGGTGTGAGTCGATCCTCGGCGTGAAAGATGAGCCGGTGAAGGGAAAAGTGGTTCCTATGGAATGGACTGAGACATCTGGGGGACTCTTGGAATGGTGGCAAGACCCTGAAGTTCCTCTCGCCGTTCCTGTTGAGAGGGCCTCCTCTTGAGATGCGACGGGAACGCCGGGAACTCTTTCCCGGCGAAGCAGGGAAAGGATCCCTCATCTCGAGCTACGAGGCAGAAACGGGGCTCATCTGGATGTGGGCGGGACCCTCGTGTTTCCTCTCGAGTGGAGACGGGTATGTCGGGGAACTTCTTGATTTGCACCAAGGGTGTGAAGGACCCTTTCAAGTTCCAGAGGTGAGGTGTGATCAGCCTCCAGACGCCTCAGCGGAAATGGCCCTCATCTCGCCTGGAGGGGAGAACCTCCTGGATTTTCTCGAGTTGCGGCATGTCTTCACGAGTTACGACTGGGACCTCAGGGACCCGCTCTGGTGGCCTCAGGAAAGCCAGTCCCCATGCGCGTTGCAAGGGGACCACTCGGGATTCCTCTCCCGTCCATGCCGGGGCCTCAGTCGTTGTGTGGAGTCGGGGCCGGAACCTGAGGATTCCTCTCCAGTGTTGCCATGGATCTTGGGGTGCTTCTGAGTCTCCCCAGGGGAGTCAGGCCTCGTCTCGAGTGGGGGCATGCACGTGCACTTTCCTCCCGAGCTGCAGCAGTAGTGTCACGCTTCCTGTCACGTGGATCAAGGGATCTGTGGCTTTCCCTCGAGGCTGTCCCTCGAGGCTTTCCCACGAGGCTTTCCCACAGGGCTGTGCCACGTGCCACCTTGGTGTGAGTCGATCCTCGGCGTGAAAGACGAGCCGGTGAAGGGAAAAGAGGTTCCTCTGGAATGGACTGAGACATCTGGGGGACTCTTGGAATGGTGGCACGACCCTGGAGTTCCTCTCACCGTTGCTGTTGAGAGGGCTTCCTCTTGAGATGCGACGGGAACGCCGGGAACTCTTTCCCGGCGAAGCCGGGAAAGGATCCCTCATCTCGAGCTACGAGGCGGAAACGGGGCTCCTCTGGATGTGGGCGGGACCCTCGTGATTCCTCTCGAGTGGAGACGGGTATGTCGGGGAACTTCTTGATTTGCACCAAGGGTGTGAAGGACCCTTTCAAGTTTCAGAGGTGAGGTGTGATCAGCCTCGAGACGCCTCAGCGGAAATGGCCCTCATCTCGCCTGGAGGGTAGAACCTCCTGGATTTTCTCGAGTTGTGGCATGTATTCTCGAGTTACGACGGGGACCTCAGGGACCCGCTCTGGTGGCCTCAGGAAAGGCCCGTCTCCATGCGAGTTGCTAGGGGCCATCTCGGGATTCCTCTCCCGTCCATGCCGGGGCTTCAGTCCTTGTGTGGAGTCGGGCCCGGAACATGAGGATTCCTCTCCAGTGTTGCCATGGATCTTGGGGTGCTTCTGAGTCTCCCTAGGGGAGTCAGGCCTCGTCTCGAGTGGGGGCATGCACGTGCGCTTTCCTCCCGAGCTGCAGCAGTAGTGTCACGCTTGCTGTCACGTGGATCAAGGGATCTGTGGCTTTCCCTCGAGGCTGTCCATCGAGGCTTTCCCACGAGGCTTTCCCACAGGGCTGTGCCAGGGGCCACCTTGGTGTGAGTCGATCCTCGGCGTGAAAGACGAGCCGGTGAAGGGAAAAGTGGTTCCTATGGAAGGTACTGAGACATCTGGGGGACTCTTGGAATGGTGGCACGACCCTGGAGTTCCTCTCGCCGTTCCTGTTGAGAGGGCCTCCTCTTGAGATGCGACGGGAACGCCGGGAACTCTTTCCCGACGAAGCAGGGAAAGTATCCCTCATTTCGAGCTACGAGGCAGAAACGGGGCTCATCTGGATGTGGGCGGGACCCTCGTGTTTCCTCTCGAGTGGAGACGGGTATGTCGGGGAACTTCTTGATTTGCACCAAGGATGTGAAGGACCCTTTCGAAGGTCCAGAGGTGAGCTGTGATCAGCCTCGAGACGCCTCAGCGGAAATGGGCCTCATCTCGCCTGGAGGGGAGAACCTCCTAGATTTTCTCGAGTTGTAGCAGGTCTTCTCGAGTTACGACGGGGACCTCAGGGACCCGCTCTGGTGGCCTCAGGATAGGCCAGTACCCATGGGCGTTGCAAGGGGACCACTCGGGATTCCTCTCCCGTCCATGCCGAGGCCTCAGTCGTTGTGTGGAGTCGGGGCCGGAACCTGAGTATTCCTCTCCAGTGTTGCCATGGATCTTGGGGTGCTTCTGAGTCTCCCCAGGGGAGTCAGGCCTCGTCTCGAGTGGGGGCATACACGTGCGCTTTCCTCCCGAGCTGCAGCAGTAGTGTCACGCTTCCTGTCACGTGGATCAAGGGATCTGTGGCTTTCACTCGAGGCTGTCCCTCGAGGCTTTCCCACGAGTCTTTCCCACAGGGCTGTGTCACGTGCCACCTTTGTGTGAGTCGATCCTCGGCGTGAAAGACGAGCCGGTGAAGGGAAAAGAGGTTCCTCTGGAATGGACTGAGACATTTGGGGGACTCTTGGAATGGTGGCAAGACCCTGGAGTTCCTCTCACCGTTGCTGTTGAGAGGGCCTCCTCTTGAGATGCGACGGGAACGCCGGGAACTCTTTCCCGGCGAAGCAGGGAAAGGATCCCTCATCTCGAGCTACGAGGCGGAAACGGGGCTCCTCTGGATGTGGGCGGGACCCTCGTGTTTCCTCTCGAGTGGAGACGGGCATGTCGGGGAACTTCTTGATTTGCACCAAGGGTGTGAAGGACCCTTTCGAAGTTCCAGAGGTGAGGTGTGATCAGCCTCGAGACGCCTCAGCGGAAATGGGCCTCATCTCGCCTGGAGGGGAGAACCTCCTGGATTTTCTCGAGTTGCGGCATGTCTTCACGAGTTACGACTGGGACCTCAGGGACCCGCTCTGGTGGCCTCAGGAAAGCCAGTCCCCATGCGCGTTGCAAGGGGACCACTCGGGATTCCTCTCCCGTCCATGCCGGGGCCTCAGTCGTTGTGTGGAGTCGGGGCCGGAACCTGAGGATTCCTCTCCAGTGTTGCCATGGATCTTGGGGTGCTTCTGAGTCTCCCCAGGGGAGTCAGGCCTCGTCTCGAGTGGGGGCATGCACGTGCACTTTCCTCCCGAGCTGCAGCAGTAGTGTCACGCTTCCTGTCACGTGGATCAAGGGATCTGTGGCTTTCCCTCGAGGCTGTCCCTCGAGGCTTTCCCACGAGGCTTTCCCACAGGGCTGTGCCACGTGCCACCTTGGTGTGAGTCGATCCTCGGCGTGAAAGACGAGCCGGTGAAGGGAAAAGAGGTTCCTCTGGAATGGACTGAGACATCTGGGGGACTCTTGGAATGGTGGCACGACCCTGGAGTTCCTCTCACCGTTGCTGTTGAGAGGGCTTCCTCTTGAGATGCGATGGGAACGCCGGGAACTCTTTCCCGGCGAAGCCGGGAAAGGATCCCTCATCTCGAGCTACGAGGCGGAAACGGGGCTCCTCTGGATGTGGGCGGGACCCTCGTGATTCCTCTCGAGTGGAGACGGGTATGTCGGGGAACTTCTTGATTTGCACCAAGGGTGTGAAGGACCCTTTCAAGTTTCAGAGGTGAGGTGTGATCAGCCTCGAGACGCCTCAGCGGAAATGGCCCTCATCTCGCCTGGAGGGTAGAACCTCCTGGATTTTCTCGAGTTGTGGCATGTATTCTCGAGTTACGACGGGGACCTCAGGGACCCGCTCTGGTGGCCTCAGGAAAGGCCCGTCTCCATGCGAGTTGCTAGGGGCCATCTCGGGATTCCTCTCCCGTCCATGCCGGGGCTTCAGTCCTTGTGTGGAGTCGGGCCCGGAACATGAGGATTCCTCTCCAGTGTTGCCATGGATCTTGGGGTGCTTCTGAGTCTCCCTAGGGGAGTCAGGCCTCGTCTCGAGTGGGGGCATGCACGTGCGCTTTCCTCCCGAGCTGCAGCAGTAGTTTCACGCTTGCTGTCACGTGGATCAAGGGATCTGTGGCTTTCCCTCGAGGCTGTCCATCGAGGCTTTCCCACGAGGCTTTCCCACAGGGCTGTGCCAGGGGCCACCTTGGTGTGAGTCGATCCTCGGCGTGAAAGACGAGCCGGTGAAGGGAAAAGTGGTTCCTATGGAAGGTACTGAGACATCTGGGGGACTCTTGGAATGGTGGCACGACCCTGGAGTTCCTCTCGCCGTTCCTGTTGAGAGGGCCTCCTCTTGAGATGCGACGGGAACGCCGGGAACTCTTTCCCGACGAAGCAGGGAAAGTATCCCTCATTTCGAGCTACGAGGCAGAAACGGGGCTCATCTGGATGTGGGCGGGACCCTCGTGTTTCCTCTCGAGTGGAGACGGGTATGTCGGGGAACTTCTTGATTTGCACCAAGGATGTGAAGGACCCTTTCGAAGGTCCAGAGGTGAGCTGTGATCAGCCTCGAGACGCCTCAGCGGAAATGGGCCTCATCTCGCCTGGAGGGGAGAACCTCCTGGATTTTCTCGAGTTGTAGCAGGTCTTCTCGAGTTACGACGGGGACCTCAGGGACCCGCTCTGGTGGCCTCAGGATAGGCCAGTACCCATGGGCGTTGCAAGGGGACCACTCGGGATTCCTCTCCCGTCCATGCCGAGGCCTCAGTCGTTGTGTGGAGTCGGGGCCGGAACCTGAGTATTCCTCTCCAGTGTTGCCATGGATCTTGGGGTGCTTCTGAGTCTCCCCAGGGGAGTCAGGCCTCGTCTCGAGTGGGGGCATACACGTGCGCTTTCCTCCCGAGCTGCAGCAGTAGTGTCACGCTTCCTGTCACGTGGATCAAGGGATCTGTGGCTTTCACTCGAGGCTGTCCCTCGAGGCTTTCCCACGAGTCTTTCCCACAGGGCTGTGTCACGTGCCACCTTTGTGTGAGTCGATCCTCGGCGTGAAAGACGAGCCGGTGAAGGGAAAAGAGGTTCCTCTGGAATGGACTGAGACATTTGGGGGACTCTTGGAATGGTGGCAAGACCCTGGAGTTCCTCTCACCGTTGCTGTTGAGAGGGCCTCCTCTTGAGATGCGACGGGAACGCCGGGAACTCTTTCCCGGCGAAGCAGGGAAAGGATCCCTCATCTCGAGCTACGAGGCGGAAACGGGGCTCCTCTGGATGTGGGCGGGACCCTCGTGTTTCCTCTCGAGTGGAGACGGGCATGTCGGGGAACTTCTTGATTTGCACCAAGGGTGTGAAGGACCCTTTCGAAGTTCCAGAGGTGAGGTGTGATCAGCCTCGAGACGCCTCAGCGGAAATGGGCCTCATCTCGCCTGGAGGGGAGAACCTCCTGGATTTTCTCGAGTTGCGGCAGGTCTTCTCGAGTTACGACGCGGTCCTCAGGGACCCGCTCTGGTGGCCTCATGAAAGGCCAGTCCCCATGCCAGTTGCTAGGGGCCATCTCGGGATTCCTCTTCCGTCCATGCTGGGGCCTAAGACCTTGTGTGGAGTCGGGGCCAGAACCTGAGGATTCCTCTCCAGTGTTGCAATGGATCTTGGGGTGCTTCTGAGTCTCCCCGGGGGACTCAGGCTTCGTCTAGAGTGGGGGCATGCACGTGCGCTTTCTTCCCGAGCTACAGCAGTAGTGTCACGCTTCCTGTCACGTGGATCAAGGGATATTTGTCTTTCCCTCGAGGCTGTCCATCGAGGCTTTCCCACGAGTCTTTCCCACAGGGCTGTGCCACGTGCCACCTTGGTGTGAGTCGATCCTCGGCGTGAAAGACGAGCCGGTGAATGGAAAAGTGGTTCCTATGGAATGGACTGAGACATCTGGGGGACTCTTGGAATGGTGGTACGACCCTGAAGTTCCTTTCGCCGTTCGTGTTGAGAGGGCCTCCTCTTGAGATGCGACGGGAACGCCGGGAACTCTTTCCCGACGAAGCAGGGAAAGGATCCCTCATCTCGAGCTACGAGGCAGAAACGGGGCTCATCTGGATGTGGGCGGGACCCTCGTGTTTCCTCTCGAGTGGAGACGGGTATGTCGGGGAACTTCTTGATTTGCACCAAGGGTGTGAAGGACCCTTTCAAGTTCCAGAGGTGAGGTGTGATCAGCCTCCAGACGCCTCAGCGGAAATGGCCCTCATCTCGCCTGGAGGGGAGAACCTCCTGGATTTTCTCGAGTTGCGGCATGTCTTCACGAGTTACGACTGGGACCTCAGGGACCCGCTCTGGTGGCCTCAGGAAAGCCAGTCCCCATGCGCGTTGCAAGGGGACCACTCGGGATTCCTCTCCCGTCCATGCCGGGGCCTCAGTCGTTGTGTGGAGTCGGGGCCGGAACCTGAGGATTCCTCTCCAGTGTTGCCATGGATCTTGGGGTGCTTCTGAGTCTCCCCAGGGGAGTCAGGCCTCGTCTCGAGTGGGGGCATGCACGTGCACTTTCCTCCCGAGCTGCAGCAGTAGTGTCACGCTTCCTGTCACGTGGATCAAGGGATCTGTGGCTTTCCCTCGAGGCTGTCCCTCGAGGCTTTCCCACGAGGCTTTCCCACAGGGCTGTGCCACGTGCCACCTTGGTGTGAGTCGATCCTCGGCGTGAAAGACGAGCCGGTGAAGGGAAAAGAGGTTCCTCTGGAATGGACTGAGACATCTGGGGGACTCTTGGAATGCTGGCACGACCATGGAGTTCCTCTCGCCGTTCCTGTTGAGAGGGCCTCCTCTTGAGATGCGACGGGAAGGCCGAGAACTCTTTCCCGACGAAGCAGGGAAAGGATCCCTCATCTCGAGCTACGAGGCGGAAACGGGGCTCCTCTGGATGTGGGCGGGACCCTCGTGTTTCCTGTCGAGTGGAGACGGGTATGTCGGGGAACTTCTTGAGTTGCACCAAGGGTGTGAAGGACCCATTCGAAGTTCCAGAGGTGAGGTGTGATCAGCCTCGAGACGCCTCAGTGGAAATGGGCCTCATCTCGCCTGGAGGGGAGATCCTCCTGGATTTTCTCGAGTTGCGGCAGGTCTTCTCGAGTTACGATGGGGACGTCAGGGACCCGCTCTGGTGGCCTCATGAAAGGCCAGTCCCCATGCGAGTTGCTAGGGGCCATCTCGGGATTCCTCTCCCGTCCATGCCGAGGCCTAAGACCATGTGTGGAGTCGGGGCCGGAACCTGAGGATTCCTCTCCAGTGTTGCAATGGATCTTGGGGTGCTTCTGAGTCTCCCCCGGGGACTCAGGACTCGTCTCGAGTGGGGGCATGCACGTGCGCTTTCCTCCCGAGCTGCAGCAGTAGTGTCACGCTTCCTGTCACGTGGATCAAGAGATATTTGGCTTTCCCTAGAGGCTGTCCATCGAGGCTTTCCCACGAGGCTTTCCCACAGGGCTGTGCCACGTGCCACCTTGGTGTGAGTCGATCCTCGGCGTGAAAGATGAGCCGGTGAAGGGAAAAGTGGTTCCTATGGAATGGACTGAGACATCTGGGGGACTCTTGGAATGGTGGCAAGACCCTGAAGTTCCTCTCGCCGTTCCTGTTGAGAGGGCCTCCTCTTGAGATGCGACGGGAACGCCAAGAACTCTTTCCCGACGAAGCAGGGAAAGGATCCCTCATTTCGAGCTACGAGGCAGAAACGGGGCTCATCTGGATGTGGGCGGGACCCTCGTGTTTCCTCTCGAGTGGAGACGGGTATGTCGGGGAACTTCTTGATTTGCAACAAGGGTGTGAAGGACCCTTTCAAGTTCCAGAGGTGAGGTGTGATCAGCCTCCAGACGCCTCAGCGGAAATGGCCCTCATCTCGCCTGGAGGGGAGAACCTCCTGGATTTTCTCGAGTTGCGGCAGGTCTTCTCGAGTTACGACGAGGACCACAGGGACCCGCTCTGGTGGCCTCAGGAAAGGCCAGTCCCCATGCGAGTTGCTAGGGGCCATCTCGGGATTCCTCTGCCGTCCATGCCGGGGCCTAAGACCTAGTGTGGACTCGGGACCGGAGCCTGAGGATTCCTCTCCAGTGTTGCCATGGATCTTGGGGTGCTCTTGAGTCTCCCCAGGGGTGTCAGGCCTCGTCTCGAGTGGGGGCAGGCACGTGCGCTTTCCTCCCGAGCTGCAGCAGTAGTGTCACGCTTCCTGTCACGTGGATCAAGGGATCTGTGGCTTTCCCTCGAGGCTGTCCATCGAGGCTTTCCCACGAGGCTTTCCCACAGGGCTGTGCCACTTGCCACCTTGGTGTGAGTCGATCCTCGGCGTGACAGACGAGCCGGTGAAGGGAAAAGTGGTTCCTATGGTATGGAATGAGACATCTGGGGGACTCTTGGAATGGTGGCATGAACCGGGATTTCCTCTCGCCGTTCCTGTTGAGAGGGATTCCTCTTGAGATGCGATGGGAACGCCGGGAACTCTTTCCCGGCGAAGCAGGGAAAGGATCCCTCATCTCGAGCTCCGAGGCGGAAACGGGGCTCCTCTGGATGTGGGCGGGACGCTCGTGTTTCCTCTCGAGTGGAGACGGGTATGTCGGGGAACTTCTTGATTTGCACCAAGGGTGTGAAGGACCCTTTCGAAGTTCCAGAGGTGAGGTGTGATCAGCCTCGAGACTCCTCAGCGGAATTGGGCCTCATCTCGCCTGGAGGGGAGAACCTCCTGGATCTTCTCCAGTTGCGGCAGGTCTTCTCGAGTTACGACGGGGACCTCAGGGACCCGCTCTGGTGGCCTCAGGAAAGGCCAGTCCCCATGCGAGTTGCTAGGCGCCATCTCGGGATTCCTCTCCCGTCCATGCCGGGGCCTAAGACCTTGTGTGGAGTCGGGGCCGGAACCTGAGGATTCCTCTCCAGTGTTGCCATGGACCTTGGGGGTGCTTCTGAGTCTCCCCAGGGGACTCAGGCCTCGTCTAGAGTGGGGGCATGCACGTGCGCTTTCCTCCCGAGCTGCAGCAGTAGTGTCACGCTTCCTGTCACGTGGATCAATGGATATTTGGCTTTCCCTCGAGGCTGTCCATCGAGGCTTTCCAAGGAGGCTTTCCCACAGGGCTGTGCCACGTGCCACCTTGGTGTGAGTCGATCCTCGGCGTGAAAGACGAGCCGGTGAAGGGAAAAGAGGTTCCTCTGGAATGGACTGAGACATCTGGGGGACTCTTGGAATGCTGGCACGACCATGGAGTTCCTCTCGCCGTTCCTGTTGAGAGGGCCTCCTCTTGAGATGCGACGGGAACGCCGAGAACTCTTTCCCGACGAAGCAGGGAAAGGATCCCTCATATCGAGCTACGAGGCGGAAACGGGGCTCCTCTGGATGTGGGCGGGACCCTCGTGTTTCCTGTCGAGTGGAGACGGGTATGTCGGGGAACTTCTTGAGTTGCACCAAGGGTGTGAAGGACCCATTCGAAGTTCCAGAGGTGAGGTGTGATCAGCCTCGAGACGCCTCAGCGGAAATGGGCCTCATCTCGCCTGGAGGGGAGATCCTCCTGGATTTTCTCGAGTTGCGGCAGGTCTTCTCGAGTTACGATGGGGACGTCAGGGACCCGCTCTGGTGGCCTCATGAAAGGCCAGTCCCCATGCGAGTTGCTAGGGGCCATCTCGGGATTCCTCTCCCGTCCATGCCGAGGCCTAAGACCATGTGTGGAGTCGGGGCCGGAACCTGAGGATTCCTCTCCAGTGTTGCAATGGATCTTGGGGTGCTTCTGAGTCTCCCCCGGGGACTCAGGACTCGTCTCGAGTGGGGGCATGCACGTGCGCTTTCCTCCCGAGCTGCAGCAGTAGTGTCACGCTTCCTGTCACGTGGATCAAGAGATATTTGGCTTTCCCTCGAGGCTGTCAATCGAGGCTTTCCCACGAGGCTTTCCCACAGGGCTGTGCCACGTGCCACCTTTGTGTGAGTCGATCCTCGGCGTGAAAGGCGATCCGCTGAAGGGAAAAGAGTTTCCTCTGGAATGGACTGAGACATCTGGGGGACTCTTGGAATGGTGGCACGATCCTGGAGTTCCTCTCGCCGTTCCTGTTGAGAGGGCCTCCTCTTGAGATGCGACGGGAACGCCGGGAACTCTTTCCCGACGAAGCAGGGAAAGGATCCCTCATCTCGAGCTACGAGGCGGAAACGGGGCTCCTCTGGATGTTGGCGGGACCCTCGTGTTTCTTCTCGAGTGGAGACGGGTATGTCGGGGAACTTCTTGAGATGCACCAAGGCTGTGAAGGACCCTTTCGAAGTTCCAGAGGTGAGGTGTGATCAGCCTCGAGACGCCTCAGCGGAAATGGGCCTCATCTCGCCTGGAGGGGAGAACCTCCTGGATTTTCTCGAGTTGCGGCAGGGCTTCTCGAGTTACGATGGGGACGTCAGGGACCCGCTCTGGTGGCCTCATGAAAGGCCAGTCCCCATGCGATTTGCTAGGGGCCATCTCGGGATTCCTCTCCCGTCCATGCCGAGGCCTAAGACCATGTGTGGAGTCGGGGCCGGAACCTGAGGATTCCTCTCCAGTGTTGCAATGGATCTTGGGGTGCTTCTGAGTCTCCCCCGGGGACTCAGGACTCGTCTCGAGTGGGGGCATGCACGTGCGCTTTCCTCCCGAGCTGCAGCAGTAGTGTCACGCTTCCTGTCACGTGGATCAAGAGATATTTGGCTTTCCCTCGAGGCTGTCCATCGAGGCTTTCCCACGAGGCTTTCCCACAGGGCTGTGCCACGTGCCACCTTGGTGTGAGTCGATCCTCGGCGTGAAAGATGAGCCGGTGAAGGGAAAAGTGGTTCCTATGGAATGGACTGAGACATCTGGGGGACTCTTGGAATGGTGGCAAGACCCTGAAGTTCCTCTCGCCGTTCCTGTTGAGAGGGCCTCCTCTTGAGATGCGACGGGAACGCCGAGAACTCTTTCCCGACGAAGCAGGGAAAGGATCCCTCATTTTGAGCTACGAGGCAGAAACGGGGCTCATCTGGATGTGGGCGGGACCCTCGTGTTTCCTCTCGAGTGGAGACGGGTATGTCGGGGAACTTCTTGATTTGCAACAAGGGTGTGAAGGACCCTTTCATGTTCCAGAGGTGAGGTGTGATCAGCCTCCAGACGCCTCAGCGGAAATGGCCCTCATCTCGCCTGGAGGGGAGAACCTCCTGGATTTTCTCGAGTTGCGGCAGGTCTTCTCGAGTTACGACGAGGACCACTGGGACCCGCTCTGGTGGCCTCAGGAAAGGCCAGTCCCCATGCGAGTTGCTAGGGGCCATCTCGGGATTCCTCTGCCGTCCATGCCGGGGCCTAAGACCTAGTGTGGACTCGGGACCGGAGCCTGAGGATTCCTCTCCAGTGTTGCCATGGATCTTGGGGTGCTCTTGAGTCTCCCCAGGGGTGTCAGGCCTCGTCTCGAGTGGGGGCAGGCACGTGCGCTTTCCTGCCGAGCTGCAGCAGTAGTGTCACGCTTCCTGTCACGTGGATCAAGGGATCTGTGGCTTTCCCTCGAGGCTGTCCATCGAGGCTTTCCCACGAGGCTTTCCCACAGGGCTGTGCCACTTGCCACCTTGGTGTGAGTCGATCCTCGGCGTGACAGACGAGCCGGTGAAGGGAAAAGTGGTTCCTATGGTATGGACTGAGACATCTGGGGGACTCTTGGAATGGTGGCATGAACCGGGATTTCCTCTCGCCGTTCCTGTTGAGAGGGATTCCTCTTGAGATGCGACGGGAACGCCGGGAACTCTTTCCCGACGAAGCAGGGAAAGGATCCCTCATCTCGAGCTCCGAGGCGGAAACGGGGCTCCTCTGGATGTGGGCGGGACCCTCGTGTTTCCTCTCGAGTGGAGACGGGTATGTCGGGGAACTTCTTGATTTGCACCAAGGGTGTGAAGGACCCTTTCGAAGTTCCAGAGGTGAGGTGTGATCAGCCTCGAGACTCCTCAGCGGAATTGGGCCTCATCTCGCCTGGAGGGGAGAACCTCCTGGATTTTCTCGAGTTGCGGCAGGTCTTCTCGAGTTACGACGGGGACCTCAGGGACCCGCTCTGGTGGCCTCATGAAAGGCCAGTCCCCATGCGAGTTGCTAGGGGCATCTCGGGATTCCTTTCCCGTCCATGCCGAGGCCTAAGACCATGTGTGGAGTCGGGGCCGGAACCTGAGGATTCCTCTCCAGTGTTGACATGGATCTTGGGGTGCTTCTGAGTCTCCCCAGGGCAGTCAGGCCTCGTCTCGAGTGGGGGCATGCACGTGCGCTTTCCTCCCGAGCTGCAGCAGTAGTGTCACGCTTCCTGTCACGTGGATCAAGGGATCTGTGGCTTTCCCTCGAGGCTTCCCTCGAGGCTTTCCCACGAGGCTTTCCCACAGGGCTGTGCCACGTGCCACCTTGGTGTGAGTCGATCCTCGGCGTGAAAGACGAGCCGGTGAAGGGAAAAGAGGTTCCTCTAGAATGGACTGAGACATCTGGGGGACTCTTGGAATGGTGGCACGACACTGGAACTCCTCTCGCCGTTCCCGTTGAGAGGTCCTCCTCTTGATATGCGACGGGAACGCCGGGAACTCTTTCCCGACGTAGCAGGAAAAGGATCCCTCATCTCGAGCTATGAGGCGGAAACGGGGCTCCTCTGGATGTGGGCGGGACCCTCGTGATTCCTCTCGAGTGGAGACGAGTATGTCGGGGAACTTCTTGATTTGCACCAAGGGTGTGAAGGACCCTTTCGAAGTTCCAGAGGTGAGGTGTGATCAGCCTCCAGACGCCTCAGCAGAAATGGGCCTCTAATCGCCTGGAGGGGAGAACCTCCTGGATTTTCTCGAGTTGCAGCAGGTCTTCTCGAGTTACGACGGGGACCTCAGGGACCCGATCTGGTGGCCTCAGGATAGGCCAGTCCCCATGCGCGTTGCAAGGGGACCACTCGGGATTCCTCTCCCGTCCATGCCGGGGCCTCAGTCGTTGTGTGGAGTCGGGGCCGGAACCTGAGGATTCCTCTCCAGTGTTGCCATGGATCTTGGGGTGCTTCTGAGTCTCCCCAGGGGAGTCAGGCCTCGTCTCGAGTGGGGGCATGCACGTGCACTTTCCTCCCGAGCTGCAGCAGTAGTGTCACGCTTCCTGTCACGTGGATCAAGGGATCTGTGGCTTTCCCTCGAGGCTGTCCCTCGAGGCTTTCCCACGAGTCTTTCCCACAGGGCTGTGCCACGTGCCACCTTGGTGTGAGTCGATCCTCGGCGTGAAAGACGAGCCGGTGAAGGGAAAAGAGGTTCCTCTGGATTGGACTGAGACATTTGGTGGACTCTTGGAATGGTGGCAAGACCCTGGAGTTCCTCTCACCGTTGCTGTTGAGAGGGCCTCCTCTTGATATGCGACGGGAACGCCGGGAACTCTTTCCCGACGAAGCAGGGAAAGGATCCCTCATTTCGAGCTACGAGGCAGAAACGGGGCTCCTCTGGATGTGGGCGGGACCCTCGTGTTTCCTCTCGAGTGGAGACGGGTATGTCGGGGAACTTCTTGATTTGCACCAAGGGTGTGAAGGACCCTTTCAAGTTCCAGAGGTGAGGTGTGATCAGCCTCCAGACGCCTCAGCGGAATTGGGCCTCATCTCGCCTGGAGGGGAGAACCTCCTGGATTTTCTCGAGTTGCGGCAGGTCTTCTCGAGTTACGACGGGGACCTCAGGGACCCGCTCTGGTGGCATCAGGAAAGGCCAGTCCCTATGCCAGTTGCTAGGGGCCATCTCGGGATTCCTCTCCCGTCCATGCTGGGGCCTAAGACCTTGTGTGGAGTCGGGGCCGGAAACTGAGGATTCCTGTCCAGTGTTGCCATGGATCTTGGGGTGCTTCTGAGTCTCCCCAGGGGAGTCAGGCCTCGTCTCGAGTGGGGGCATGCAAGTGCGCTTTCCTCCCAAGCTGCAGCAGTAGTGTCACCCTTCCTGTCACTTGGATCAAGGGATCTGTGGCTTTCCCTCGAGGTTTTCCCTCGAGGATTTCCCACGAGGCTTTCCCACAGGGCTGTGCCACGTTCCACCTTGGTGTGAGTCGATCCTCTGTGTGAAAGACGAGCCGGTGAAGGGAAAAGAGGTTCCTCTGGAATGGACTGAGACATCTGGGGTACTCTTGGAATGGTGGCACGACCCTGGAGTTCCTCTCGCCGTTCCTGTTGAGAGGTCCTCCTCTTCAGATGCGACGGGAACGCCGGGAACTCTTTCCCGGTGAAGCAGGGAAAGGATCCCTCATCTCGAGCTACGAGGAGGAAACGGGGCTCCTCTGGATGTGGGCGGGACCCTCGTGTTTCCTCTCGAGGGGAGACGGGTATGTCGGGGAACTTCTTGATTTGCACCAAGGGTGTGATGGACCCTTTCGAAGTTCCAGAAGTGAGGTGCGATCAGCCTCGAGACGCCTCAGCGGAAATGGGCCTCATCTCGCCTGGAGGGGAGAACCTCCTGGATTTTCTCGAGTTGCGGCAGGTCTTCTCGAGTTACGACGGGGACCTCAGGGACCCGCTCTGGTGGCCTCAGGAAAGGCCAGTCCCCATGCGAGTTGATAGGGGCCATCTCGGGATTCCTCTCCCGTCCATGCCGGGGCCTAAGACCTTGTGTGGAGTCGGGGCCGGAACCTTAGGATTCCTCTCCAGTGTTGCAATGGATCTTGGGGTGCTTCTGAGTCTCCCCAGGAGACTCAGGCCTCGTCTAGAGTGGGGGCATGCACGTGCGCTTTCCTCCCGAGCTGCAGCAGTAGTGTCACGCTTGCTGTCACGTGGATCAAGGGATCTGTGGCTTTCCCTCGAGGCTGTCCATCGAGGCTTTCCCACGAGGCTTTCCCACAGGGCTGTGCCAGGGGCCACCTTGGTGTGAGTCGATCCTCGGCGTGAAAGACGAGCCGGTGAAGGGAAAAGTGGTTCCTATGGAAGGGACTGAGACATCTGGGGGACTCTTGGAATGGTGGCACGACCCTGGAGTTCCTCTCGCCGTTCCTGTTGAGAGGGCCTCCTCTTGAGATGCGACGGGAACGCCGGGAACTCTTTCCCGACGAAGCAGGGAAAGGATCCCTCATCTCGAGCTACGAGGCAGAAACGGGGCTCATCTGGATGTGGGCGGGACCCTCGTGTTTCCTCTCGAGTGGAGACGGGTATGTCGGGGAACTTCTTGATTTGCACCAAGGGTGTGAAGGACCCTTTCAAGTTCCAGAGGTGAGGTGTGATCAGCCTCCAGACGCCTCAGCGGAAATGGCCCTCATCTCGCCTGGAGGGGAGAACCTCCTGGATTTTCTCGAGTTGCGGCATGTCTTCACGAGTTACGACTGGGACCTCAGGGACCCGCTCTGGTGGCCTCAGGAAAGCCAGTCCCCATGCGCGTTGCAAGGGGACCACTCGGGATTCCTCTCCCGTCCATGCCGGGGCCTCAGTCGTTGTGTGGAGTCGGGGCCGTAACCTGAGGATTCCTCTCCAGTGTTGCCATGGATCTTGGGGTGCTTCTGAGTCTCCCCAGGGGAGTCAGGCCTCGTCTCGAGTGGGGGCATGCACGTGCACTTTCCTCCCGAGCTGCAGCAGTAGTGTCACGCTTCCTGTCACGTGGATCAAGGGATCTGTGGCTTTCCCTCGAGGCTGTCCCTCGAGGCTTTCCCACGAGGCTTTCCCACAGGGCTGTGCCACGTGCCACCTTGGTGTGAGTCGATCCTCGGCGTGAAAGACGAGCCGGTGAAGGGAAAAGAGGTTCCTCTGGAATGGACTGAGACATCTGGGGGACTCTTGGAATGGTGGCACGACCCTGGAGTTCCTCTCACCGTTGCTGTTGAGAGGGCTTCCTCTTGAGATGCGACGGGAACGCCGGGAACTCTTTCCCGGCGAAGCCGGGAAAGGATCCCTCATCTCGAGCTACGAGGCGGAAACGGGGCTCCTCTGGATGTGGGCGGGACCCTCGTGATTCCTCTCGAGTGGAGACGGGTATGTCGGGGAACTTCTTGATTTGCACCAAGGGTGTGAAGGACCCTTTCAAGTTTCAGAGGTGAGGTGTGATCAGCCTCGAGACGCCTCAGCGGAAATGGCCCTCATCTCGCCTGGAGGGTAGAACCTCCTGGATTTTCTCGAGTTGTGGCATGTATTCTCGAGTTACGACGGGGACCTCAGGGACCCGCTCTGGTGGCCTCAGGAAAGGCCCGTCTCCATGCGAGTTGCTAGGGGCCATCTCGGGATTCCTCTCCCGTCCATGCCGGGGCTTCAGTCCTTGTGTGGAGTCGGGCCCGGAACATGAGGATTCCTCTCCAGTGTTGCCATGGATCTTGGGGTGCTTCTGAGTCTCCCTAGGGGAGTCAGGCCTCGTCTCGAGTGGGGGCATGCACGTGCGCTTTCCTCCCGAGCTGCAGCAGTAGTGTCACGCTTGCTGTCACGTGGATCAAGGGATCTGTGGCTTTCCCTCGAGGCTGTCCATCGAGGCTTTCCCACGAGGCTTTCCCACAGGGCTGTGCCAGGGGCCACCTTGGTGTGAGTCGATCCTCGGCGTGAAAGACGAGCCGGTGAAGGGAAAAGTGGTTCCTATGGAAGGGACTGAGACATCTGGGGGACTCTTGGAATGGTGGCACGACCCAGGAGTTCCTCTCGCCGTTCCTTTTGAGAGGGCCTCCTCTTGAGATGCGACGGGAACGCCGGGAACTCTTTCCCGACGAAGCAGGGAAAGTATCCCTCATTTCGAGCTACGAGGCAGAAACGGGGCTCATCTGGATGTGGGCGGGACCCTCGTGTTTCCTCTCGAGTGGAGACGGGTATGTCGGGGAACTTCTTGATTTGCACCAAGGATGTGAAGGACCCTTTCGAAGGTCCAGAGGTGAGCTGTGATCAGCCTCGAGACGCCTCAGCGGAAATGGGCCTCATCTCGCCTGGAGGGGAGAACCTCCTGGATTTTCTCGAGTTGTAGCAGGTCTTCTCGAGTTACGACGGGGACCTCAGGGACCCGCTCTGGTGGCCTCAGGATAGGCCAGTACCCATGGGCGTTGCAAGGGGACCACTCGGGATTCCTCTCCCGTCCATGCCGAGGCCTCAGTCGTTGTGTGGAGTCGGGCCCGGAACCTGAGTATTCCTCTCCAGTGTTGCCATGGATATTGGGGTGCTTCTGAGTCTCCCCAGGGGAGTCAGGCCTCGTCTCGAGTGGGGGCATGCACGTGCGCTTTCCTCCCGAGCTGCAGCAGTAGTGTCACGCTTCCTGTCACGTGGATCAAGGGATCTGTGGCTTTCACTCGAGGCTGTCCCTCGAGGCTTTCCCACGAGTCTTTCCCACAGGGCTGTGTCACGTGCCACCTTTGTGTGAGTCGATCCTCGGCGTGAAAGACGAGCCGGTGAAGGGAAAAGAGGTTCCTCTGGAATGGACTGAGACATTTGGGGGACTCTTGGAATGGTGGCAAGACCCTGGAGTTCCTCTCACCGTTGCTGTTGAGAGGGCCTCCTCTTGAGATGCGACGGGAACGCCGGGAACTCTTTCCCGGCGAAGCAGGGAAAGGATCCCTCATCTCGAGCTACGAGGCGGAAACGGGGCTCCTCTGGATGTGGGCGGGACCCTCGTGTTTCCTCTCGAGTGGAGACGGGCATGTCGGGGAACTTCTTGATTTGCACCAAGGGTGTGAAGGACCCTTTCGAAGTTCCAGAGGTGAGGTGTGATCAGCCTCGAGACGCCTCAGTGGAAATGGGCCTCATCTCGCCTGGAGGGGAGAACCTCCTGGATTTTCTCGAGTTGCGGCAGGTCTTCTCGAGTTACGACGCGGTCCTCAGGGACCCGCTCTGGTGGCCTCATGAAAGGCCAGTCCCCATGCCAGTTGCTAGGGGCCATCTCGGGATTCCTCTTCCGTCCATGCTGGGGCCTAAGACCTTGTGTGGAGTCGGGGCCAGAACCTGAGGATTCCTCTCCAGTGTTGCAATGGATCTTGGGGTGCTTCTGAGTCTCCCCGGGGGACTCAGGCTTCGTCTAGAGTGGGGGCATGCACGTGCGCTTTCTTCCCGAGCTACAGCAGTAGTGTCACGCTTCCTGTCACGTGGATCAAGGGATATTTGTCTTTCCCTCGAGGCTGTCCATCGAGGCTTTCCCACGAGTCTTTCCCACAGGGCTGTGCCACGTGCCACCTTGGTGTGAGTCGATCCTCGGCGTGAAAGACGAGCCGGTGAATGGAAAAGTGGTTCCTATGGAATGGACTGAGACATCTGGGGGACTCTTGGAATGGTGGTACGACCCTGAAGTTCCTTTCGCCGTTCCTGTTGAGAGGGCCTCCTCTTGAGATGCGACGGGAACGCCGGGAACTCTTTCCTGACGAAGCAGGGAAAGGATCCCTCATCTCGAGCTACGAGGCAGAAACGGGGCTCATCTGGATGTGGGCGGGACCCTCGTGTTTCCTCTCGAGTGGAGACGGGTATGTCGGGGAACTTCTTGATTTGCACCAAGGGTGTGAAGGACCCTTTCAAGTTCCAGAGGTGAGGTGTGATCAGCCTCCAGACGCCTCAGCGGAAATGGCCCTCATCTCGCCTGGAGGGGAGAACCTCCTGGATTTTCTCGAGTTGCGGCATGTCTTCACGAGTTACGACTGGGACCTCAGGGACCCGCTCTGGTGGCCTCAGGAAAGCCAGTCCCCATGCGCGTTGCAAGGGGACCACTCGGGATTCCTCTCCCGTCCATGCCGGGGCCTCAGTCGTTGTGTGGAGTCGGGGCCGGAACCTGAGGATTCCTCTCCAGTGTTGCCATGGATCTTGGGGTGCTTCTGAGTCTCCCCAGGGGAGTCAGGCCTCGTCTCGAGTGGGGGCATGCACGTGCACTTTCCTCCCGAGCTGCAGCAGTAGTGTCACGCTTCCTGTCACGTGGATCAAGGGATCTGTGGCTTTCCCTCGAGGCTGTCCCTCGAGGCTTTCCCACGAGGCTTTCCCACAGGGCTGTGCCACGTGCCACCTTGGTGTGAGTCGATCCTCGGCGTGAAAGACGAGCCGGTGAAGGGAAAAGAGGTTCCTCTGGAATGGACTGAGACATCTGGGGGACTCTTGGAATGGTGGCACGACCCTGGAGTTCCTCTCACCGTTGCTGTTGAGAGGGCCTCCTCTTGAGATGCGACGGGAACGCCGGGAACTCTTTCCCGGCGAAGCCGGGAAAGGATCCCTCATCTCGAGCTACGAGGCGGAAACGGGGCTCCTCTGGATGTGGGCGGGACCCTCGTGATTCCTCTCGAGTGGAGACGGGTATGTAGGGGAACTTCTTGATTTGCACCAAGGGTGTGAAGGACCCTTTCAAGTTTCAGAGGTGAGGTGTGATCAGCCTCGAGACGCCTCAGCGGAAATGGCCCTCATCTCGCCTGGAGGGTAGAACCTCCTGGATTTTCTCGAGTTGTGGCATGTATTCTCGAGTTACGACGGGGACCTCAGGGACCCGCTCTGGTGGCCTCAGGAAAGGCCCGTCTCCATGCGAGTTGCTAGGGGCCATCTCGGGATTCCTCTCCCGTCCATGCCGGGGCTTCAGTCCTTGTGTGGAGTCGGGCCCGGAACATGAGGATTCCTCTCCAGTGTTGCCATGGATCTTGGGGGTGCTTCTGAGTCTCCCCAGGGGAGTCAGGCCTCGTCTCGAGTGGGAGCTTGCACGTGCGCTTTCCCCCGAGCTGCAGCAGTAGTGTCACGCTTCCTGTCACGTGGATCAAGGGATCTGTGGCTTTCCCTCGAGGCTGTCCATCGAGGCTTTCCCACGAGGCTTTCCCACAGGCCTGTGCCACGTGCCACCTTGGTGTGAGTCGATCCTCGGCGTGACAGACGAGCCGGTGAAGGTAAAAGTGGTTCCTATGGAATGGACTGAGACATCTGGGGGACTCTTGGAATGGTGGCACGACCCTGGAGTTCCTCTCGCCGTTCCTGTTGAGAGGGCCTCCTCTTGAGATGCGACGGGAATGCCGGGATCTCTTTCCCGACGAAGCAGGGAAAGGATCCCTCATCTCGAGCTACGAGGCGTACCCGGGGTTCCTCTGGATGTGGGCGGGACCCTCGTGATTCCTCTCGAGTGGAGACTGGTATGTCGGGAAACTTCTTGATTTGCACCAAGGGTGTGAAGGACCCTTTCGAAGTTCCAGAGGTGAGGTGTGATCAGCCTCGAAACGCCTCAGCGGAAATGGGCCTCATCTCGCCTGGAGGGGAGAACCTCCTGGATTTTCTCGAGTTGCGGCAGGTCTTCTCGAGATACGACGGGGACCTCAGGGACCCGCTCTGGTGGCCTCAGGAAAGGCCAGACCCCATGCGAGTGGCTAGGGGACCTCTCGGGTTTCCTCTCCCGTCCATGCCGAGGCCTCAGTCCTTGTGTGGAGTGGGGGCCGGAACCTGAGGATTCCTCTCCAGTGTTGCCATGGATCTTTGGGTGCTTCTGAGTCTCCCCAGGGGAGTCAGGCCTCGTCTCGAGTGGGGGAATGCACGTGCGCTTTCCTCCCGAGCTGCAGCAGCAGTGTCATGCTTCCTGTCACGTGGATCAAGGGATCTGTGGCTTTCCCTCGAGGCTGTCCCTCGAGGCTTTCCCACGAGTCTTTCCCACAGGGCTGTGCCACGTGCCACCTTGGTGTGAGTCGTTCCTCGGCGTGAAAGACGAGCCGGTGAAGGGAAAAGAGGTTCCTCTGCAATGGACTGAGACATCTGGGGGACTCTTGGAATGCTGGCACGACCCTGGAGTTCCTCTCGCCATTCCTGTTGAGAGGGCCTCCTCTTGAGATGCGACGGGAACGCCGGGAACTCTTTCACGACGAAGCAGGGAAAGGATCCCTCATCTCGAGCTACGAGGCGGAAACGGAGCTCCTCTGGTTGTTGGCGGGACCCTCGTGTTTCCTCTCGAGTGGAGACGGGTATGTCGGGGAACTTCTTGATTTGCACCTAGGGTGTGAAGGACCCTTTCGAAGTTCCAGAGGTGAGGTGTGATCCGCCTCGAGACGCCTCAGCGGAAATGGGCCTCATCTCGCCTGGAGGGGAGAACCTCCTGGATTTTCTCGAGTTGCGGCAGGTCTTCTCGAGTTACGACGGGCACCTCAGGGAGCCGCTCTGTTGGCCTCAGGAAAGGACAGTCCCCATGCGAGTTGCTAGGGGCCATTTCGGGATTCCTCTCCCGTCCATGCCGGGGCCTAAGACCTTGTGTGGAGTCGGGCCCGGAGCCTGAGGATTCCTCTCCAGTGTTGCAATGGATCTTGGGGTGCTTCTGAGTCTCCCCAGGGGACTCAGGCCTCGTCTAGTGTGGGGGCATGCACGTGCGCTTTCTTCCTGAGCTGCAGCAGTAGTGTCACGCTTCCTGTCACGTGGATCAAGGGATCTGTGGCTTTCCCTCGAGGCTGTCCATCGAGGCTTTCCCACGAGGCTTTCCCACAGGGCTGTGCCACGTGCCACCTTGGTGTGAGTCGATCCTCGGCGTGACAGACGAGCCGGTGAAGGGAAAAGTGGTTCCTATGGAATGGACTGAGACATCTGGGGGACTCTTGGAATGGTGGCACGAACCGGGATTTCCTCTCGCCGTTCCTGTTGAGAGGGATTCCTCTTGAGATGCGACGGGAACGCCGGGAACTCTTTCCCGACGAAGCAGGGAAAGGATCCCTCATCTCGAGCTACGAGGCACAAACGGGGCTCCTATGGATGTGAGCGGGACCCTCGTGTTTCCTCTCGAGTGGAGACGGGTATGTCGGGGAACTTCTTGATTTGCACCAAGGGTGTGAAGGACCCTTTCAAGTTACAGAGGTGAGGTGTGATCAGCCTCCAGACGCCTCAGCGGAAATGGGCCTCATCTCGCCTGGAAGGGAGAACCTCCTGGATTTTCTCGAGTTGCGGCAGGTCTTCTCGAGTTACGACGGGGACCTCAGGGACCCGCTCTGGTGGCCTCAGGAAAGGCCAGTCCCCATGCCAGTTGCTAGGGGCCATCTCGGGATTCCTCTCCCGTCCATGCTGGGGCCTAAGACCTACCTTGTGTGGAGTCGGGCCCGGAAACTGAGGATTCCTGTCCAGTGTTGCCATGGATCTTGGGGTGCTTCTGAGCCTCCCCAGGGGAGTCAGGCCTCGTCTCGCCTGGGGGCATGCACGTGCGCTTTCCTCCCGAGCTGCAGCAGTAGTGTCACGCTTCCTGTCACGTGGATCAAGGGATCTGTGGCTTTCCCTGGAGGCTGTCCCTCGAGCCTTTCCCACGCGGCTTTCCCACAGGGCTGTGCCACGTGCCACCTTGGTGTGAGTCGATCCTCGGCGTGACAGACGAGCCGGTGAAGGGAAAAGTGGTTCCTATGGTATGGACTGAGACATCTGGGGGACTCTTGGAATGGTGGCATGAACCGGGATTTCCTCTCGCCGTTCCTGTTGAGAGGGCCTCCTCTTGAGATGCGACGGGAACGCCGGGAACTCTTTCCCGACGAAGCAGGGAAAGGATCCCTCATCTCGAGCTACGAGGCGGAAACGGGGCTCCTCTGGATGTGGGCGGGACCCTCGTGTTTCCTCTCGAGTGGAGACGGGTATGTCGGGGAACTTCTTGATTTGCACCAAGGGTGTGAAGGACCCTTTCAAGTTACAGAGGTGAGGTGTGATCAGCCTCGAGACGCCTCAGCGGAAATGGGCCTCATCTCGCCTGGAGGGGAGAACCTCCTGGATTTTCTCGAGTTTCGGCAGGTCTTCTCGAGTTACGACGGGGACCTCAGGGACCCGCTCTGGTGGCCTCAGGAAACGCCAGTCCCCATGCCAGTTGCTAGGGGCCATCTCGGGATTCCTCTCCCGTCCTTGCTGGGGCCTAAGACCCTGTGTGGAGTCGGGGCCGGAACCTGAGGATCCCTCTCCAGTGTTGCCATGGATCTTGGGGTGCTTCTGAGTCTCCTCAGGGGAGTCAGGCATCGTCTCGAGTGGGGGTATGCACGTGCGCTTTCCTCCCAAGCCGCAGCAGCAGTGTCACGCTTCCTGTCACTTGGATCAAGGGATATTTGGCTTTCCCTCGAGGCTGTCCATCGAGGCTTTCCCACGAGGTTTTCCCACAGGGCTGTGCGACGTTCCACCTTGGTGTGAGTCGATCCTCGGCGTGAAAGACGAGCCGGTGAAGGGAAAAGAGGTTCCTCTGGAATGGACTGAGACATCTGGGGGACTCTTGGAATGCTGGCACGACCATGGAGTTCCTCTCGCCGTTCCTGTTGAGAGGGCTTCCTCTTGAGATGCGACAGGAAGGCCGGGAACTCTTTCTCGAAGAAGCAGGGAAAGGATCCCTCATCTCGAGCTACGAGGCGGAAACGGGGCTCCTCTGGATGTGGGCGGGACCCTCGTGATTCCTCTCGAGTGGAGACGGGTATGTCGGGGAACTTCTTGATTTGCACCTAGGGTGTGAAGGACCCTTTCGAAGTTCCAGAGGTGATGTGTGATCAGCCTCGAGACGCCTCAGCGGAAATGGGCCTCATCTCGCCTGGAGGGGAGAACCTCCTGGATTTTCTCGAGTTGCGGCAGGTCTTCTCGAGTTACGACGCGGACCTCAGGGACCCGCTCTGGTGGCCTCAGGAAAGGCCAGTCCCCATGCGAGTTGCTAGGGGACCTCTCGGGATTCCTCTCCGGTCCATGCCGGGGCCTCAGTCCTTGTGTGGAGTCGGGGCCTGAACCTGAGGATTCCTGTCCAGTGTTGCCATGGATCTTGGGGTGCTTCTGAGTCTCCCCAGGGGAGTCAGGCCTCGTCTCGAGTGGGGGCATGCACGTGCGCTTTCCTCCCGAGCTGCAGCAGGAGTGTCACCCTTCCTGTCACGTGGATCAAGGGATCTGTGGCTTTCCCTGGAGGCTGTCCCTCGAGGCTTTCCCACGAGGCTTTCCCACAGGGCTGTGCCACGTGCCACCTTGGTGTGAGTCGATCCTCGGCGTGAAAGACGAGCCGGTGAAGGGAAAAGTGGTTCCTCTGGAATGGACTGAGACATCTGGGGGACTCTTGGAATGCTGGCACGACCATGGAGTTCCTCTCGCCGTTCCTGTTGAGAGGGCCTCCTCTTGAGATGCGACGGGAACGTCGGGAATTCTTTCCCGACGAAGCAGGGAAAGGATCCCTCATCTCGAGCTACGAGGCGGAAACGGGGCTCCTCTGGATGTGGGCGGGACCCTCGTGTTTCCTCTCGAGTGGAGACGGGTATGTCGGGGAACTTCTTGAGTTGCACCAAGGGTGTGAAGGACCCTTTCGAAGTTCCAGAGGTGAGGTGTGATCAGCCTCGAGACGCCTCAGTGGAAATGGGCCTCATCTCGCCTGGAGGGGAGAACCTCCTGGATTTTCTCGAGTTGCGGCAGGTCTTCTCGAGTTACGACGGGGACCTCAGGGACCCGCTCTGGTGGCCTCAGGAAAGGCCAGTCCCCATGCCAGTTGCTAGGGGCCATCTCGGGATTCCTCTCCCGTCCATGCTGGGGCCTAAGACCTTGTGTGGAGTCGGGCCCGGAACCTGAGGATTTCTCTCCAGTGTTGCCATGGATCTTGGGGTGCCCTTGAGTCTCCCCAGGGGAGTCAGGCCTCGTCTCGACTGGGGGCATGCACGTGCGCTTTCCTCCCGAGCTGCAGCAGTAGTGTCACGCTTCCTGTCACGTGGATCAAGGGATCTGTGGCTTTCCCTGGAGGCTGTCCCTGGAGCCTTTCCCACGCGGCTTTCCCACAGGGCTGTGCCACGTGCCACCTTGGTGTGAGCCGATCCTCGGCGTGAAAGACGAAACGGTGAAGGGAAAAGAGGTTCCTCTGGAATGGACTGAGACATCTGGGGGACTCTTGGAATGCTGGCACGACCATGGAGTTCCTCTCGCCATTCCTGTTGAGAGGGCCTCCTCTTGAGATGCGGTGGGAACGCCGGGAATTCTTTCCCGAGGAAGCAGGGAAAGGATCCCTCATCTCGAGCTACGAGGCGGAAACGGGGCTCCTCTGGATGTGGGCGGGACCCTCGTGTTTCCTCTCGAGTGGAGACGGGTATGTTGGGGAACTTCTTGATTTGCACCAAGGGTGTGAAGGACCCTTTCGAAGTTCCAGAGGTGAGGTGTGATCAGCCTCGAGACGCCTCAGCGGAAATGGGCCTCATCTCGCCTGGAGGGGAGAACCTCCTGGATTTTCTCGAGTTGCGGCAGGTCTTCTCGAGTTACGATGGGGACGTCAGGGACCCGCTCTGGTGGCCTCATGAAAGGCCAGTCCCCATGCGAGTTGCTAGGGGCCATCTCGGGATTCCTCTCCCGTCCATTCCGAGGTCTAAGACCATGTGTGGAGTCGGGGCCGGAACCTCAGGATTCCTCTCCAGTGTTGCAATGGATCTTGGGGTGCTTCTGAGTCTCCCCCGGGGACTCAGGACTCGTCTCGAGTGGGGGCATGCACGTGCGCTTTCCTCCCGAGCTGCAGCAGTAGTGTCACGCTTCCTGTCACGTGGATCAAGAGATATTTGGCTTTCCCTCGAGGCTGTCCATCGAGGCTTTCCCACGAGGCTTTCCCACAGGGCTGTGCCACGTGCCACCTTGGTGTGAGTCGATCCTCGGTGTGAAAGATGAATCGGTGAAGGGAAAAGTGGTTCCTATGGAATGGACTGAGACATCTGGGGGACTCTTGGAATGGTGGCACGACCCTGAAGTTCCTCCCGCCGTTCCTGTTGAGAGGGCCTCCTCTTGAGATGCGACGGGAACGCCGAGAACTCTTTCCCGACGAAGCAGGGAAAGGAGCCCTCATTTCGAGCTACGAGGCAGAAACGGGGCTCATCTGGATGTGGGCGCGACCCTCGTGTTTCCTCTCGAGTGGAGACGGGTATGTCGGGGAACTTCTTGATTTGCACCAAGGGTGTGAAGGACCCTTTCGAAGTTCCAGAGGTGAGGTGTGATCAGCCTCGAGACGCCTCAGTGGAAATGGGCCTCATCTCGCCTGGAGGGGAGAACCTCCTGGATTTTCTCGAGTTGCGGCAGGTCTTCTCGAGTTACGACGCGGTCCTCAGGGACCCGCTCTGGTGGCCTCATGAAAGGCCAGTCCCCATGCCAGTTGCTAGGGGCCATCTCGGGATTCCTCTTCCGTCCATGCTGGGGCCTAAGACCTTGTGTGGAGTCGGGGCCAGAACCTGAGGATTCCTCTCCAGTGTTGCAATGGATCTTGGGGTGCTTCTGAGTCTCCCCGGGGGACTCAGGCTTCGTCTAGAGTGGGGGCATGCACGTGCGCTTTCTTCCCGAGCTACAGCAGTAGTGTCACGCTTCCTGTCACGTGGATCAAGGGATATTTGTCTTTCCCTCGAGGCTGTCCATCGAGGCTTTCCCACGAGTCTTTCCCACAGGGCTGTGCCACGTGCCACCTTGGTGTGAGTCGATCCTCGGCGTGAAAGACGAGCCGGTGAATGGAAAAGTGGTTCCTATGGAATGGACTGAGACATCTGGGGGACTCTTGGAATGGTGGTACGACCCTGAAGTTCCTCTCGCCGTTCCTGTTGAGAGGGCCTCCTCTTGAGATGCGACGGGAACGCCGGGAACTCTTTCCCGACGAAGCAGGGAAAGGATCCCTCATCTCGAGCTACGAGGCGGAAACGGGGCTCCTCTGGATGTGGGCGGGACCCTCGTGTTTCCTCTCGAGTGGAGACGGGTATGTCGGGGAACTTCTTGATTTGCACCAAGGGTGTGAAGGACCCTTTCAAGTTACAGAGGTGAGGTGTGATCAGCCTCGAGACGCCTCAGCGGAAATGGGCCTCATCTCGCCTGGAGGGGAGAACCTCCTGGATTTTCTCGAGTTTCGGCAGGTCTTCTCGAGTTACGACGGGGACCTCAGGGACCCGCTCTGGTGGCCTCAGGAAAGGCCAGTCCCCATGCCAGTTGCTAGGGGCCATCTCGGGATTCCTCTCCCGTCCTTGCTGGGGCCTAAGACCCTGTGTGGAGTCGGGGCCGGAACCTGAGGATCCCTCTCCAGTGTTGCCATGGATCTTGGGGTGCTTCTGAGTCTCCTCAGGGGAGTCAGGCCTCGTCTCGAGTGGGGGTATGCACGTGCGCTTTCCTCCCAAGCCGCAGCAGCAGTGTCACGCTTCCTGTCACTTGGATCAAGGGATATTTGGCTTTCCCTCGAGGCTGTCCATCGAGGCTTTCCCACGAGGTTTTCCCACAGGGCTGTGCGACGTTCCACCTTGGTGTGAGTCGATCCTCGGCGTGAAAGACGAGCCGGTGAAGGGAAAAGAGGTTCCTCTGGAATGGACTGAGACATCTGGGGGACTCTTGGAATGCTGGCACGACCATGGAGTTCCTCTCGCCGTTCCTGTTGAGAGGGCTTCCTCTTGAGATGCGACAGGAAGGCCGGGAACTCTTTCTCGAAGAAGCAGGGAAAGGATCCCTCATCTCGAGCTACGAGGCGGAAACGGGGCTCCTCTGGATGTGGGCGGGACCCTCGTGATTCCTCTCGAGTGGAGACGGGTATGTCGGGGAACTTCTTGATTTGCACCTAGGGTGTGAAGGACCCTTTCGAAGTTCCAGAGGTGATGTGTGATCAGCCTCGAGACGCCTCAGCGGAAATGGGCCTCATCTCGCCTGGAGGGGAGAACCTCCTGGATTTTCTCGAGTTGCGGCAGGTCTTCTCGAGTTACGACGCGGACCTCAGGGACCCGCTCTGGTGGCCTCAGGAAAGGCCAGTCCCCATGCGAGTTGCTAGGGGACCTCTCGGGATTCCTCTCCGGTCCATGCCGGGGCCTCAGTCCTTGTGTGGAGTCGGGGCCTGAACCTGAGGATTCCTGTCCAGTGTTGCCATGGATCTTGGGGTGCTTCTGAGTCTCCCCAGGGGAGTCAGGCCTCGTCTCGAGTGGGGGCATGCACGTGCGCTTTCCTCCCGAGCTGCAGCAGGAGTGTCACCCTTCCTGTCACGTGGATCAAGGGATCTGTGGCTTTCCCTGGAGGCTGTCCCTCGAGGCTTTCCCACGAGGCTTTCCCACAGGGCTGTGCCACGTGCCACCTTGGTGTGAGTCGATCCTCGGTGTGAAAGATGAATCGGTGAAGGGAAAAGTGGTTCCTATGGAATGGACTGAGACATCTGGGGGACTCTTGGAATGGTGGCAAGACCCTGAAGTTCCTCCCGCCGTTCCTGTTGAGAGGGCCTCCTCTTGAGATGCGACGGGAACGCCGAGAACTCTTTCCCGACGAAGCAGGGAAAGGAGCCCTCATTTCGAGCTACGAGGCAGAAACGGGGCTCATCTGGATGTGGGCGCGACCCTCGTGTTTCCTCTCGAGTGGAGACGGGTATGTCGGGGAACTTCTTGATTTGCACCAAGGGTGTGAAGGACCCTTTCAAGTTCCAGAGGTGAGGTGTGATCAGCCTCCAGACGCCTCAGCGGAAATGGCCCTCATCTCGCCTGGAGGGGAGATCCTCCTGGATTTTCTCGAGTTGTGGCAGGTCTTCTCGAGTTACGACGAGGACCACAGGGATCCGCTCTGGTGGCCTCAGGAAAGGCCAGTCCCCATGCGAGTTGCTAGGGGCCAACTCGGGATTCCTCTGCCGTCCATGCCGGGACCTAAGACCTTGTGTCGAGTCGGGGTCGGAACCTGAGGATCCCTCTCCAGTGTTGCCATGGATCTTGGGGTGCTTCTGAGTCTCCTCAGGGGAGTCAGGCCTCGTCTCGATTGGGGGCATGCACGTGCGCTTTCCTCCCAAGCCGCTGCAGCAGTGTCACTCTTCCTGTCACTTGGATCAAGGGATCTGTGGCTTTCCCTCGAGGCTTTCCCTCGAGGCTTTCCCACGAGGCTTTCCCACAGGGCTGTGCCACGTGCCACCTTGGTGTGAGTCGATCCTCGGCGTGAAAGACGAGCCGGTGAAGGGAAAAGAGGTTCCTCTGGAATGGACTGAGACATCTGGGGCACTCTTGGAATGGTGGCACGACCCTGGAGTTCCTCTCGCCGTTCCTGTTGAGAGGGCCTCCTCTTCACATGCGACGGGAACACCGGGAATTCTTTCCCGACGAAGCAGGGAAAGGATCCCTCATCTCGAGCTATGAGGCGGAAACGGGGCTCCTCTGGATGTGGGCGGGACCCTCGTGTTTCCTGTCGAGTGGAGACGGGTATGTCGGGGAACTTCTTGATTTGCACCAAGGGTGTGAAGGACCCTTTCGAAGTTCCAGAGGTGAGGTGTGATCAGCCTCGAGACTCCTCAGCGGAATTGGGCCTCATCTCGCCTGGAGGGGAGAACCTCCTGGATTTTCTCGAGTTGCGGCAGGTCTTCTCGAGTTACGACGGGGACCTCAGGGACCCGCTCTGGTGGCCTCAGGAAAGGCCAGTCCCCATGCGAGTTGATAGGGGCCATCTCGGGATTCCTCTCCCGTCCATGCCGGGGCCTAAGACCTTGTGTGGAGTCGGGGCCGGAACCTGAGGATTCCTCTCCAGTGATGCAATGGATCTTGGGGAGCTTCTGAGTCTCCCCAGGAGACTCAGGCCTCGTCTACAGTGGGGGCATGCACGTGCGATTTCCTCCCGAGCTGCAGCAGTAGTGTCACGCTTGCTGTCACGTGGATCAAGGGATATTTGGCTTTCCCTCGAGGCTGTCCCTCGAGGCTTTCCCACGAGGCTTTCCCACAGGGCTGTGCCACGTGCCACCTTGGTGTGAGTCGATCCTCGGCGTGAAAGACGAGCCGGTGAAGGGAAAAGTGGTTCCTCTGGAATGGACTGAGACATCTGGGGGACTCTTGGAATGGTGGCACGACCCTGGAGTTCCTCTCGCCGTTCCTGTTGAGAGGGCCTCCTCTTGAGATGCGACGGGAACGCCGGGAACTCTTTCCCGACGAAGCAGGGAAAGGATCCTTCATTTCGAGCTACGAGGCAGAAACGGGGTTCATCTGGATGTGGGCGGGACCCTCGTGTTTCCTCTCGAGTGGAGACGGCTATGTCGGGGAACTTCTTGATTTGCACCAAGGGTGTGAAGGACCCTTTCAAGTTCCAGAGGTGAGGTGTGATCAGCATCCAGACGCCTCAGCGGAAATGGCCCTCATCTCGCCTGGAGGGGAGAACCTCCTGGATGTTCTCGTGTTGCGGCATGTCTTCTCGAGTTACGACGGGGACCTCAGGGACCCGCTCTGGTGGCCTCAGGAAAGGCCAGTCCCCATGCGCGTTGCAAGGGGACCACTCGGGATTCCTCTCCCGTCCATGCCGGGGCCTCAGTCGTTGTGTGGAGTCGGGGCCGGAACCTGAGGATTCCTCTCCAGTGTTGCCATGGATCTTGGGGTGCTTCTGAGTCTCCCCAGGGGAGTCAGGCCTCTTCTCGAGTGGGGGCATGCACGTGCGCATTCCTCCCGAGCTGCAGCAGTAGTGTCATGCTTCCTGTCACGTGGATCAAGGGATCTGTGGCTTTCCCTCGAGGCTGTCCCTCGAGGCTTTCCCACGAGTCTTTCCCACAGGGCTGTGCCAAGTGCCACCTTGGTGTGAGTCGATCCTCGGCGTGAAAGGCGAGCCGGTGAAGGGAAAAGAGGTTCCTCTGGAATGAACTGAGACATTTGGGGGACTCTTGGAATGGTGGCAAGACCCTGGAGTTCCTCTCACCGTTGCTGTTGAGAGGGCCTCCTCTTGAGATGCGACGGGAACGCCGGGAACTCTTTCCCGGCGAAGCAGGGAAAGGATCCCTCTTCTCGAGCTACGAGGCGGAAACGGGGCTCCTCTGGATGTTGGCGGGACCCTCGTGTTTCCTCTCGAGTGGAGACGGGTATGTCGGGGAACTTCTTGATTTGCACCAAGGGTGTGAAGGACCCTTTCAAGTTCCAGAGGTGAGGTGTGATCAGCCTCCAGACGCCTCAGCGGAATTGGGCCTCATCTCGCCTGGAGGGGAGAACCTCCTGGATTTTCTCGAGTTGCGGCAGGTCTTCTCGAGTTACGACGGGGACCTCAGGGACCCGCTCTGGTGGCCTCAGGAAAGGCCAGTCCCCATGCCAGTTGCTAGGGGCCATCTCGGGATTCCTCTCCCGTCCATGCTGGGGCCTAAGACCTTGTGTGGAGTCGGGGCCGGAACCTGAGGATTCCTGTCCAGTGTTGCCATGGATCTTGGGGTGCTTCTGAGTCTCCCCAGGGGAGTCAGGCCTCGTCTCGAATGGGGGCATGCACGTGCGCTTTCCTCCCAAGCTGCAGCAGTAGTGTCACCCTTCCTGTCACGTGGATCAAGGGATCTGTGGCTTTCCCTCGAGGTTTGCCCTCGAGGATTTCCCACGAGGCTTTCCCACAGGGCTGTGCCACGTGCCACCTTGGTGTGAGTCGATCCTCTGCGTGAAAGACGAGCCGGTGAAGGGAAAAGAGGTTCCTCTGGAATGGACTGAGACATCTGGGGTACTCTTGGAATGGTGGCACGACCCTGGAGTTCCTCTCGCCGTTCCTGTTGAGAGGTCCTCCTCTTCAGATGCGACGGGAACGCCGGGAACTCTTTCCCGGCGAAGCAGGGAAAGGATCCCTCATCTCGAGCTATGAGGAGGAAACGGGGCTCCTCTGGATGTGGGCGGGACCCTCGTGTTTCCTCTCGAGGGGAGACGGGTATGTCGGGGAACTTCTTGATTTGTACCAAGGGTGTGAAGGACCCTTTCGAAGTTCCAGAAGTGAGGTGCGATCAGCCTCGAGACGCCTCAGCGGAAATGGGCCTCATCTCGCCTGGAGGGGAGAACCTCCTGGATTTTCTCGAGTTGCGGCAGGTCTTCTCGAGTTACGACGGGGACCTCAGGGACCCGATCTGGTGGTCTCAGGAAAGGCCAGTCCCCATGCGAGTTGATAGGGGCCATCTCGGGATTCCTCTCCCGTCCATGCCGGGGCCTAAGACCTTGTGTGGAGTCGGGGCCGGAACCTGAGGAATCCTCTCCAGTGTTGCAATGGATCTTGGGGAGCTTCTGAGTCTCCCCAGGAGACTCAGGCCTCGTCTACAGTGGGGGCATGCACGTGCGCTTTCCTCCCGAGCTGCAGCAGTAGTGTCACGCTTGCTGTCACGTGGATCAAGGGATATTTGGCTTTCCCTCGAGGCTGTCCATCGAGGCTTTCCCACGAGGCTTTCCCACAGGGCTGTGCCAGGGGCCACCTTGGTGTGAGTCTATGCTCGGCGTGAAAGACGAGCCGGTGAAGGGAAAAGTGGTTCCTATGGAATGGACTGAGACATCTGGGGGACTCTTGGAATGGTGGCACGACCCTGGAGTTCCTCTCGCCGTTCCTGTTGAGAGGGCCTCCTCTTGAGATGCGACGGGAACGCCGGGAACTCTTTCCCGACGAAGCAGGGAAAGGATCCCTCATTTCGAGCTACGAGGCAGAAACGGGGCTCATCTGGATGTGGGCGGGACCCTCGTGTTTCCTCTCGAGTGGAGACGGGTATGTCGGGGAACTTCTTGATTTGCACCAAGGGTGTGAAGGACCGATTCAAGTTCCAGAGGTGAGGTGTGATCAGCCTCAGACGCCTCAGCGGAAATGTCCCTCATCTCGCCTGGAGGGGAGAACCTCCTGGATTTTCTCGAGTTGCGGCATGTCTTCTCGAGTTACGACGGGGACCTCAGGGACCCGCTCTGGTGGCCTCAGGAAAGGCCAGTCCCCATGCCAGTTGCTAGGGGCCATCTCGGGATTCCTCTCCCGTCCATGCTGGGGCCTAAGACCTTGTGTGGAGTCGGGGCCGGAACCTGAGGATTCCTCTCCAGTGTTGCCATGGATCTTGGGGTGCTTCTGAGTCTCCCCAGGGGAGTCAGGCCTCGTCTCGAGTGGGGGCATGCACGTGCCCTTTCCTCCCAAGCTGCAGCAGTAGTGTCACGCTTCCTGTCACGTGGATCAAGGGATCTGTGGCTTTCCCTCGAGGCTTCCCTCGAGGCTTTCCCAAGAGGCTTTCCCACAGGGCTGTGCCACGTGCCACCTTGGTGTGAGTCGATCCTCGGCGTGAAAGACGAGCCGGTGAAGGGAAAAGAGGTTCCTCTCGAATGGACTGAGACATCTGGGGGACTCTTGGAATGGTGGCACGACCCTGGAGCTCCTCTCGCCGTTCCCGTTGAGAGGTCCTCCTCTTCAGATGCGACGGGAACGCCGGGAACTCTTTCCCGACGAAGCAGGGAAAGGATCCCTCATCTCGAACTATGAGGCGGAAACGGGGCTCCTCTGGATGTGGGCGGGACCCTCGTGATTCCTCTCGAGTGGAGACGAGTATGTCGGGGAACTTCTTGATTTGCACCAAGGGTGTGAAGGACCCTTTCGAAGTTCCAGAGGTGAGGTGTGATCATCCTCGAGACGCCTCAGCGGAAATGGGCCTCTACTCGCCTGGAGGGGAGAACCTCCTGGATTTTCTCGAGTTGCAGCAGGTCTTCTCGAGTTACGACGGGGACCTCAGGGACCCGCTCTGGTGGCCTCAGAATAGGCCAGTCCCCATGCGCGTTGCAAGGGGACCACTCGGGATTCCTCTCCCGTCCATGCCGGGGCCTCAGTCGTTGTGTGGAGTCGGGGCCGGAACCTGAGGAATCCTCTCTAGTGTTGCAATGGATCTTGGGGAGCTTCTGAGTCTCCCCAGGAGACTCAGGCCTCGTCTACAGTGGGGGCATGCACGTGCGCTTTCCTCCCGAGCTGCAGCAGTAGTGTCACGCTTGCTGTCACGTGGATCAAGGGATATTTGGCTTTCCCTCGAGGCTGTCCATCGAGGCTTTCCCACGAGGCTTTCCCACAGGGCTGTGCCAGGGGCCACCTTGGTGTGAGTCTATGCTCGGCGTGAAAGACGAGCCGGTGAAGGGAAAAGTGGTTCCTATGGAATGGACTGAGACATCTGGGGGACTCTTGGAATGGTGGCACGACCCTGGAGTTCCTCTCGCCGTTCCTGTTGAGAGGGCCTCCTCTTGAGATGCGACGGGAACGCCGGGAACTCTTTCCCGACGAAGCAGGGAAAGGATCCCTCATTTCGAGCTACGAGGCAGAAACGGGGCTCATCTGGATGTGGGCGGGACCCTCGTGTTTCCTCTCGAGTGGAGACGGGTATGTCGGGGAACTTCTTGATTTGCACCAAGGGTGTGAAGGACCGATTCAAGTTCCAGAGGTGAGGTGTGATCAGCCTCAGACGCCTCAGCGGAAATGTCCCTCATCTCGCCTGGAGGGGAGAACCTCCTGGATTTTCTCGAGTTGCGGCATGTCTTCTCGAGTTACGACGGGGACCTCAGGGACCCGCTCTGGTGGCCTCAGGAAAGGCCAGTCCCCATGCCAGTTGCTAGGGGCCATCTCGGGATTCCTCTCCCGTCCATGCTGGGGCCTAAGACCTTGTGTGGAGTCGGGGCCGGAACCTGAGGATTCCTCTCCAGTGTTGCCATGGATCTTGGGGTGCTTCTGAGTCTCCCCAGGGGAGTAAGGCCTCGTCTCGAGTGGGGGCATGCACGTGCCCTTTCCTCCCAAGCTGCAGCAGTAGTGTCACGCTTCCTGTCACGTGGATCAAGGGATCTGTGGCTTTCCCTCGAGGCTTCCCTCGAGGCTTTCCCAAGAGGCTTTCCCACAGGGCTGTGCCACGTGCCACCTTGGTGTGAGTCGATCCTCGGCGTGAAAGACGAGCCGGTGAAGGGAAAAGAGGTTCCTCTCGAATGGACTGAGACATCTGGGGGACTCTTGGAATGGTGGCACGACCCTGGAGCTCCTCTCGCCGTTCCCGTTGAGAGGTCCTCCTCTTCAGATGCGACGGGAACGCCGGGAACTCTTTCCCGACGAAGCAGGGAAAGGATCCCTCATCTCGAGCTATGAGGCGGAAACGGGGCTCCTCTGGATGTGGGCGGGACCCTCGTGATTCCTCTCGAGTGGAGACGAGTATGTCGGGGAACTTCTTGATTTGCACCAAGGGTGTGAAGGACCCTTTCGAAGTTCCAGAGGTGAGGTGTGATCATCCTCGAGACGCCTCAGCGGAAATGGGCCTCTACTCGCCTGGAGGGGAGAACCTCCTGGATTTTCTCGAGTTGCAGCAGGTCTTCTGGAGTTACGACGGGGACCTCAGGGACCCGCTCTGGTGGCCTCAGAATAGGCCAGTCCCCATGCGCTTTGCAAGGGGACCACTCGGGATTCCTCTCCCGTCCATGCCGGGGCCTCAGTCGTTGTGTGGAGTCGGGGCCGGAACCTGAGGAATCCTCTCCAGTGTTGCAATGGATCTTGGGGAGCTTCTGAGTCTCCCCAGGAGACTCAGGCCTCGTCTACAGTGGGGGCATGCACGTGCGCTTTTCTCCCGAGCTGCAGCAGTAGTGTCACGCTTGCTGTCACGTGGATCAAGGGATATTTGGCTTTCCCTCGAGGCTGTCCATCGAGGCTTTCCCACGAGGCTTTCCCACAGGGCTGTGCCAGGGGCCACCTTGGTGTGAGTCTATTCTCGGCGTGAAAGACGAGCCGGTGAAGGGAAAAGTGGTTCCTATGGAATGGACTGAGACATCTGGGGGACTCTTGGAATGGTGGCACGATCCTGGAGTTCCTCTCGCCGTTCCTGTTGAGAGGGCCTCCTCTTGAGATGCGACGGGAACGCCGGGAACTCTTTCCCGGCGAAGCAGGGAAAGGATTCCTCTTCTCGAGCTACGAGGCGGAAACGGGGCTCCTCTGGATGTTGGCGGGACCCTCGTGTTTCCTCTCGAGTGGAGACGGGTATGTCGGGGAACTTCTTGACTTGCACCAAGGGTGTGAAGGACCCTTTCAAGTTCCAGAGGTGAGGTGTGATCAGCCTCCAGACGCCTCAGCGGAATTGGGCCTCATCTCGCCTGGAGGGGAGAACCTCCTGGATTTTCTCGAGTTGCGGCAGGTCTTCTCGAGTTACGACGGGGACCTCAGGGACCCGCTCTGGTGGCCTCAGGAAAGGCCAGTCCCCATGCCAGTTGCTAGGGGCCATCTCGGGATTCCTCTCCCGTCCATGCTGGGGCCTAAGACCTTGTGTGGAGTCGGGGCCGGAACCTGAGGATTCCTCTCCAGTGTTGCCATGGATCTTGGGGTGCTTCTGAGTCTCCCCAGGGGAGTCAGGCCTCGTCTCGAGTGGGGGCATGCACGTGCGCTTTCCTCCCAAGCTGCAGCAGTAGTGTCACCCTTCCTGTCACTTGGATCAAGGGATCTGTGGCTTTCCCTCGAGGTTTTCCCTCGAGGATTTCCCACGAGGCTTTCCCACAGGGCTGTGCCACGTGCCACCTTGGTGTGAGTCGATCCTCTGCGTGAAAGACGAGCCGGTGAAGGGAAAAGAGGTTCCTCTGGAATGGACTGAGACATCTGGGGTACTCTTGGAATGCTGGCACGACCCTGGAGTTCCTCTCGCCGTTCCTGTTGAGAGGTCCTCCTCTTGAGATGCGACGGGAATGCCGGGAACTCTTTCCCGGCGAAGCAGGGAAAGGATCCCTCATCTCGAGCTACGAGGAGGAAACGGGGCTCCTCTGGATGTGGGCGGGACCCTCGTGTTTCCTCTCGAGGGGAGACGGGTATGTCGGGGAACTTCTTGATTTGCACCAAGGGTGTGAAGGACCCTTTCGAAGTTCCAGAAGTGAGGTGCGATCAGCCTCGAGACGCCTCAGCGGAAATGGGCCTCATCTCGCCTGGAGGGGAGAACCTCCTGGATTTTCTCGAGTTGCGGCAGGTCTTCTCGAGTTACGACGGGGACCTCAGGGACCCGATCTGGTGGTCTCAGGAAAGGCCAGTCCCCATGCGAGTTGATAGGGGCCATCTCGGGATTCCTCTCCCGTCCATGCCGGGGCCTTAGACCTTGTGTGGAGTCGGGGCCGAAACCTGAGGAATCCTCTCCAGTGTTGCAATGGATCTTGGGGTGCTTCGGAGTCTCCCCAGGGCAGTCAGGCCTCGTCTCGAGTGGGGGCATGCACGTGCGCTTTCGTCCCAATCTTCAGCAGGAGTGTCACCCTTCCTGTCACTTGGATCAAGGGATCTGTGGCTTTCCCTCGAGGCTTTCCCACGAGGCTTTCCCACAGGGCTGTGCCACGTGCCACCTTGGTGTGAGTCGATCCTCGGCGTGAAAGACGAACCGGTGAAGGGAAAAGAGGTTCCTCTGGAATGGACTGAGACATCTGGGGGACTCTTGGAATGGTGGCACGATCCTGGAGTTCCTCTCACCGTTGCTGTTGAGAGGGCCTCCTCTTGAGATGCGACGGGAATGCCGGGAACTCTTTCCCGGCGAAGCAGGGAAAGGATCCCTCATCTCGAACTACGAGGCGGAAACGGGGCTCCTCTGGATGTGGGCGGGACCCTCGTGATTCCTCTCGAGTGGAGACGGCTAGGTCGGGGAACTTCTTGATTTGCACCAAGGGTGTGAAGGACCCTTTCAAGTTCCAGAGGTGAGGTGTGATCAGCCTCGAGACGCCTCAGCGGAAATGGCCCTCATCTCGCCTGGAGGGGAGAACCTCCTGGATTTTCTCGAGTTGCGGCATGTCTTCTCGAGTTACGACGGGGACCTCAGGGACCCGCTCTGGTGGCCTCAGGAAAGGCCAGTCCCCATGCCAGTTGCTAGGGGCCATCTCGGGATTCCTCTCCCGTCCATGCCGGGGCCTAAGACCTTGTGTGGAGTCGGAGCCGGAACCTGAGGATTCCTCTCCAGTGTTGCCATGGATCTTGGGGTGCTTCTGAGTCTCCCCAGGGCAGTCAGGCCTCGTCTCGAGTGGGGGCATGCACGTGCGCTTTCCTCCCAAGCTGCAGCAGTAGTGTCACGCTTCCTGTCACTTGGATCAAGGGATCTGTGGCTTTCCCTCGAGGCTTTCCCTCGAGGCTTTCCCACGAGGCTTTCCCACAGGGCTGTGCCACGTGCCACCTTGGTGTGAGTCGATCCTCGGCGTGAAAATGAGCCGGTGAAGGGAAAAGAGGTTCCTCTGGAATGGACTGAGACATCTGGGTGACTCTTGGAATGGTGGCACGACCCTGGAGTTCCTCTCGCCATTCCTGTTGAGAGGTCCTCCTCTTCACATGCGACGGGAACACCGGGAACTCTTTCCGGACGAAGCAGGGAAAGGATCCCTCATTTCGAAATACCAGGCGGAAACGCGGCTCCACTGGATGTGGGCAGGACCCTCGTGTTTCCTCTCGAGTGGAGACGGGTATGTCGGGGAACTTCTTGATTTGCACCAAGGGTGTGAAGGACCCTTTCGAAGTTCCAGAGGTGAGGTGTGATCAGCCTCGAGACGCTTCTGCGGAAATGGGCTTCATCTCGCCTGGAGGGGAGAACCTCCTGGATTTTCTCCAGTTGCGGCAGGTCTTCTCTAGTTACGACGGGGACCTCAGGGACCCGCTCTGGTGGCCTCAGGAAAGGGCAGTCCCCATGCGAGTTGCTAGGGGACCTCTCGGGATTCCTCTCCCGTCCATGCCGGGGCCTCAGTCCTTGTGTGGAGTCGGGGCCGGAACCTGAGGATTCCTCTCCAGTGTTGCCATGGATCTTGGGGTGCTTCTGAGTCTCCCCAGGGGAGTCAGGCCTCGTCTCGAGTGGGGGCATGCACGTGCGCTTTCCTCCCGAGCTGCAGCAGTAGTGTCACGCTTCCTGTCACGTGGATCAAGGGATCTGTGGCTTTCCCTCGAGGCTGTCCCTCGAGGCTTTCCCACGAGGCTTTCCCACAGGGCTGTGCCACGTGCCACCTTGGTGTGAGTCGATCCTCGGCGTGAAAGACGAGCCGGTGAAGGGAAAAGAGCTTCCTCTGGAATGGACTGAGACATCTCGGGGACTCTTGGAATGGTGGCACGACCCTGGAGTTCCTCTCGCCGTTCCTGTTGAGAGGGCCTCCTCTTGAGATGCGACGGGAACGCCGGGAACTCTTTCCCGACGAAGCAGGGAAAGGATCCCTCATTTCGAAATACCAGGCGGAAACGCGGCTCCACTGGATGTGGGCAGGACCCTCGTGTTTCCTCTCGAGTGGAGACGGGTATGTCGGGGAACTTCTTGATTTGCACCAAGGGTGTGAAGGACCCTTTCGAAGTTCCAGAGGTGAGGTGTGATCAGCCTCGAAACGCCTCAGCGGAAATGGGCCTCATCTCGCCTGGAGGGGAGAACCTCCTGGATTTTCTCGAGTTGCGGCAGGTCTTCTCTAGTTACGACGGGGACCTCAGGGACCCGCTCTGGTGGCCTCAGGAAAGGCCAGTCCCCATGCCAGTTGCTAGGGGCCATCTCGGGATTCCTCTCCCGTCCATGCTGGGGCCTAAGACCTTGTGTGGAGTCGGGCCCTGAACCTGAGGATTCCTCTCCAGTGTTGCCATGGATCTTGGGGTGCTTCTGAGTCTCCCCAGGGGAGTCAGGCCTCGTCTCGAGTGGGGGCAGGCACGTGCGCTTTCCTCCCGAGCTGCAGCAGTAGTGTCACGCTTCCTGTCACGTGGATCAAGGGATCTGTGGCTTTCCCTGGAGGCTGTCCCTCGAGCCTTTCCCACGCGGCTTTCCCACAGGGCTGTGCCACGTGCCACCTTGGTGTGAGTCGATCCTCGGCGTGAAAGACGAGCCGGTGAAGGGAAAAGAGGTTCCTCTGGAATGGACTGAGACATCTGGGGGACTCTTGGAATGCTGGCACGACCATGGAGTTCCTCTCGCCGTTCCTGTTGAGAGGGCCTCCTCTTGAGATGCGACGGGAACGCCGAGAACTCTTTCCCGACGAAGCAGGGAAAGGATCCCACATCTCGAGCTACGAGGCGGAAACGGGGCTCCTCTGGATGTGGGCGGGACCCTCGTGTTTCCTCTCGAGTGGAGACGGGTATGTCGGGGAACTTCTTGAGTTGCACCAAGGGTGTGAAGGACCCTTTCGAAGTTCCAGAGGTGAGGTGTGATCAGCCTCGAGACGCCTCAGCGGAAATGGGCCTCATCTCGCCTGGAGGGGAGAACCTCCTGGATTTTCTCGAGTTGCGGCAGGTCTTCTCGAGTTACGACGGGGACCTCAGGGACCCGCTCTGGTGGCCTCAGGAAAGGCCAGTCCCCATGCAAGTTGCTAGGGGCCATCTCGGGATTCCTCTCCCGTCCATGCCGGGGCTTAAGACCTTGTGTGGAGTCAGGGCCGGAACCTGTGGATTCCTCTCCAGTGTTGCCATGGATCTTGGGGTGCTTCTGAGTCTCCCCAGGGGAGTCAGGCCTCGTCTCGAGTGGGGGCATGCACGTGCGCTTTCCTCCCGTGCTGCAGCAGGAGTGTCACGCTTCCTGTCACGTGGATCAAGGGATCTGTGGCTTTCCCTCGAGGCTGTCCCTCGAGGCTTTCCCACAGGGCTGTGCCACGTGCCACCTTGGTGTGAGTCGATCCTCGGCGTGAAAGACGAGCCGGTGAAGGGAAAAGAGGTTCCTCTGGAATGGACTGAGATATCTGGGGTACTCTTGGAATGCTGGCACGACCATGGAGTTCCTCTCGCCGTTCCTGTTGAGAGAGCCTCCTCTTGAGATGCGACGGGAACGCCGGGAATTCTTTCCCGACGAAGCAGGGAAAGGATCCCTCATCTCGAGCTACGAGGCGGAAACGGGGCTCCTCTGGATGTGGGCGGGACCCTCGTGTTTCCTCTCGAGTGGAGACGGGTATGTCGGGGAACTTCTTGATTTGCACCTAGGGTGTGAAGGACCCTTTCGAAGTTCCAGAGGTGAGGTGTGATCAGCCTCGAGACGCCTCAGTGGAAATGGGCCTCATCTCGCCTGGAGGGGAGAACCTCCTGGATTTTCTCGAGTTGCGGCAGGTCTTCTCTAGTTACGGCGGGGACCTCAGGGACCCGCTCTGGTGGCCTCAGGAAAGGCCAGTCCCCATGCCAGTTGCTAGGGGCCATCTCGGGATTACTCTCCCGTCCATGCTGGGGCCTAAGACCTTGTGTGGAGTCGGGCCCGGAACCTGAGGATTCCTCTCCAGTGTTGCCATGGATCTTGGGGTGCTTCTGAGTCTCCCCAGGGGAGTCAGGCCTCGTCTCGACTGGGGGCATGCACGTGCGCTTTCCTCCCGAGCTGCAGCAGTAGTGTCACGCTTCCTGTCACGTGGATCAAGGGATCTGTGTCTTTCCCTGGAGGCTGTCCCTCGAGGCTTTCCCACGCGGCTTTCCCACAGGGCTGTGCCACGTGCCACCTTGGTGTGAGTCGATCCTCGGCGTGAAAGACGAGCCGGTGAAGGAAAAAGAGGTTCCTCTGGAATGGACTGAGACATCTGGGGGACTCTTGGAATGCTGGCACGACCATGGAGTTCCTCTCGCCGTTCCTGTTGAGAGGGCCTCCTCTTGAGATGCGATGGGAACGCCGGGAATTCTTTCCCGAGGAAGCAGGGAAAGGATCCCTCATCTCGAGCTACGAGGCGGAAACGGGGCTCCTCTGGATGTGGGCGGGACCCTCGTGTTTCCTCTCGAGTGGAGACGGGTATGTTGGGGGACTTCTTGATTTGCACCAAGGGTGTGAAGGACCCTTTCGAAGTTCCAGAGGTGAGGTGTGATCAGCCTCGAAACGCCTCAGCGGAAATGGGCCTCATCTCGCCTGGAGGGGAGAACCCCCTAGATTTTCTCGAGTTGCGGCAGGTCTTCTCGAGTTACGATGGGGACGTCAGGGACCCGCTCTGGTGGCCTCATGAAAGGCCAGTCCCCATGCGAGTTGCTAGGGGCCATCTCGGGATTCCTCTCCCGTCCATGCCGGGGCCTAAGACCATGTGTGGAGTCGGGGCCGGACCTGAGGATTCCTCTCCAGTGTTGCAATGGATCTTGGGGTGCTTCTGAGTCTCCCCCGGGGACTCAGGACTCGTCTCGAGTGGGGGCATGCACGTGCGCTTTCCTCCCGAGCTGCAGAAGTAGTGTCACGCTTCCTGTCACGTGGATCAAGAGATATTTGGCTTTCCCTCGAGGCTGTCCATCGAGGCTTTCCCACGAGGCTTTCCCACAGGGCTGTGCCACGTGCCACCTTGGTGTGAGTCGATCCTCAGCGTGAAAGATGAGCCGGTGAAGGGAAAAGTGGTTCCTATGGAATGGACTGAGACATCTGGGGGACTCTTGGAATGGTGGCAAGACCCTGAAGTTCCTCTCGCCGTTGCTGTTGAGAGGGCCTCCTCTTGAGATGCGACGGGAACGCCGAGAACTCTTTCCCGACGAAGCAGGGAAAGGATCCCTCATTTCGAGCTACGAGGCAGAAACGGGGCTCATCTGGATGTGGGCGGGACCCTCGTGTTTCCTCTCGAGTGGAGATGGGTATGTCGGGGAACTTATTGATTTGCACCAAGGGTGTGAAGGACCCTTTCAAGTTCCAGAGGTGAGGTGTGATCAGCCTCCAGACGCCTCAGCGGAAATGGCCCTCATCTCGCCTAGAGGGGAGAACCTCCTGGATTTTCTCGAGTTGCGGCATGTCTACTCGAGTTACGACGAGGACCTCAGGGACCCGCTCTGGTGGCCTCAGGAAAGCCAGTCCCCATGCGTGTTGCAAGGGGATCACTCGGGATTCCTCTCCCGTCCATGCCGATGCCTCAGTCGTTGTGTGGAGTCGTGGCCTGAACCTGAGGATTCCTCTCCAGTGTTGCCATGGATCTTGGGGTGCTTCTGAGTCTTCCCAGGGCAGTCAGGCCTCATCTCGAGTGGGGGCATGCACGTGCGCTTTCCTCCCGAGCTGCAGCAGTAGTGTCACGCTTCCTGTCAGGTGGATCAAGGGATCTGTGGCTTTCCCTCGAGGCTTTCCCACGAGTCTTTCGCACAGGGCTGTGCCACGTGCCACCTTGGTGTGAGTCGATCCTCGGCGTGAAAGACGAGCCGGTGAAGGGAAAAGATGTTCCTTTGGAATGGACTGAGACATCTGGGGGCCTCTTGGAATGGTGGCACGACCCTGGAGTTCCTCTCGCCGTTCCTGTTGAGAGGGCCTCCTCTTGAGATGCGACGGGAACGCCGGGAAATCTTTCCCGACGAAGCAGGGAAAGGATCCCTCATCTCGAGCTATGAGGCGGAAACGGGGCTCCTCTGGATGTGGGCGGGACCCTCGTGTTTCCTCTCGAGTGGAGACGGGTATGTCGGGGAACTTCTTGATTTGCACCAAGGGTGTGAAGGACCTTTGGAATTTCCAGAGGTGAGGTGTGATCAGCCTCGAGACGCCTCAGCCGCAATGGGCCTCATCTCGCCTGGAGGGGAGAACCTCCTGGATTTTCTCGAGTTGCGGCAGGTCTTCTCGAGTTACGACGGGGACCTCAGGGACCCGCTCTGGTGGCCTCAGGAAAGGCCAGTCCCCATGCGAGTTGCTAGGGGCCAACTCGGGATTCCTCTCCCGTCCATGCCGGGGCCTAAGACCTTGTGTGGAGTCGGGACCGGAGCCTGAGGATTCCTCTCCAGTGTTGCCATGGATCTTGTGTTGATTCTGAGTCTCCCCAGGGGAGTCAGGCCTCGTCTCGAGTGGGGGCAGGCACGTGCGCTTTCCTCCCGAGCTGCAGCAGTAGTGTCACGCTTCCTGTCACGTGGATCAAGGGATCTGTGGCTTTCCCTGGAGGCTGTCCCTCGAGGCTTTCCCACGCGGCTTTCCCACAGGGCTGTGCCACGTGCCACCTTGGTGTGAGTCGATCCTCGGCGTGAAAGACGAGCCGGTGAAGGGAAAAGAGGTTCCTCTGGAATGGACTGAGACATCTGGGGGACTCTTGGAATGCTGGCACGACCATGGAGTTCCTCTCGCCGTTCCTGTTGAGAGGGCCTCCTCTTGAGATGCGACGGGAACGCCGAGAACTCTTTCCCGACGAAGCAGGGAAAGGATCCCACATCTCGAGCTACGAGGCGGAAACGGGGCTCCTCTGGATGTGGGCGGGACCCTCGTGTTTCCTCTCGAGTGGAGACGGGTATGTCGGGGAACTTCTTGAGTTGCACCAAGGGTGTGAAGGACCCTTTCGAAGTTCCAGAGGTGAGGTGTGATCAGCCTCGAGACGCCTCAGCGGAAATGGGCCTCATCTCGCCTGGAGGGGAGAACCTCCTGGATTTTCTCGAGTTGCGGCAGGTCTTCTCGAGTTACGACGGGGACCTCAGGGACCCGCTCTGGTGGCCTCAGGAAAGGCCAGTCCCCATGCAAGTTGCTAGGGGCCATCTCGGGATTCCTCTCCCGTCCATGCCGGGGCTTAAGACCTTGTGTGGAGTCAGGGCCGGAACCTGTGGATTCCTCTCCAGTGTTGCCATGGATCTTGGGGTGCTTCTGAGTCTCCCCAGGGGAGTCAGGCCTCGTCTCGAGTGGGGGCATGCACGTGCGCTTTCCTCCCGAGCTGCAGCAGTAGTGTCACGCTTCCTGTCAGGTGGATCAAGGGATCTGTGGCTTTCCCTCGAGGCTTTCCCACGAGTCTTTCGCACAGGGCTGTGCCACGTGCCACCTTGGTGTGAGTCGATCCTCAGCGTGAAAGACGAGCCGGTGAAGGGAAAAGATGTTCCTTTGGAATGGACTGAGACATCTGGGGGCCTCTTGGAATGGTGGCACGACCCTGGAGTTCCTCTCGCCGTTCCTGTTGAGAGGGCCTCCTCTTGAGATGCGACGGGAACGCCGGGAAATCTTTCCCGACGAAGCAGGGAAAGGATCCCTCATCTCGAGCTATGAGGCGGAAACGGGGCTCCTCTGGATGTGGGCGGGACCCTCGTGTTTCCACTCGAGTGGAGACGGGTATGTCGGGGAACTTCTTGATTTGCACCAAGGGTGTGAAGGACCCTTTGGAATTTCCAGAGGTGAGGTGTGATCAGCCTCGAGACGCCTCAGCCGCAATGGGCCTCATCTCGCCTGGAGGGGAGAACCTCCTGGATTTTCTCGAGTTGCGGCAGGTCTTCTCGAGTTACGACGGGGACCTCAGGGACCCGCTCTGGTGGCCTCAGGAAAGGCCAGTCCCCATGCGAGTTGCTAGGGGCCAACTCGGGATTCCTCTCCCGTCCATGCCGGGGCCTAAGACCTTGTGTGGAGTCGGGACCGGAGCCTGAGGATTCCTCTCCAGTGTTGCCATGGATCTTGGGGTGATTCTGAGTCTCCCCAGGGGAGTCAGGCCTCGTCTCGAGTGGGGGCAGGCACGTGCGCTTTCCTCCCGAGCTGCAGCAGTAGTGTCACGCTTCCTGTCACGTGGATCAAGGGATCTGTGGCTTTCCCTGGAGGCTTCCCTCGAGCCTTTCCCACGCGGCTTTCCCACAGGGCTGTGCCACGTGCCACCTTGGTGTGAGTCGATCCTCGGCGTGAAAGACGAGCCAGTGAAGGGAAAAGAGGTTCCTCTGGAATGGACTGAGACATCTGGGGGACTCTTGGAATGCTGGCACGACCATGGAGTTCCTCTCGCCGTTCCTGTTGAGAGGGCCTCCTCTTGAGATGCGACGGGAACGCCGAGAACTCTTTCCGGACGAAGCAGGGAAAGGATCCCACATCTCGAGCTACGAGGCGGAAACGGGGCTCCTCTGGATGTGGGCGGGACCCTCGTGTTTCCTCTCGAGTGGAGACGGGTATGTCGGGGAACTTCTTGAGTTGCACCAAGGGTGTGAAGGACCCTTTCGAAGTTCCAGAGGTGAGGTGTGATCAGCCTCGAGACGCCTCAGCGGAAATGGGCCTCATCTCGCCTGGAGGGAGGATCCTTCTGGATTTTCTCGAGTTGCGGCAGGTCTTCTCGAGTTACGATGGGGACGTCAGGGACCCGCTCTGGTGGCCTCATGAAAGGCCAGTCCCCATGCGAGTTGCTAGGGGCCATCTCGGGATTCCTCTCCCGTCCATGCCGAGGCCTAAGACCATGTGTGGAGTCGGGGCCGGAACCTGAGGATTCCTCTCCAGTGTTGCAATGGATCTTGGGGTGCTTCTGAGTCTCCCCCGGGGACTCAGGACTCGTCTCGAGTGGGGGCATGCACGTGCGCTTTCCTCCCGAGCTGCAGCAGTAGTGTCACGCTTCCTGTCACGTGGATCAAGAGATATTTGGCTTTCCCTCGAGGCTGTCCATCGAGGCTTTCCCACGAGGCTTTCCCACAGGGCTGTGCCACGTGCCACCTTGGTGTGAGTCGATCCTCGGCATGAAAGATGAGCCGGTGAAGGGAAAAGTGGTTCCTATGGAATGGACTGAGACCTCTGGGGGACTCTTCGAATGGTGGCAAGACCCTGAAGTTCCTCTAGCCATTCCTGTTGAGAGGGCCTCCTCTTGAGATGCGACGGGAACGCCGAGAACTCTTTCCCGACGAAGCAGGGAAAGGATCCCTCATTTCGAGCTACGAGGCAGAAACGGGGCTCATCTGGATGTGGGCGGGACCCTCGTGTTTTCCTCTCGAGTGGAGACGGGTATGTCGGGGAACTTCTTGATTTGCAACAAGGGTGTGAAGGACCCTTTCATGTTCCAGAGGTGAGGTGTGATCAGCCTCCAGACGCCTCAGCGGAAATGGCCCTCATCTCGCCTGGAGGGGAGAACCTCCTGGATTTTCTCGAGTTGCGGCAGGTCTTCTCGAGTTACGACGAGGACCACAGGGACCCGCTCTGGTGGCCTCAGGAAAGGCCAGTCCCCATGCGAGTTGCTAGGGGCCAACTCGGGATTCCTCTGCCGTCCATGCCGGGGCCTAAGACCTTGTGTGGACACGGGACCGGAGCCTGAGGATTCCTCTCCAGTGTTGCCATGGATCTTGGGGTGCTCTTGAGTCTCCCCAGGGGAGTCAGGCCTCGTCTCGAGTGGGGGCAGGCACGTGCCCTTTCCTCCCGAGCTGCAGCAGTAGTGTCACGCTTCCTGTCACGTGGATCAAGGGATCTGTGGCTTTCCCTCGAGGCTGTCCATCGAGGCTTTCCCACGAGGCTATCCCACAGGTCTGTGCCACTTGCCACCTTGGTGTGAGTCGATCCTTGGCGTGACAGACGATCCGGTGAAGGGAAAAGTGGTTCCTATGGTATGGACTGAGACATCTGGGGGACTCTTGGAATGGTGGCATGAACCGGGATTTCCTCTCGCCGTTCCTGTTGAGAGGGATTCCTCTTGAGATGCGACGGGAACGCCGGGAACTCTTTCCCGACGAAGCAGGGAGGGAAAGGATCCCTCATTTCGAGCTACGAGGCAGAAACGGGGCTCCTCTGGATGTGGGCGGGACCCTCGTGGTTTCCTCTCGAGTGGAGACGGGTATGTCGGGGAACTTCTTGATTTGCACCAAGGGTGTGAAGGACCGTTTCAAGTTCCAGAGGTGAGGTGTGATCAGCCTCTAGACGCCTCAGCGGAAATGTCCCTCATCTCACCTGGAGGGAGAACCTCCTGGATTTTCTCGAGTTGCGGCATGTCTTCTCGAGTTACGACGGGGACCTCAGGGACCTGCACTGGTGGCCTCAGGAAAGGCCAGTCCCCATGCCAGTTGCTAGGGGCCATCTCGGGATTCCTGTCCCGTTCCATGCCGGGCCTAAGACCTTGTGTGGAGTCGGAGCCGGAACCTGAGGATTCCTCTAAAGTGTTGACATGGATCTTGGGGTGCTTCTGAGTCTCCCCAGGGCAGTCAGGCCTCGTCTCGAGGGGGACATGCACGTGCGCTTTCCTCCCAAGCTGCAGCAGTAGTGCACGCTTCCTGTCACGTGGATCAAGGGATCTGTGGCTTTCCCTCGAGGCTTCCCTCGAGGCTTTCCCACGAGGCTTTCCCACAGGGCTGTGCCACGTGCCACCTTGGTGTGAGTCGATCCTCGGCGTGAAAGACGAGCCGGTGAAGGGAAAAGTGGTTCCTCTCGAATGGACTGAGACATCTGGGGGACTCTTGGAATGGTGGCACGACCCTGGAGTTCCTCTCGCCGTTCCTGTTGAGAGGGCCTCCTCTTGAGATGCGACGGGAACGCCGGAACTCTTTCCCGACGAAGCAGGGAAAGGATCCTTCATTTCGAGCTACGAGGCAGAAACGGGGTTCATCTGGGATGTGGGCGGGACCTCGTGTTTCCTCTCGAGTGGAGACGGGTATGTCGGGGAACTTCTTGATTTGCACCAAGGGTGTGAAGGACCCTTTCAAGTTCCAGAGGTGAGGTGTGATCAGCCTCCAGACGCCTCAGCGGAAATGGCCCTCATTCTCGCCTGGAGGGGAGAACCTCCTGGATGATCTCGAGTTGCGGCATGTCTTCTCGAGTTACGACGGGGACCTCAGGGACCCGCTCTGGTGGCCTCAGGAAAGGCCAGTCCCCATGCGCGTTGCAAGGGGACCACTCGGGATTCCTCTCCCGTCCATGCCGGGGCCTCAGTCGTTGTGTGGAGTCGGGGCCAGAACCTGAGGATTCCTCTCCAGTGTTGCCATGGATCTTGGGGTGCTTCTGAGTCTCCCCAGGGGAGTCAGGCCTCTTCTCGAGTGGGGGCATTCACGTGCGCTTTCCTCCCGAGCTGCAGCAGTAGTGTCATGCTTCCTGTCACGTGGATCAAGGGATCTGTGGCTTTCCCCTCGAGGCTGTCCCTCGAGGCTTTCCCTCGAGTCTTTCCCACAGGGCTGTGCCACGTGCCACCTTGGTGTGAGTCGATCCTCGGCGTGAAAGGCGAGCCGGTGGAAGGGAAAAAGGTTCCTCTGGAATGGACTGAGACATTTGGGGGACTCTTGGTATGGGTGGCAAGACCCTGGAGTTCCTCTCACCGTTGCTGTTGAAGGGGCCTCCTCTTGAGATGCGACGGGAACGCCGGGAACTCTTTCCCGGCGAAGCAGGGAAAGGATCCTCATCTCGAGCTACGAGGCGGAAACGGGCTCTCTGGATGTTGCGGGACCCTCGTGTTTCCTCTCGAGTGGAGACGGGTATGTCGGGGAACTTCTTGATTGCACCAAGGGTGTGAAGGACCCTTTCAAGTTCCAGAGGTGAGGTGTGATCAGCCTCCAGACGCCTCAGCGGAATTGGGCCTCATCTCGCCTGGAGGGGAGAACCTCCTGGATTTTCTCGAGTTGCGGCAGGTCTTCTCGAGTTACGACGGGGACCTCAGGGACCCGCTCTGGTGGCCTCAGGAAAGGCCAGTCCCCATGCCAGTTGCTAGGGGCCATCTCGGGATTCCTCTCCCGTCCATGCTGGGGCCTAAGACCTTGTGTGGAGTCGGGGGCCGGAACTGAGGATTCCTGTCCAGTGTTTGCCATGGATCTTGGGGTGCTTCTGAGTCTCCCCAGGGGAGTCAGGCCTCGTCTCGAGTGGGGGCATGCACGTGCGCTTTCCTCCCAAGCTGCAGCAGTAGTGTCACCCTTCCTGTCACTTGGATCAAGGGATCTGTGGCTTTCCCTCGAGGTTTTCCCTCGAGGATTTCCCACGAGGCTTTCCCACAGGGCTGTGCCAGGGGCCACCTTGGTGTGAGTCTATCCTCGGCGTGAAAGACGAGCCGGTGAAGGGAAAAGTGGTTCCTATGGAATGGACTGAGACATCTGGGGGACTCTTGGAATGGTGGCACGACCCTGGAGTTCCTCTCGCCTTTCCTGTTGAGAGGGCCTCCTCTTGAGATGCGACGGGAACGCCGGGAACTCTTTCCCGACGAAGCAGGGAAAGGATCCCTCATTTCGAGCTACGAGGCAGAAACGGGGCTCATCTGGATGTGGGCGGGACCCTCGTGTTTCCTCTCGAGTGGAGACGGGTATGTCGGGGAACTTCTTGATTTGCACCAAGGGTGTGAAGGACCGTTTCAAGTTCCAGAGGTGAGGTGTGATCAGCCTCCAGACGCCTCAGCGGAAATGTCCCTCATCTCGCCTGGAGGGGAGAACCTCCTGGATTTTCTCGAGTTGCGGCATGTCTTCTCGAGTTACGACGGGGACCTCAGGGACCTGCTCTGGTGGCCTCAGGAAAGGCCAGTCCCCATGCCAGTTGCTAGGGGCCATCTCGGGATTCCTGTCCCGTCCATGCCGGGGCCTAAGACCTTGTGTGGAGTCGGGGCCGGAACCTGAGGATTCCTCTCCAGTGTTGACATGGATCTTGGGGTGCTTCTGAGTCTCCCCAGGGCAGTCAGGCCTCGTCTCGAGTGGGGGCATGCACGTGCGCTTTCCTCCCAAGCTGCAGCAGTAGTGTCACGCTTCCTGTCACGTGGATCAAGGGATCTGTGGCTTTCCTTCGAGGCTTCCCTCGAGGCTTTCCCACGAGGCTTTCCCACAGGGCTGTGCCACGTGCCACCTTGGTGTGAGTCGATCCTCGGCGTGAAAGACGAGCCGGTGAAGGGAAAGGAGGTTCCTCTCGAATGGACTGAGACATCTGGGGGACTCTTGGAATGGTGGCACGACCCTGGAGCTCCTCTCGCCGTTCCCGTTGAGAGGTCCTCCACTTCAGATGCGACGGGAACGCCGGGAACTCTTTCCCGACGAAGCAGGGAAAGGATCCCTCATCTCGAGCTATGAGGCGGAAACGGGGCTCCTCTGGATGTGGGCGGGACCCTCGTGATTCCTCTCGAGTGGAGACGAGTATGTCGGGGAACTTCTTGATTTGCACCAAGGGTGTGAAGGACCCTTTCGAAGTTCCAGAGGTGAGGTGTGATCATCCTCGAGACGCCTCAGCGGAAATGGGCCTCTACTCGCCTGGAGGGGAGAACCTCCTGGATTTTCTCGAGTTGCAGCAGGTCTTCTCGAGTTACGACGGGGACCTCAGGGACCCGCTCTGGTGGCCTCAGGATAGGCCAGTCCCCATGCGCGTTGCAAGGGGACCACTCGGGATTCCTCTCCCGTCCATGCGGGGGCCTCAGTCGTTGTGTGGAGTCGGGGACGAACCTGAGGATTCCTCTCCAGTGTTGCCATGGATCTTAGGGTGCTTATGAGTCTCCCCAGGGGAGTCAGGCCTCGTCTCGAGTGGGGGCATGCACGTGCGCTTTCCTCCCGAGCTGCAGCAGTAGTGTCACGCTTCCTGTCACGTGGATCAAGGGATCTGTGGCTTTCCCTCGAGGCTGTCCCTCGAGGCTTTCCCACGAGTCTTTCCCACAGGGCTGTGCCACGTGCCACCTTGGTGTGAGTCGATCCTCGGCGTGAAAGACGAGCCGGTGAAGGGAAAAGAGGTTCCTCTGGAATGGACTGAGACATTTGGGGGACTCTTGGAATGGTGGCAAGACCCTGGAGTTCCTCTCACCGTTGCTGTTGAGAGGGCCTCCTCTTGATATGCGACGGGAACGCCGGGAACTCTTTCCCGGCGAAGCAGGGAAAGGATCCCTCATCTCGAGCTACGAGGCGGAAACGGGGCTCCTCTGGATGTTGGCGAGACCCTCGTGTTTCCTCTCGAGTGGAGACGGGTATGTCGGGGAACTTCTTGATTTGCACCAAGGGTGTGAAGGACCCTTTCAAGTTCCAGAGGTGAAGTGTGATCAGCCTCCAGACGCCTCAGCGGAATTGGGCCTCATCTCGCCTGGAGGGGAGAACCTCCTGGATTTTCTCGAGTTGCGGCAGGTCTTCTCGAGTTACGACGGGGACCTCAGGGACCCGCTCTGGTGGCCTCAGGAATCGCCAGTCCCCATGCCAGTTGCTAGGGGCCATCTCGGGATTCCTCTCCCGTCCATGCTGGGGCCTAAGACCTTGTGTGGAGTCGGGGCCGGAAACTGAGGATTCCTGTCCAGTGTTGCCATGGATCTTGGGGTGCTTCTGAGTCTCCCCAGGGGAGTCAGGCCTCGTCTCGAGTGGGGGCATGCACGTGCGCTTTCCTCCCAAGCTGCAGCAGTAGTGTCACCCTTCCTGTCACTTGGATCAAGGGATCTGTGGCTTTCCCTCGAGGTTTTCCCTCGAGGATTTCCCACCAGGCTTTCCCACAGGGCTGTGCCACGTGCCACCTTGGTGTGAGTCGATCCTCTGCGTGAAAGACGAGCCGGTGAAGGAAAAAGAGGTTCCTCTGGAATGGACTGAGACATCTGGGGGACTCTTGGAATGGTGGCACGACCCTGGAGTTCCTCTCGCCGTTCCTGTTGAGAGGGCCTCCTCTTGAGATGCGACGGGAACGCCGGGATCTCTTTCCGGACGAAGCAGGGAAAGGATCCCTCATTTCGAGCTACGAGGCAGAAACGGGGCTCCTCTGGATGTGGGCGGGACCCTCGTGTTTCCTCTCGAGTGGAGACGGGTATGTCGGGGAACTTCTTGATTTGCACCAAGGGTGTGAAGGACCGTTTCAAGTTCCAGAGGTGAGGTGTGATCAGCCTCTAGACGCCTCAGCGGAAATGTCCCTCATCTCACCTGGAGGGGAGAACCTCCTGGATTTTCTCGAGTTGCGGCATGTCTTCTCGAGTTACGACGGGGACCTCAGGGACCTGCTCTGCTGGCCTCAGGAAAGGCCAGTCCCCATGCCAGTTGCTAGGGGCCATCTCGGGATTCCTGTCCCGTCCATGCCGGGGCCTAAGACCTTGTGTGGAGTCGGAGCCGGAACCTGAGGATTCCTCTAAAGTGTTGACATGGATCTTGGGGTGCTTCTGAGTCTCCCCAGGGCAGTCAGGCCTCGTCTCGAGTGGGGGCATGCACGTGCGCTTTCCTCCCAAGCTGCAGCAGTAGTGTCACGCTTCCTGTCACGTGGATCAAGGGATCTGTGGCTTTCCCTCGAGGCTTCCCTCGAGGCTTTCCCACGAGGCTTTCCCACAGGGCTGTGCCACGTGCCACCTTGGTGTGAGTCGATCCTCGGCGTGAAAGACGAGCCGGTGAAGGGAAAAGAGGTTCCTCTCGAATGGACTGAGACATCTGGGGGACTCTTGGAATGGTGGCACGACCCTGGAGCTCCTCTCGCCGTTCCCGTTGAGATGTCCTCCTCTTCAGATGCGACGGGAACGCCGGGAACTCTTTCCCGACGAAGCAGGGAAAGGATCCCTCATCTCGAGCTATGAGGCGGAAACGGGGCTCCTCTGGATGTGGGCGGGACCCTCGTGATTCCTCTCGAGTGGAGACGAGTATGTCGGGGAACTTCTTGATTTGCACCAAGGGTGTGAAGGACCCTTTCGAAGTTCCAGAGGTGAGGTGTGATCATCCTCGAGACGCCTCAGCGGAAATGGGCCTCTACTCGCCTGGAGGGGAGAACCTCCTGGATTTTCTCGAGTTGCAGCAGGTCTTCTCGAGTTACGACGGGGACCTCAGGGACCCGCTCTGGTGGCCTCAGGAAAGGCCAGTCCCCATGCGAGTTGATAGGGGCCAACTCGGGATTCCTCTCCCGTCCATGCCGGGGCCTAAGACCTTGTGTGGAGTCGGGGCCGGAACCTGAGGATTCCTCTCCAGTGTTGCAATGGATCTTGGGGTGCTTCTGAGTCTCCCCAGGAGACTCAGGCCTCGTCTAGAGTGGGGGCATGCACGTGCGCTTTCCTCCCGAGCTGCAGCAGTAGTGTCACGCTTGCTGTCACGTGGATCAAGGGATCTGTGGCTTTCCCTCGAGGCTGTCCATCGAGGCTTTCCCACGAGGCTTTCCCACAGGGCTGTGCCAGGGGCCACCTTGGTGTGAGTCTATCCTCGGCGTGAAAGACGAGCCGGTGAAGGGAAAAGTGGTTCCTATGGAAGGGACTGAGACATCTGGGGGACTCTTGGAATGGTGGCACGACCCTGGAGTTCCTCTCGCCGTTCCTGTTGAGAGGGCCTCCTCTTGAGATGCGACGGGAACGCCGGGAACTCTTTCCCGACGAAGCAGGGAAAGGATCCCTCATTTCGAGCTACGAGGCAGAAACGGGGCTCATCTGGATGTGGGCGGGACCCTCGTGTTTCCTCTCGAGTGGAGACGGGTATGTCGGGGAACTTCTTGATTTGCACCAAGGGTGTGAAGGACCGTTTCAAGTTCCAGAGGTGAGGTGTGATCAGCCTCCAGACGCCTCAGCGGAAATGTCCCTCATCTCGCCTGGAGGGGAGAACCTCCTGGATTTTCTCGAGGTGCGGCATGTCTTCTCGAGTTACGACGGGGACCTCAGGGACCTGCTCTGGTGGCCTCAGGAAAGGCCAGTCCCCATGCTAGTTGCTAGGGGCCATCTCGGGATTCCGGTCCCGTCCATGCCGGGGCCTAAGACCTTGTGTGGAGTCGGAGCCGGAACCTGAGGATTCCTCTCCAGTGTTGACATGGATCTTGGGGTGCTTCTGAGTCTCCCCAGGAGACTCAGGCCTCGTCTCGAGTGGGGGCATGCACGTGCGCTTTCCTCCCAAGCTGCAGCAGTAGTGTCACGCTTCCTGTCACTTGGATCAAGGGATCTGTGGCTTTCCCTCGAGGCTTCCCTCGAGGCTTTCCCACGAGGCTTTCCCACAGGGCTGTGCCACGTGCCACCTGGGTGTGAGTCGATCCTCGGCGTGAAAGACGAGCCGGTGAAGGGAAAAGAGGTTCCTCTGGAATGGACTGAGACATCTGGGGGACTCTTGGAATGGTGGCACGACCCTGGAGCTCCTCTCACCGTTGCTGTTGAGAGGGCCTCCTCTTGATATGCGACGGGAATGCCGGGAACTCTTTCCCGACGAAGCAGGGAAAGGATCCCTCATTTCGAGCTACGAGGCAGAAACGGGGCTCCTCTGGATGTGGGCGGGACCCTCGTGTTTCCTCTCGAGTGGAGACGGGTATGTCGGGGAACTTCTTGATTTGCACCAAGGGTGTGAAGGACCCTTTCGAAGTTCCAGAGGTGAGGTGTGATCAGCCTCGAGACGCCTCAGCGGAAATGGGCCTCTACTCGCCTGGAGGGGAGAACCTCCTGGATTTTCTCGAGTTGCAGCAGGTCTTCTCGAGTTACGACGGGGACCTCAGGGACCCGCTCTGGTGGCCTCAGGAAAGGCCAGTCCCCATGCCAGTTGCTAGGGGCCATCTCGGGATTCCTCTCCCGTCCATGCCGGGGCCTAAGACCTTGTGTGGAGTTGGGGCCGGAACCTGAGGATTCCTCTCCAGTGTTGCAATGGATCTTGGGGTGCTTCGGAGTCTCCCCAGGGCAGTCAGGCCTCGTCTGGAGTGGGGGCTTGCACGTGCGCTTTCCTCCCAATCTGCAGCAGGAGTGTCACCCTTCCTGTCACTTGGATCAAGGGATCTGTGGCTTTCCCTCGAGGCTTTCCCTCGAGGCTTTCCCACGAGGCTTTCCCACAGGGCTGTGCCACGTGCCACCTTGGTGTGAGTCGATCCTCGGCGTGAAAGACGAGCCGGTGAAGGGAAAAGAGGTTCCTCTGGAATGGACTGAGACATCTGGGGGACTCTTGGAATGGTGGCACGACCCTGGAGCTCCTCTCGCCGTTCCCGATGAGAGGTCCTCCTCTTCAGATGCGACGGGAACGCCGGGAACTCTTTCCCGACGAAGCAGGGAAAGGATCCCTCATCTCGAGCTATGAGGCGGAAACGGGGCTCCTCTGGATGTGGGCGGGACCCTCGTGATTCCTCTCGAGTGGAGACGAGTATGTCGGGGAACTTCTTGATTTGCACCAAGTGTGTGAAGGACCCTTTCGAAGTTCCAGAGGTGAGGTGTGATCAGCCTCGAGATGCCTCAGCGGAAATGGGCCTCTACTCGCCTGGAGGGGAGAACCTCCTGGATTTTCTCGAGTTGCAGCAGGTCTTCTCGAGTTACGACGGGGACCTCAGGGACCCACTCTGGTGGCCTCAGGATAGGCCAGTCCCCATGCGCGTTGCAAGGGGACCACTCGGGATTCCTCTCCCGTCCATGCCGGGGCCTCAGTCGTTGTGTGGAGTCGGGGCCGGAACCTGAGGATTCCTCTCCAGTGTTGCCATGGATCTTGGGGTGCTTCTGAGTCTCCCCAGGGGAGTCAGGCCTCGTCTCGAGTGGGGGCATGCACGTGCGCTTTCCTCCCGAGCTGCAGCAGTAGTGTCACGCTTCCTGTCACGTGCATCAAGGGATCTGTGGCTTTCCCTCGAGGCTGTCCCTCGAGGCTTTCCCACGAGGCTTTCCCACAGGGCTGTGCCACGTGCCACCTTGGTGTGAGTCGATCCTCGGCGTGATAGACGAGCCGGTGAAGGGAAAAGAGGTTCCTCTGGAATGGACTGAGACATTTGGTGGACTCTTGGAATGGTGGCAAGACCCTGGAGTTCCTGTCACCGTTGCTGTTGAGAGGGCCTCCTCTTGAGATGTGACTGGAACGCCGGGAACCCTTTCCCGGCGAAGCAGGGAAAGGATCCCTCATCTCGAGCTACGAGGCGGAAACGGGGCTCCTCTGGATGTTGGCGGGACCCTCGTGTTTCCTCTCGAGTGGAGACGGGTATGTCGGGGAACTTCTTGATTTGCACCAAGGGTGTGAAGGACCCTTTCGAAGTTCCAGAAGTGAGGTGCGAACAGCCTCGAGACGCCTCAGCGAAAATGGGCCTCATTTCGCCTGGAGGGGAGAACCTCCTGGATTTTCTCGAGTTGCGGCAGGTCTTCTCGAGTTACGACGAGGACCTCAGGGACCCGCTCTGGTGGCCTCAGGAAAGGTCAGTCCCCATGCGAGTTGATAGGGGCCATCTCGGGATTCCTCTCCCGTCCATGCCGGGGCCTAAGACCTTGAGTGGAGTCGGGGCCGGAACCTGAGGATTCCTCTCCAGTGTTGCAAGGGATCTTGGGGTGCTTCGGAGTCTCCCCAGGGCAGTCAGGCCTCGTCTCGAGTGGGGGCATGCACGTGCGCTTTCCTCCCAATCTTCAGCAGGAGTGTCACCCTTCCTGTCACTTGGATCAAGGGATCTGTGGCTTTCCCTCGAGGCATTCCCTCGAGGCTTTCCCACGAGGCTTTCCCACAGGGCTGTGCCACGTGCCACCTTGGTGTGAGTCGATCCTCGGCGTGAAAGACGAGCCGGTGAAGGGAAAAGAGGTTCCTCTGGAATGGACTGAGACATCTGGGGGACTCTTGGAATGGTGGCACGACCCTGGAGCTCCTCTCGCCGTTCCTGTTGAGAGGTCCTCCTCTTCAAATGCGACGGGAACGCCGGGAACTCTTTCCCGACGAAGCAGGGAAAGGATCCCTCATCTCGAGCTATGAGGCGGAAACGGGGCTCCTCTGGATGTGGGCGGGACCCTGGTGATTCCTCTCGAGTGGAGACGGGTATGTCGGGGAACTTCTTGATTTGCACCAAGGATGTGAAGGACCCTTTCGAAGGTCCAGAGGTGAGCTGTGATCAGCCTCGAGACGCCTCAGCGGAAACGGGCCTCATCTCGCCTGGAGGGGAGAACCTCCTGGATTTTCTCGAGTTGTAGCAGGTTTTCTCGAGTTACGACGGGGACCTCAGGGACCCGCTCTGGTGGCCTCAGGATAGGCCAGTACCCATGGGCGTTGCAAGGGGACCACTCGGGATTCCTCTCCCGTCCATGCCGGGGCCTAAGACCTTGTGTGGAGTCGGGGCCAGAACCTGAGGATTCCTCTCCAGTGTTGCCATGGATCTTGGGGTGCTTCTGAGTCTCCCCGGGGGACTCAGGCTTCGTCTAGAGTGGGGGCATGCACGTGCGCTTTCCTCCCGAGCTACAGCAGTAGTGTCACGCTTCCTGTCACGTGGATCAAGGGATATTTGGCTTTCCCTCGAGGCTGTCCATCGAGGCTTTCCCACGAGTCTTTCCCACAGGGCTGTGCCACGTGCCACCTTGGTGTGAGTCGATCCTCGGCGTGAAAGACGAGCCGGTGAATGGAAAAGTGGTTCCTATGGAATGGACTGAGACATCTGGGGGACTCTTGGAATGGTGGCACGACCCTGAAGTTCCTTTCGCCGTTCCTGTTGAGAGGGCCTCCCCTTGAGATGCGACGGGAACGCCGGGAACTCTTTCCCGACGAAGCAGGGAAAGGATCCCTCATTTCGAGCTACGAGGCAGAAACGGGGCTCATCTGGATGTGGGCGGGACCCTCGTGTTTCCTCTCGAGTGGAGACGGGTATGTCGGGGAACTTCTTGATTTGCACCAAGGGTGTGAAGGACCGTTTCAAGTTCCAGAGGTGAGGTGTGATCATCCTTCAGACGCCTCAGCGGAAATGGGCCTCATCTCGCCTGGAGGGGAGAACCTCCTGGATTTTCTCGAGTTGCGGCATGTCTTCTCGAGTTACGACTGGGACCTCAGGGACCCGCTCTGGTGGCCTGAGGAAAGCCAGTCCCCATGCGCGTTGCAAGGGGACCACTCGGGATTCCTCTCCCGTCCATGCCGGGGCCTCAGTCGTTGTGTGGAGTCGGGGCCGGAACCTGAGGATTCCTCTCCAGTGTTGCCATGGATCTTGGGGTGCTTCTGAGTCTCCCCAGGGGAGTCAGGCCTCGTCTCGAGTGGGGGCATGCACGTGCGCTTTCCTCCCGAGCTGCAGCAGTAGTGTCACGCTTCCTGTCACGTGGATCAAGGGATCTGTGGCTTTCCCTCGAGGCTGTCCCTCGAGGCTTTCCCACGAGGCTTTCCCACAGGGCTCTGCCACGTGCCACCTTGGTGTGAGTCGATCCTCGGCGTGAAAGACGAGCCGGTGAAGGGAAAAGAGGTTCCTCTGGAATGGACTGAGACATCTGGGGGACTCTTGGAATGGTGGCACGACCCTGGAGTTCCTCTCACCGTTGCTGTTGAGAGGGCCTCCTCTTGAGATGCGACGGGAATGCCGGGAACTCTTTCCCGGCGAAGCAGGGAAAGAATCCCTCATCTCGAGCTACGAGGCGGAAACGGGGCTCCTCTGGATGTGGGCGGGACCCTCGTGATTCCTCTCGAGTGGAGACGGGTATGTCGGGGAACTTCTTGATTTGCACCAAGGGTGTGAAGGACCCTTTCAAGTTCCAGAGGTGAGGTGTGATCAGCCTCGAGACGCCTCAGCGGAAATGGCCCTCATCTCGCCTGGAGGGGAGAACCTCCTGGATTTTCTCGAGTTGCGGCATGTCTTCTCGAGTTACGACGGGGACCTCAGGGACCCGCTCTGGTGGCCTCAGGAAAGGCCAGTCCCCATGCCAGTTCCTAGGGGCCATCTCGGGATTCCTCTCCCGTCCATGCCGGGTCCTAAGACCTTGTTTGGAGTCGGAGCTGGAACCTGAGGATTCCTCTCCAGTGTTGACATGGATCTTGGGGTGCTTCTGAGTCTCCCCAGGGCAGTCAGGCCTCGTCTCGAGTGGGGGCATGCACGTGCGCTTTCCTCCCAAGCTGCAGCAGTAGTGTCACGCTTCCTGTCACTTGGATCAAGGGATCTGTGGCTTTCCCTCGAGGCTGTTCATCGAGGCTTTCCCACGAGGCTTTCCCACAGGCCTGTGCCACGTGCCACCTTGGTGTGAGTCGATCCTCGGCGAGACAGACGAGCCGGTGAAGGTAAAAGTGGTTCCTATGGAATGGACTGAGACATCTGGGGGACTCTTGGAATGGTGGCACGACCCTGGAGTTCCTCTCGCGGTTCCTGTTGAGAGGGCCTCCTCTTGAGATGCGACGGGAACGCCGGGAACTCTTTCCCGATGAAGCAGGGAAAGGATCCCTCATCTCGAGCTACGAGGCAGAAACGGGGCTCCTCTGGATGTGGGCGGGACCCTCGTGTTTCCTCTCGAGTGGAGACGGGTATGTCGGGGAACTTCTTGATTTGCACCAAGGGTATGAATGACCCTTTTGAAGTTCCAGAGGTGAGGTGTGATCAGCCTGGAGACGCCTCAGCGGAAATGGGCCTCATCTCGCCTGGAGGGGAGAAGCTCCTGGATTTTCTCGAGTTGCCGCAGGTCTTCTCGAGTTATGACGGGGACCTCAGGGACCCGCTCTGGTGGCCTCAGGAAAGGCCAGTCCCCATGCCAGTTGCTAGGGGACCTCTCGGGATTCCTCTCCCGTCCATGCCGGGGCCTCAGTCCTTGTGTGGAGTAGGGGCCGGAACCTGAGGATTCCTCTCCAGTGTTGCCATGGATCTTGGGGTGCTTCTGAGTCTCCCCAGGAGAGTCAGGCCTCGTCTCGAGTGGGGGCATGCACGTGCGCTTTCCTACCAAGCTGCACAAGTAGTGTCACGCTTCCTGTCACGTGGATCAAAGTGGCTTTCCCTCGAGGCTGTCCATCGAGGCTTTCCCACGAGGCTTTCCCACAGGGCTGTGCCACGTGCCACCTTGGTGTGAGTCGATCCTCGGCGTGACAGACGAGCCGGTGAAGGGAAAAGTGGTTCCTATGGAATGGACTGAGACATCTGGGGACTCTTGGAATGGTGGCACGAACCGGGATTTCCTCTCGCCGTTCCTGTTGAGAGGGATTCCTCTTGAGATGCGACGGGAACGCCGGGAACTCTTTCCCGACGAAGCAGGGAAAGGATCCCTCATCTCGAGCTACGAGGCACAAACGGGGCTCCTATGGATGTGAGCGGGACCCTCGTGTTTCCTCTCGAGTGGAGACGGGTATGTCGGGGAACTTCTTGATTTGCACCAAGGGTGTGAAGGACCCTTTCAAGTTACAGAGGTGAGGTGTGATCAGCCTCCAGACGCCTCAGCGGAAATGGGCCTCATCTCGCCTGGAAGGGAGAACCTCCTGGATTTTCTCGAGTTGCGGCAGGTCTTCTCGAGTTACGACGGGGACCTCAGGGACCCGCTCTGGTGGCCTCAGGAAAGGCCAGTCCCCATGCCAGTTGCTAGGGGCCATCTCGGGATTCCTCTCCCGTCCATGCTGGGGCCTAAGACCTACCTTGTGTGGAGTCGGGCCCGGAAACTGAGGATTCCTGTCCAGTGTTGCCATGGATCTTGGGGTGCTTCTGAGCCTCCCCAGGGGAGTCAGGCCTCGTCTCGCCTGGGGGCATGCACGTGCGCTTTCCTCCCGAGCTGCAGCAGTAGTGTCACGCTTCCTGTCACGTGGATCAAGGGATATTTGGCTTTCCCTCGAGGCTGTCCATCGAGGCTTTCCCACGAGGTTTTCCCACAGGGCTGTGCCACGTTCCACCTTGGTGTGAGTCGATCCTCGGCGTGAAAGACGAGCCGGTGAAGGGAAAAGAGGTTCCTCTGGAATGGACTGAGACATCTGGGGGACTCTTGGAATGCTGGCACGACCATGGAGTTCCTCTCGCCGTTCCTGTTGAGAGGGCTTCCTCTTGAGATGCGACAGGAAGGCCGGGAACTCTTTCTCGAAGAAGCAGGGAAAGGATCCCTCATCTCGAGCTACGAGGCGGAAACGGGGCTCCTCTGGATGTGGGCGGGACCCTCGTGATTCCTCTCGAGTGGAGACGGGTATGTCGGGGAACTTCTTGATTTGCACCTAGGGTGTGAAGGACCCTTTCGAAGTTCCAGAGGTGAGGTGTGATCAGCCTCGAGACGCCTCAGCGGAAATGGGCCTCATCTCGCCTGGAGGGGAGAACCTCCTGGATTTTCTCGAGTTGCGGCAGGTCTTCTCGAGTTACGACGCGGACCTCAGGGACCCGCTCTGGTGGCCTCAGGAAAGGCCAGTCCCCATGCGAGTTGCTAGGGGACCTCTCGGGATTCCTCTCCCGTCCATGCTGGGGCCTCAGTCCTTGTGTGGAGTCGGGGCCTGAACCTGAGGATTCCTGTCCAGTGTTGCCATGGATCTTGGGGTGCTTCTGAGTCTCCCCAGGGGAGTCAGGCCTCGTCTCGAGTGGGGGCATGCACGTGCGCTTTCCTCCCGAGCTGCAGCAGGAGTGTCACGCTTCCTGTCACGTGGATCAAGGGATCTGTGGCTTTCCCTGGAGGCTGTCCCTCGAGGCTTTCCCACGAGGCTTTCCCACAGGGCTGTGCCACGTGCCACCTTGGTGTGAGTCGATCCTCGGCGTGAAAGACGAGCCGGTGAAGGGAAAAGAGGTTCCTCTGGAATGGACTGAGACATCTGGGGGACTCTTGGAATGCTGGCACGACCATGGAGTTCCTCTCGCCGTTCCTGTTGAGAGGGCCTCCTCTTGAGATGCGACGGGAACGCCGGGAATTCTTTGCCGACGAAGCAGGGAAAGGATCCCTCATCTCGAGCTACGAGGCGGAAACGGGGCTCCTCTGGATGTGGGCGGGACCCTCGTGTTTCCTCTCGAGTGGAGACGGGTATGTCGGGGAACTTCTTGAGTTGCACCAAGGGTGTGAAGGACCCTTTCGAAGTTCCAGAGGTGAGGTTTGATCAGCCTCGAGACGCCTCAGCGGAAATGGGCCTCATCTCGCCTGGAGGGAAGAACCTCCTGGATTTTCTCGAGTTGCGGCAGGTCTTCTCGAGTTACGATGGGGACGTCAGGGACCCGCTCTGGTGGCCTCATGAAAGGCCAGTCCCCATGCGAGTTGCTAGGGGCCATCTCGGGATTCCTCTCCCGTCCATGCCGAGGTCTAAGACCATGTGTGGAGTCGGGGCCGGAAGCTGAGGATTCCTCTCCAGTGTTGCAATGGATCTTGGGGTGCTTCTGTGTCTCCCCCGGGGACTCAGGACTCGTCTCGAGTGGGGGCATGCACGTGCGCTTTCCTCCCGAGCTGCAGCAGTAGTGTCACGCTTCCTGTCACGTGGATCAAGAGATATTTGGCTTTCCCTCGAGGCTGTCCATCGAGGCTTTCCCACGAGGCTTTCCCACAGGGCTGTGCCACGTGCCACCTTGGTGTGAGTCGATCCTCGGCGTGAAAGATGAATCGGTGAAGGGAAAAGTGGTTCCTATGGAATGGACTGAGACATCTGGGGGACTCTTGGAATGGTGGCAAGACCCTGAAGTTCCTCCCGCCATTCCTGTTGAGAGGGCCTCCTCTTGAGATGCGACGGGAACGCCGAGAACTCTTTCCCGACGAAGCAGGGAAAGGAGCCCTCATTTCGAGCTACGAGGCAGAAACGGGGCTCATCTGGATGTGGGCGCGACCCTCGTGTTTCCTCTCGAGTGGAGACGGGTATGTCGGGGAACTTCTTGATTTGCAACAAGGGTGTGAAGGACCCTTTCAAGTTCCAGAGGTGAGGTGTGATCAGCCTCCAGACGCCTCAGCGGAAATGGCCCTCATCTCGCCTGGAGGGGAGAACCTCCTGGATTTTCTCGAGTTGTGGCAGGTCTTCTCGAGTTACGACGAGGACCACAGGGATCCGCTCTGGTGGCCTCAGGAAAGGCCAGTCCCCATGCGAGTTGCTAGGGGCCAACTCGGGATTCCTCTGCCGTCCATGCCGGGGCCTAAGACCTTGTGTGGACTCGGGACCGGAGCCTGAGGATTCCTCTCCAGTGTTGCCATGGATCTTGGGGTGCCCTTGAGTCTCCCCAGGGGAGTCAGGCCTCGTCTCGAGTGGGGGCAGGCACGTGCGCTTTCCTCCCAAGCTGCAGCACTACTGTCACGCTTCCTGTCACGTGGATCAAGGGATCTGTGGCTTTCCCTCGAGGCTGTCCCTCGAGCCTTTCCCACGAGGCTTTCCCACAGGGCTGTGCCACGTGCCACCTTGGTGTGAGTCGATCCTCGGCGTGACAGACGAGCCGGTGAAGGGAAAAGAGGTTCCTCTGGAATGGACTGGGACATCTGGGGGACTCTTGGAATGGTGGCACGGCCCTGGAGTTCCTCTCGCCGTTCCTGTTGAGAGGGCCTCCTCTTGAGGTGCGACGGGAACGCCGGGAACTCTTTCCCGATGAAGCAGGGAAAGGATCCCTCGTCTCGAGCTACCAGGCGGAAACGGGGCTCCTCTGGATGTGGGCGGGACCCTCGTGATTCCTCTCGAGTGGAGACGGGTATGTCGGGGAACTTCTTGATTTGCCTCAAGGGTGTGAAGGACCCTTTCGAAGTTCCAGAGGTGAGGTGTGATCAGCCTCGAGACGCTTCAGCGGAAATGGGCCTCATCTCGCCTGAAGGGGAGAACCTCCTGGACGTTCTCGAGTTGCGGCAGGTCTTCTCGAGTTACGACGGGGACCTCAGGGACCCGCTCTGGTGGCCTCAGGAAAGGCCAGTCCCCATGCCAGTTGCTAGGGGACCTCTCGGGATTCCTCTCCCGTCCATGTCGGGGCCTCAGTCCTTGTGTGGAGTCGGGGCCGGAACCTGAGGATTCCTCTCCAGTGTTGCCATGGATCTTGGGGTGCTTCTGAGTCTCCCCAGGGGAGTCAGGCCTCGTCTCGTGTGGGGGCATGGACGTGCGCATTCCTCCCGAGCTGCAGCAGTAGTGTCACGCTTCCTGTCACGTGGATCAAGGGATCTGTGGCTTTCCCTCGAGGCTGTCCATCGAGGCTTTCCCACGAGGCTTTCCCACAGGGCTGTGCCACGTGCCACCTTGGTGTGAGTCGATCCTCGGCGTGAAAGACGAGCCGGTGTAGGGAAAAGAGGTTCCTCTGGTATGGACTGAGACATCTGGGCGACTCTTGGAATGGTGGCACGACCCTGGAGTTCCTGTCGCCGTTCCTGTTGAGAAGGCCTCCTCTTGAGATGCCACGGGAACGCCGGGAACTCTTTCCCGACGAAGCAGGGAAAGGATCCCTCATCTCGAGCTACGAGGTGGAAACGGGGCTCCTCTGGATGTGGGCGGGACCCTCGTGTTTCCTCTCGAGTGGAGACAGGTATGTCGGGGAACTTCTTGAGTTGCACCAAGGGTGTGAAGGACTCTTTCGAAGTTCCAGAGGTGAGGTGTGAGCAGCCTGGAGACGCCTCAGCGGAAAAGGGCCTCATCTCGCCTGGAGGGGAGAATCTCCTGGATTTTCTCGAGTGGCGGCAGGTCTTCTCGAGTTACGAAGGGGACCTCAGGGACCCGCTCTGGTGGCCTCAGGAAAGGACAGTCTCCATGCGAGGTGCTAGGGGCTATCTCAGGATACCTCTCCCGTCCATGCCGGGGCCTGAGTCCTTGTGTGGAGTCGGGGCCGGAACCTGAGGATTCCTCTCCAGTGTTGCTATTTATCTTGGGGTGCTTCTGAGTCTCCCCAGGGGAGTCAGGCCTCGTCTCGAGTGGGGGCATGCACGTGCGCTTTCCTACCAAGCTGCAGAAGTAGTGTCACGCTTCCTGTCACGTGGATCAAAGGATCTGTGGCTTTCCCTCGAGGCTGTCCCTCGAAGCTTTCCACGAGGCTTTCCCACAGGGCTGTGCCACGTGCCACCTTGGTGTGAGTCGATCCTCGGCGTGAAAGACGAGCCGGTGAAGGGAAAAGAGGTTCCTCTGGAATGGACTGAGACATCTGGGGGACTCTTGGAATGGTGGCACGACCCTGGAGTTCCTCTCGCCGTTCCTGTTGAGAGGGCCTCCTCTTCAGATGCGACGGGAACGCCGGGAACTCTTTCCCGACGAAGCAGGGAAAGGATCCCTCATCTCGAGATACGAGGCGAAAACGGGGCTCCTCTGGATGTGGGCGAGACGCTCGTGTTTCCTCTCGAGTGGAGACGGGTATGTCGGGGAACTTCTTGATTTGCACCAAGGGTGTGAAGGACCCTTTTGAAGTTCCAGAAGTGAGGTGTGATCGGCCTCGAGTCTCCTCAGCCAAAATGGCCCTTATCTCGCCTGGAGGGGAGAACCTCCTGGATTTTCTTGAGTTGCGGCAGGTCTTCTCGAGTTACGACGGGGACTTCAGGGACCCGCTCTGCTGGCCTCAGGATAGCCCAGTGCCCATGCGAGTTGCTAGGAGCCATCTCGGGATTCCTCTCCCGTCCATCCCGGGGCCTAAGACCTTGTGTGGAGTCGGGCCCGGAACCTGAGGATTCCTCTCCAGTGTTGCCATGGATCTTGGAGTGCTTCTGAGTCTCCCCAGGGGAGTCAGGCCTCGTCTCGAGTGGGGGCATGCACGTGCGCTTTCCTCCCGAGCTGCAGCAGTAGCGTCACGCTTCCTGTCACGTGGATCAAGGGATCTATTGCTTTCCCTCGAGGCTGTCCCTCGAGGCTTTCCCACGAGGCTTTCCCACAGGGCTGTGCCACGTGCCACCTTGGTGTGAGTCGATCCTCGGCTTGAAAGACGAGCCGCTGAAGGGAAAAGAGGTTCCTCTGGAATGGACTGAGACATCTGGGGGACTCTTGGAATGGTGGCACGACCCTGGAGTTCCTCTCGCCGTTCCTGTTAAGAGGGCCTCCTCTTGAGATGGGACGGGAACGCCGGGAACTCTTTCCCGGCGAAGCAGGGAAAGGATCCCTCATCTCGAGCTACCAGGCGGAAACAGGACTCCTCTGGATGTGGACGGGACCCTCGTGATTCCTCTCGAGTGGAGACGGGTATGTCGGGGAACTTCTTGATTTGCACCAAGGGTGTGAAGGACCCTTTCGAAGTTCCAGAGGTGAGGTGTGATCAGCCTCGAGACGCCTCAGCGGAAATGGGCCTCATCTCGCCTGGAGGGGAGAACCTCCTGGATTTTCTCGAGTTGTCGCAGGTCTTCTCGAGTTACGACGGGGACCTCAGGGACCCGCTCTGGTGGCCTCAGGAAAGGCCAGTCCCCATGCGAGTTGCTATGGGACCTCTCGGGATTCCTCTCCCGTCCATGCCGGGGCCTGAGTCCTTGTGTGGAGTCGGGGCCGGAACCTGAGGATTCCTCTCCAGTGTTGCCATGGATCTTGGGGTGCTTCTGAGTCTCCCCGGGGAGTCAGGCCTCGTCTCGAGTGGGGGCTTGCACGTGCGATTTCCTCCCGAGCTGCAGCAGTAGTGTCTCGCTTCCTGTCACGTGGATCAAGGGATCTGTGGCTTTCCCTCGAGGCTGTCCATCGAGACTTTCCCACGAGGCTTTCCCCCAGGGCTGTGCCACGTGCCACCTTGGTGTGAGTCGATCCTCGGCGTGAAAGACGAGCCGGTGAAGGGAAAAGAGGTTCCTCTGATATGGACTGAGACATCTGGGGGACTAATGGAATGGTGGCACGACCCTGGAGTTCCTCTCGCCGTTCCTGTTGAGAGGGCCTCCTCTTGAGATGCGACGGGAACGCCGGGAACTCTTTCCCGACGAAGAAGGGAAAGGATCCCTCATCTCGAGATACCAGGCGGAAACGGGGCTCCTCTGGATGTGGGCGGGACCCTCGTGTTTCCTCTCGAGTGGAGACGGGTATGTCAGGGAACTTCTTGATTTGCACCAAGGGTGTGAAGGACCCTTTCGAAGTTCCAGAGGTGAGGTGTGATCGGCCTCGAGTCCCCTCAGCGGAAATGGGCCTCCTCTCGCCTGGAGGGGAGAACCTCTTGGATTTTCTCGAGTTGCGGCAGGTCTTCTCGAGTTACGACGGGGACCTCAGGGACCCGCTCTGGTGGCCTCAGGAAAGGCCAGTCCCCATGCGAGTTGCTAGGAGCCATCTCGGGATTCCTCTCCCGTCCAATCTGGGGCCTAAGACGTTGTGTAGAGTCGGGGCCGGAACCTGAGGATACCTCTCCAGTGTTTCCATTTATCTTGGGGTTCTTCTGAGTCTCCCCAGGGGAGTCAGGCCTCGTCTCGAGTGGGAGCATGCACGTGCGCTTTCCTCCCGAGTTGCAGCAGCAGTGTCACGCTTCAGGTCACGTGGATCAAGGGATCTGTGGCTTTCCCTCGAGGCTGTCCCTCGAGGCTTTCCCACGAGGCTTTCCCACAGGGCTGTGCCACGTGCCACCTTGGTGTGAGTCGATCATCGGCGTGAAAGACGAGCCGGGGTAGGGAAAATAGTTTCCTCTGGTATGGACTGAGACATCTGGGGGACTCTTGGAATGGTGGCACGACCCTGGAGTTCCTCTCGCCCTTCCTGTTGAGAGGGCCTCCTCTTGAGATGCGACGGGAACGCCGGGAACTCTTTCCCGACGAAGAAGGGAAAGGATCCCACATCTCGATATACGAGGCGGAAACGGGGCTCCTCTGGATGTGGGCGGGACCCTCGTGTTTCCTCTCGAGTGGAGACGGGTATGTCGGCGAACTTCTTGATTTGCACTAAGGGTGTCAGGACCCTTATGAAGTTCCAGAGGTGAGGTGTGATCGGCCTCGAGTCCCCTCAGCCAAAATGGGCCTCATCTCGCCTGGAGGGGAGAACCTCCTGGATTTTCTCGAGTTGCGGCATGTCTTCTCGAGTTACGACGGGGACCTCAGGGACCCGCTCTGGTGGCCTCAGGAAAGGCCAGTCCCCATGCGAGTTGCCAGGGGACCTCTCGGGATTCCTCTCCCGTCCATGCCGGGGCCTCAGTCCTTGTGGGAGTAGGGGCCGGAACCTGAGGATTCCTCTCCAGTGTTGCCATGGATCTTGGGGTGCTTCTGAGTCTCCCCAGGGGAGTCAGGCCTCGTCTAGAGTGGGGGCATGGACGTGCGCTTTCCTCCCGAGCTGCAGCAGTAGTGTCATGCTTCCTGTCACGTGGATCAAGGGATCTGTGGCTTTCCCTCGAGGCTGTCCCTCGAGGCTTTCCCACGAGGCTTTCCCACAGGGCTGTACCACGTGCCACCTTGGTGTGAGTCGATCCTCGGCGTTAAAGACGAGCCGGTGTAGGGAAAAGAGGTTCCTCTGGTATGGACTGAGACATCTGGGGGACTCTTGGAATGGTGGCACGACCCTGGAGTTCCTCTCGCCATTCCTGTTGAGAGGGCCTCCTCTTGAGATGCGACGGGAACGCCGGGATCTCTTTCCCGAAGATGCAGGGAAAGGATCCCTCATCTCGAGCTACGAGGCAGAAACGGGTCACCTCTGGATGTGGGCGGGACCCTCGTGATTCCTCTCGAGTGGAGACGGGTATGTCGGGGAACTTCTTGATTTGCACCAAGGGTGTGAAAGACCCTTTCGAAGTTCCAGAGTTGAGGTGTGATCAGCCTCGAGACGCCTCAGCGGAAATGGGCCTCATCTCGCCTCGAGGGGAGAACCTCCTGGATTTTCTCGAGTTGCGGGAGGTCTTCTCGAGTTACGGCGGGGACCTCAGGACCCACTCTGGTGGCCTCAGGAAAGGACAGTCCCTATGGGAGTCACTAGGGGCCATCTCGGGATTACTCTCCCGTCCATGCCGGGGCCTAAGACCTTGTGTGGAGTCGGGACCGGAACCTGAGGATTCCTCTCCAGTGTTGCCATGGATCTTGGGGTGCTTCTGATTCTCCCCATGGGAGTCAGGCCTCGTCTCAACTGGGGGCATACACGTGCGCTTTCCAACCGAGCTGCAGCAGTAGTGTCACGCTTCCTGTCACGTGGATCAAGGGATCTGTGGCTTTCGCTCGAGGCTGTCCCTCGAGGCTTTCCCACGAGGCTTTCCCACAGGGCTATGCCACGTGCCACCTTGGTGTGAGTCGATCCTCGGCGTGAAAGACGAGCCGGTGAAGGGAAAAGAGTTTCCTCTGGAATGGACTGAGACATCTGGGGGACTCTTGGAATGTTGGCACGACCCTGGAGTTCCTCTCTCCGTTCCTGTTGAGAGGGCCTCCTCTTGAGATGCGACTGGAACGCCGGGAACTCTTTCCCGAAGATGCAGGGAAAGGATCCATCATCTCGAGCTACGAGGCAGAAACGGGGCTCCTCTGGATGTGGGCGGGACCCTCGTGATTCCTCTCGAGTGGAGACGGGTATGTCGGCGAACTTCTTGATTTGCACTAAGGGTGTCAGGACCCTTATGAAGTTCCAGAGGTGAGGTGTGATCGGCCTCGAGTCCCCTCAGCCAAAATGGGCCTCATCTCGCCTGGAGGGGAGAACCTCCTGGATTTTCTCGAGTTGCGGCAGGTCTTCTCGAGTTACGACGGGGACCTCAGGGACCCGCTCTGGTGGCCTCAGGAAAGACCAGGCCCCATGCGAATTGATAGGGAACCTCTCGGGATTCCTCTCCCGACCATGCCGGGGCCTGAGTCCTTGTGTGGAATCGGGGCCAGAACCTGAGGATTCCTCTCCAGTGTTGCCATGGATCTTGGGGTGCTTCTGAGTCTCCCCAGGGGAGTCAGGCCTCGTCTCGTGTGGGAGCATGCACGTGCGCTTTCCTCCCGAGCTGCAGCATTAGTGTCACGCTTCAGGTCACGTGGATCAAGGGATCTGTGGCTTTCCCTCGAGGCTGTCCCTCGAGGCTTTCCCACGAGGCTTTCCCACAGGGCTATGCCACGTGCCACCTTGGTGTGAGTCGATCCTCGGCGTGAAAGACGAGCCGGTGTAGGGAAAAGAGGATCCTCTGGTATGGACTGAGACATCTGGGGGACTCTTGGAATGGTGGCACGACCCTGGAGTTCCTCTCGCCGTTCCTGTTGAGAGGGCCTCCTCTTGAGATGCGACGGGAACGCCGGGAACTCTTTCCCGACGAAGAAGGGAAAGGATCCCACATCTCGAGCTACGAGGCGGAAACGGGGCACCTCTGGATGTGGGCGGGACGCTCGTGTTTCCTCTCGAGTGGAGACGGGTATGTCGGCGAACTTCTTGATTTGCACTAAGGGTGTGAAGGACCCTTTGGAAGGTCCAGAAGTGAGGTGTGATCGGCCTCGACTCCCCTCAGCCAAAATCGGCCTCATCTCGCCTGGAGGGGTGAACCTCCTGGATTTTCTCGAGTTGTGGCAGGTCTTCCCGAGTTACGACGGGGACCTCAGGGACCCGCTCTGGTGGCCTCAGGAAAGGCCAGTCCCCATGCGAGTTGCTAGGGGCCATCTTGGGATTCCTCTCCCGTCCATGCCGGGGCCTCAGTCCTTGTGTGGAGTCGGGACCGGAACCTGAGGATTCCTCTCCAGTGTTGCCATGTATCTTGGGGTGCTTCTGAGTCTCCCCAGGGGAGTCAGGCCTCGTCTCAACTGGGGGTATGCACGTGCGCTTTCCAACCGAGCTGCAGCAGTAGTGTCACGCTTCCTGTCACGTGGATCAAGGGATCTGTGGCTTTCCCTCGAGGCTGTCCCTCGAGGCTTTCCCACGAGGCTTTCCCACAGGGCTGTGCCACGTGCCACCTTGGTGTGAGTCGATCCTCGGCGTGAAAGACGAGCCGGTGAAGGGAAAAGAGTTTCCTCTGGAATGGACTGAGACATCTGGGGGACTCTTGGAATGGTGGCACGACCCTGGAGTTCCCTCGCCGTTCCTGTTGAGAGGGCCTCCTCTTGAGATGCGACGGAAACGCCGGGAACTCTTTCCCTACGAAGCAGGGAAAGGATCACTCATTTCGAGATACCAGGCGGAAACGGGGCTCCTCTGGATGTGGGCGGGACACTCGTGTTTCCTCTCGAGTGGAGACGGGTATGTCGGGGATCTTTTTGATTAGCACCAAGGGTGTGAAGGACCCTTTCGAAGTTCCAGAGGTGAGGTGTGATCAGCCTCGAGACGCTTCAGCGGAAATGGGGCTCATCTCGCCTGGAGGGGAGAACCTCCTGGATTTTCTCGAGTTGCGGCAGGTCTTCTCTAGTTACGACGGGGACCTCAGGGACCCGCTCTGGTGGCCTCAGGAAAGGCCAGTCCCCATGCGAGTTGCTAGGGGACCTCTCGGGATTCCTCTCCCGTGCATGCCGGGGTCTAAGACCTTGTGTGGAGTCGGGGTCGGAACCTGAGGATTCCTCTCCAGTGTTGCCATGGATCTTGGGGTGCTTCTGAGTCTCCCCAGGGGAGTCAGGCCTCGTCTCGAGTGGGGTCATGCACGTGCGCTTTCCTCACGAGCTGCAGCAGTAGTGTCACGCTTCCTGTCACGTGGATCAAGGGATCTGTGGCCTTCCCTCGAGGCTGTCCCTCGAGGCTTTCCTACGAGGCTTTCCCACAGGGCTGTGCCACGTGCCACCTTGGTGTGAGTCGATCCTCGGCGTGAATGACGAGCCGGTGAAGGGAAAAGAGCTTCCTCTGGAATGGACTGAGACATCTGGGGGACTCTTGGAATGCTGGCACGACCCTGGAGTTCCTCTCTCCGTTCCTGTTGAGAGGGCCTCCTCTTGAGATGCGACGGGAACGCCGGGAACTCTTTCCCGAAGATGCAATGAAAGGATCCCTCGTCTCGAGCTACGAGGCAGAAACGGGGCTCCTCTGGATGTGGGCGGGACCCTTGTGATTCCTCTCGAGTGGAGACGGGTATGTCGGGGAACTTCTTGATTTGCACCAAGGGTGTGAAATACCCTTTCGAATTTCCAGAGGTGAGGTGTGATCAGCCTCGAGACGCCTCAGCGGAAATGGGCCTCATCTCTCATGAAGGGGAGAACCTCCTGGATTTTCTCGAGTTGCGGGATGTCTTCTCGAGTGACGGCGGGGACCTCAGGGACCCGCTCTTGTGGCCTCAGGAAAGGACAGTCCCCATGCGAGTTGCTAGGGGACCTCTCTGGATTCCTCTCCCGTCCATGCCGGGGCCTCAGTCTTTGTGTGGAGTCGGGGCCGGAACCTGAGGATTCCTGTCCAGTGTTGCCATGGATCTTGGGGTGCTTCTGAGTCTCCCCAGGGGAGTCAGGCCTCGTCTCGAGTGGGGGCATGCACGTGCGCTTTCCTCCCAAGCTGCAGCAGTAGTGTCACCCTTCCTGTCACTTGGATCAAGGGATCTGTGGCTTTCCCTCGAGGTTTTCCCTCGAGGATTTCCCACGAGGCTTTCCCACAGGGCTGTGCCACGTTCCACCTTGGTGTGAGTCGATCCTCTGTGTGAAAGACGAGCCGGTGAAGGGAAAAGAGGTTCCTCTGGAATGGACTGAGACATCTGGGGTACTCTTGGAATGGTGGCACGACCCTGGAGTTCCTCTCGCCGTTCCTGTTGAGAGGTCCTCCTCTTCAGATGCGACGGGAACGCCGGGAACTCTTTCCCGGTGAAGCAGGGAAAGGATCCCTCATCTCGAGCTACGAGGAGGAAACGGGGCTCCTCTGGATGTGGGCGGGACCCTCGTGTTTCCTCTCGAGGGGAGACGGGTATGTCGGGGAACTTCTTGATTTGCACCAAGGGTGTGATGGACCCTTTCGAAGTTCCAGAAGTGAGGTGCGATCAGCCTCGAGACGCCTCAGCGGAAATGGGCCTCATCTCGCCTGGAGGGGAGAACCTCCTGGATTTTCTCGAGTTGCGGCAGGTCTTCTCGAGTTACGACGGGGACCTCAGGGACCCGCTCTGGTGGCCTCAGGAAAGGCCAGTCCCCATGCGAGTTGATAGGGGCCATCTCGGGATTCCTCTCCCGTCCATGCCGGGGCCTAAGACCTTGTGTGGAGTCGGGGCCGGAACCTTAGGATTCCTCTCCAGTGTTGCAATGGATCTTGGGGTGCTTCTGAGTCTCCCCAGGAGACTCAGGCCTCGTCTAGAGTGGGGGCATGCACGTGCGCTTTCCTCCCGAGCTGCAGCAGTAGTGTCACGCTTGCTGTCACGTGGATCAAGGGATCTGTGGCTTTCCCTCGAGGCTGTCCATCGAGGCTTTCCCACGAGGCTTTCCCACAGGGCTGTGCCAGGGGCCACCTTGGTGTGAGTCGATCCTCGGCGTGAAAGACGAGCCGGTGAAGGGAAAAGTGGTTCCTATGGAAGGGACTGAGACATCTGGGGGACTCTTGGAATGGTGGCACGACCCTGGAGTTCCTCTCGCCGTTCCTGTTGAGAGGGCCTCCTCTTGAGATGCGACGGGAACGTCGGGAACTCTTTCACGACGAAGCAGGGAAAGTATCCCTCATTTCGAGCTACGAGGCAGAAACGGGGCTCATCTGGATGTGGGCGGGACCCTCGTGTTTCCTCTCGAGTGGAGACGGGTATGTCGGGGAACTTCTTGATTTGCACCAAGGGTGTGAAGGACCGTTTCAAGTTCCAGAGGTGAGGTGTGATCAGCCTCCAGACGCCTCAGCGGAAATGTCCCTCATCTCGCCTGGAGGGGAAAACCTCCTGGATTTTCTCGAGTTGCGGCATGTCTTCTCGAGTTACGACGGGGACCTCAGGGACCTGCTCTGGTGGCCTCAGGAAAGGCCAGTCCCCATACTAGTTGCTAGGGGCCATCTCGGGATTCCTGTCCCGTCCATGCCGGGGCCTAAGACCTTGTGTGGAGTCGGAGCCGGAACCTGAGGATTCCTCTCCAGTGTTGACAAGGATCTTGGGGTGCTTCTGAGTCTCCCCAGGGCAGTCAGGCCTCGTCTCGAGTGGGGGCATGCACGTGCGCTTTCCTCCCAAGCTGCAGCAGTAGTGTCACGCTTCCTGTCACTTGGATCAAGGGATCTGTGGCTTTCCCTCGAGGCTTCCCTCGAGGCTTTCCCACGAGGCTTTCCCACAGGGCTGTGCCACGTGCCACCTTGGTGTGAGTCGATCCTCGGCGTGAAAGACGAGCCGGTGAAGGGAAAAGAGGTTCCTCTGGAATGGACTGAGACATCTGGGGGACTCTTGGAATGGTGGCACGACCCTGGAGCTCCTCTCGCCGTTCCCGTTGAGAGGTCCTCCTCTTCAGATGTGACGGGAACGCCGGGAACTCTTTCCCGACGAAGCAGGGAAAGGATCCCTCATCTCGAGCTATGAGGCGGAAACGGGGCTCCTCTGGATGTGGGCGGGACCCTGGTGATTCCTCTCGAGTGGAGACGGGTATGTCGGGGAACTTCTTGATTTGCACCAAGGATGTGAAGGACCCTTTCGAAGGTCCAGAGGTGAGCTGTGATCAGCCTCGAGACGCCTCAGCGGAAATGGGCCTCATCTCGCCTGGAGGGGAGAACCTCCTGGATTTTCTCGAGTTGTAGCAGGTCTTCTCGAGTTACGACGGGGACCTCAGGGACCCGCTCTGGTGGCCTCAGGATAGGCCAGTACCCATGGGCGTTGCAAGGGGACCACTCGGGATTCCTCTCCCGTCCATGCCGAGGCCTCAGTCGTTGTGTGGAGTCAGGGCCGGAACCTGAGTATTCCTCTCCAGTGTTGCCATGGATCTTGGGGTGCTTCTGAGTCTCCCCAGGGGAGTCAGGCCTCGTCTCGAGTGGGGGCATGCACGTGCGCTTTCCTCCCGAGCTGCAGCAGTAGTGTCACGCTTCCTGTCACGTGGATCAAGGGATCTGTGGCTTTCACTCGAGGCTGTCCCTCGAGGCTTTCCCACGAGTCTTTCCCACAGGGCTGTGCCACGTGCCACCTTTGTGTGAGTCGATCCTCGGCGTGAAAGACGAGCCGGTGAAGGGAAAAGAGGTTCCTCTGGAATGGACTGAGACATTTGGGGGACTCTTGGAATGGTGGCAAGACCCTGGAGTTCCTCTCACCGTTGCTGTTGAGAGGGCCTCCTCTTGAGATGCGACGGGAACGCCGGGAACTCTTTCCCGGCGAAGCAGGGAAAGGATCCCTCATCTCGAGCTACGAGGCGGAAACGGGGCTCCTCTGGATGTGGGCGGGACCCTCGTGTTTCCTCTCGAGTGGAGACGGGCATGTCGGGGAACTTCTTGATTTGCACCAAGGGTGTGAAGGACCCTTTCGAAGTTCCAGAGGTGAGGTGTGATCAGCCTCGAGACGCCTCAGTGGAAATGGGCCTCATCTCGCCTGGAGGGGAGAACCTCCTGGATTTTCTCGAGTTGCGGCAGGTCTTCTCGAGTTACGACGCGGACCTCAGGGACCCGCTCTGGTGGCCTCATGAAAGGCCAGTCCCCATGCCAGTTGCTCGGGGCCATCTCGGGATTCCTCTCCCGTCCATGCTGGGGCCTAAGACCTTGTGTGGAGTCGGGGCCAGAACCTGAGGATTCCTCTCCAGTGTTGCAATGGATCTTGGGGTGCTTCTGAGTCTCCCCGGGGGACTCAGGCTTCGTCTAGAGTGGGGGCATGCACGTGCGCTTTCTTCCCGAGCTACAGCAGTAGTGTCACGCTTCCTGTCACGTGGATCAAGGTATATTTGTCTTTCCCTCGAGGCTGTCCATCGAGGCTTTCCCACGAGTCTTTCCCACAGGGCTGTGCCACGTGCCACCTTGGTGTGAGTCGATCCTCGGCGTGAAAGACGAGCCGGTGAATGGAAAAGTGGTTCCTATGGAATGGACTGAGACATCTGGGGGACTCTTGGAATGGTGGTACGACCCTGAAGTTCCTCTCGCCATTCCTGTTGAGAGGGCCTCCTCTTGAGATGCGACGGGAACGCCGGGAACTCTTTCCCGACGAAGCAGGGAAAGGATCCCTCATCTCGAGCTACGAGGCAGAAACGGGGCTCATCTGGATGTGTGCGGGACCCTCGTGTTTCCTCTCGAGTGGAGACGGGTATGTCGGGGAACTTCTTGATTTGCACCAAGGGTGTGAAGGACCCTTTCGAAGTTCCAGAGGTGAGGTGTGATCAGCCTCCAGACGCCTCAGCGGAAATGGCCCTCATCTCGCCTGGAGGGGAGAACCTCCTGGATTTTTCGAGTTGCGGCATGTCTTCACGAGTTACGACTGGGACCTCAGGGACCCGCTCTGGTGGCCTCAGGAAAGCCAGTCCCCATGCGCGTTGCAAGGGGACCACTCAGGATTCCTCTCCCGTCCATGCCGGGGCCTCAGTCGTTGTGTGGAGTAGGGGCCGGAACCTGAGGATTCCTCTCCAGTGTTGCCATGGATCTTGGGGTGCTTCTGAGTCTCCCCAGGGGAGTCAGGCCTCGTCTCGAGTGGGGGCATGCACGTGCACTTTCCTCCCGAGCTGCAGCAGTAGTGTCACGCTTCCTGTCACGTGGATCAAGGGATCTGTGGCTTTCCCTCGAGGCTGTCCCTCGAGGCTTTCCCACGAGGCTTTCCCACAGGGCTGTGCCACGTGCCACCTTGGTGTGAGTCGATCCTCGGCGTGAAAGACGAGCCGGTGAAGGGAAAAGAGGTTCCTCTGGAATGGACTGAGACATCTGGGGGACTCTTGGAATGGTGGCACGACCCTGGAGTTCCTCTCACCCTTGCTGTTGAGAGGGCCTCCTCTTGAGATGCGACGGGAACGCCGGGAACTCTTTCCCGGCGAAGCCGGGAAAGGATCCCTCATCTCGAGCTACGAGGCGGAAACGGGGCTCCTCTGGATGTGGGCGGGACCCTCGTGATTCCTCTCGAGTGGAGACGGGTATGTCGGGGAACTTCTTGATTTGCACCAAGGGTGTGAAGGACCCTTTCAAGTTTCAGAGGTGAGGTGTGATCAGCCTCGAGACGCCTCAGCGGAAATGGCCCTCATCTCGCCTGGAGGGTAGAACCTCCTGGATTTTCTCGAGTTGTGGCATGTATTCTCGAGTTACGACGGGAACCTCAGGGACCCGCTCTGGTGGCCTCAGGAAAGGCCCGTCTCCATGCGAGTTGCTTGGGGCCATCTCGGGATTCCTCTCCCGTCCATGCCGGGGCTTCAGTCCTTGTGTGGAGTCGGGCCCGGAACATGAGGATTCCTCTCCAGTGTTGCCATGGATCTTGGGGGTGCTTCTGAGTCTCCCCAGGGGAGTCAGGCCTCGTCTCGAGTGGGAGCTTGCACGTGCGCTTTCCTCCCGAGCTGCAGCAGTAGTGTCACGCTTCCTGTCACGTGGATCAAGGGATCTGTGGCTTTCCCTCGAGGCTGTTCATCGAGGCTTTCCCACGAAGCTTTCCCACAGGCCTGTGCCACGTGCCACCTTGGTGTGAGTCGATCCTCGGCGTGACAGACGAGCCGGTGAAGGTAAAAGTGGTTCCTATGGAATGGACTGAGACATCTGGGGGACTCTTGGAATGGTGGCACGACCCTGGAGTTCCTCTCGCGGTTCCTGTTGAGAGGGCCTCGTCTTGAGATGCGACGGGAACGCCGGGAACTCTTTCCCGATGAAGCAGGGAAAGGATCCCTCATCTCGAGCTACGAGGCAGAAACGGGGCTCCTCTGGATGTGGGCGGGACCCTCGTGTTTCCTCTCGAGTGGAGACGGGTATGTCGGGGAACTTCTTGATTTGCACCAAGGGTGTGAATGACCCTTTTGAAGTTCCAGAGGTGAGGTGTGATCAGCCTGGAGACGCCTCAGCGGAAATGGGCCTCATCTCGCCTGGAGGGGAGAAGCTCCTGGATTTTCTCGAGTTGCCGCAGGTCTTCTCGAGTTATGACGGGGACCTCAGGGACCCGCTCTGGTGGCCTCAGGAAAGGCCAGTCCCCATGCCAGTTGCTAGGGGACCTCTCGGGATTCCTCTCCCGTCCATGCCGGGGCCTCAGTCCTTGTGTGGAGTAGGGGCCGGAACCTGAGGATTCCTCTCCAGTGTTGCCATGGATCTTGGGGTGCTTCTGAGTCTCCCCAGGGGAGTCAGGCCTCGTCTCGAGTGGGGGCATGCACGTGCGCTTTCCTACCAAGCTGCAGAAGTAGTGTCACGCTTCCTGTCAGGTGGATCAAAGGATCTGTGGCTTTCCCTCGAGGCTGTCCCTCGAAGCTTTCCACGAGGCTTTCCCACAGGGCTGTGCCACGTGCCACCTTGCTGTGAGTCGATCCTCGGCGTGAAAGACGAGCCGGTGAAGGGAAAAGAGGTTCCTCTGGAATGGATTGAGACATCTAGGGGCCTCTTGGAATGGTGGCACGACCCTGGAGTTCCTCTCGCCGTTCCTGTTGAGAGGGCCTCCTCTTGAGATGCGACGGGAACGCCGGAAACTCTTTCCCGAAGAAGCAGGGAAAGGATCCCTCATTTCGAGATACCAGGCGGAAACGCGGCTCCTCTGGATGTGGGCAGGACCCTCGTGTTTCCTCTCGAGTGGAGACGGGTATGTCGGGGAACTTCTTGATTTGCACCAAGGGTGTGAAGGACCCTTTCGAAGTTCCAGAGGTGAGGTGTGATCAGCCTCGAGACGCTTCTGCGGTAATGGGCTTCATCTCGCCTGGAGGGGAGAACCTCCTGGATTTTCTCGAGTTGCGGCAGGTCTTCTCGAGTTACGACGGGGACCTCAGGGACCCGCTCTGGTGGCCTCAGGAAAGGCCAGTCCCCATGCGAGTTGCTAGGATACCTCTCGGGATTCCTCTCCCGTCCATGCCGGGGCCTGAGTCCTTGTGTGGTGTAGGGGCCGGAACCTGAGGATTCCTCTCCAGTGTTGCCATGGACCTTGGGGTGCTTCTGAGTCTCCCCAGGGGAGTCATGCCTCGTCTCGTGTGGGGGCATGGACGTGCGCTTTCCTCCCGAGCTGCAGCAGTAGTGTCACGCTTCCTGTCACGTGCATCAAGGGATCTGTGGCTTTCCCTCGAGGCTGTCCCTCGAGGCTTTCCCACGAGGCTTTCCCACAGGGCTGTGCCACGTGCCACCTTGGTGTGAGTCGATCCTCGGCGTGAAAGACGAGCCGGTGAAGGGAAAAGAGGTTCCTCTGCAATGGACTGAGACATCTGGGGGACTCTTGGAAAGCTGGCACGACCCTGGAGTTCCTCTCGCCATTCCTGTTGAGAGGGCCTCCTCTTGAGTTGCGACGGGAACGCCGGGAACTCTTTCCCGACGAAGCAGGGACAGGATCCCTCATCTCGAGCTACGAGGCGGAAACGGGGCTCCTCTGGATGTGGGCGGGACCCTCGTGATTCCTCTCGAGTGGAGACGGCTAGGTCGGGGAACTTCTTGATTTGCAGCAAGGGTGTGAAGGAGCCTTTCGAAGTTCCAGAGGTGAGGTGTGATCCGCCTCGTGACACCTCAGCAGAAATGGGCCTCATCTCGCCTGGAGGGGAGAACCTCCTGGATTTTCTCGAGTTGCGGCAGGTCTTATCGAGTTACGACGGGGACCTCAGGGACCCGCTCTGGTGGCCTCAGGAAAGGCCAGTCCCCATGCGAGTTGCTAGGGGACCTCTCGGGATTCCTCTCCCGTCCATGCCGGGGCCTCAGTCCTTGTGTGGAGTCGGGGCCGGAACCTGAGGATTCCTCTCCAGTGTTGCCATGGATCTTGGGGTGCTTCTGAGTCTCCCCAGGGGAGTCAGGCCTCGTCTCGAGTGGGGGCATGCACGTGCGCTTTCCTCCCGAGCTGCAGCAGTAGTGTCACGCTTCCTGTCACGTGGATCAAGGGATCTGTGGCTTTCCCTCGAGGCTGTCCCTCGAGGCTTTCCCACGAGGCTTTCCCACAGGGCTGTGCCACGTGCCACCTTGGTGTGAGTCGATCCTCGGCGTGAAAGACGAGCCGGTGAAGGGAAAAGAGCTTCCTCTGGAATGGACTGAGACATCTGGGGGACTCTTGGAATGGTGGCACGACCCTGGAGTTCCTCTCGCCGTTCCTGTTGAGAGGGCCTCCTCTTGAGATGCGACGGGAATGCCGGGATCTCTTTCCCGACGAAGCAGGGAAAGGATCCCTCATCTCGAGCTACGAGGCGGAAACGGGGCTCCTCTGGATGTGGGCGGGACCCTCGTGATTCCTCTCGAGTGGAGACGGGTATGTCGGGAAACTTCTTGATTTGCACCAAGTGTGTGAAGGACCCTTTCGAAGTTCCAGAGGTGAGGTGTGATCAGCCTCGAAACGCCTCAGCGGAAATGGGCCTCATCTCGCCTGGAGGGGAGAACCTCCTGGATTTTCTCGAGTTGCGGCAGGTCTTCTCGAGATACGACGGGGACCTCAGGGACCCGCTCTGGTGGCCTCAGGAAAGGCCAGTCCCCATGCGAGTGGCTAGGGGACCTCTCGGGTTTCCTCTCCCGTCCATGCCGAGGCCTCAGTCCTTGTGTGGAGTGGGGGCCGGAACCTGAGGATTCCTCTCCAGTGTTGCCATGGATCTTTGGGTGCTTCTCAGTCTCCCCAGGGGAGTCAGGCCTCGTCTCGAGTGGGGGAATGCACGTGCGCTTTCCTCCCGAGCTGCAGCAGCAGTGTCCCACTTCCTGTCACGTGGATCAAGGGATCTGTGGCTTTCCCTCGAGGCTGTCCCTCGAAGCTTTCCCACGAGGCTTTCCCACAGGGCTGTGCCACGTGCCACCTTGGTGTGAGTCGTTCCTCGGCGTGAAAGACGAGCCGGTGAAGGGAAAAGAGGTTCCTCTGCAATGGACTGAGACATCTGGGGGACTCTTGGAATGGTGGCACGACCCTGGAGTTCCTCTCGCCATTCCTGTTGAGAGGGCCTCCTCTTGAGATGCGACGGGAACGCCGGGAACTCTTTCCCGACGAAGCAGGGAAAGGATCCCTCATCTCGAGCTACGAGGCGGAAACGGAGCTCCTCTGGATGTTGGCGGGACCCTCGTGTTTCCTCTCGAGTGGAGACGGGTATGTCGGGGAACTTCTTGATTTGCACCTAGGGTGTGAAGTACCCTTTCGAAGTTCCAGAGGTGAGGTGTGATCAGCCTCGAGACGCCTCAGCGGAAATGGGCCTCATCTCGCCTGGAGGGGAGAACCTCCTGGATTTTCTCGAGTTGCGGCAGGTCTTCTCGAGTTACGACGGGCACCTCAGGGAGCCGCTCTGTTGGCCTCAGGAAAGGACAGTCCCCATGCGAGTTGCTAGGGGCCATTTCGGGATTCCTCTCCCGTCCATGCCGGGGCCTAAGACCTTGTGTGGAGTCGGGGCCGGAGCCTGAGGATTCCTCTCCAGTGTTGCAATGGATCTTGGGGTGCTTCTGAGTCTCCCCAGGGGACTCAGGCCTCGTCTAGTGTGGGGGCATGCACGTGCGCTTTCTTCCTGAGCTGCAGCAGTAGTGTCACCCTTCCTGTCACGTGGATCAAGGGATCTGTGGCTTTCCCTCGAGGCTGTCCATCGAGGCTTTCCCACGAGGCTTTCCCACAGGGCTGTGCCACGTGCCACCTTGGTGTGAGTCGATCCTCGGCGTGACAGACGAGCCGGTGAAGGGAAAAGTGGTTCCTATGGAATGGACTGAGACATCTGGGGACTCTTGGAATGGTGGCACGAACCGGGATTTCCTCTCGCCGTTCCTGTTGAGAGGGATTCCTCTTGAGATGCGACGGGAACGCCGGGAACTCTTTCCCGACGAAGCAGGGAAAGGATCCCTCATCTCGAGCTACGAGGCACAAACGGGGCTCCTATGGATGTGAGCGGGACCCTCGTGTTTCCTCTCGAGTGGAGACGGGTATGTCGGGGAACTTCTTGATTTGCACCAAGGGTGTGAAGGACCCTTTCAAGTTACAGAGGTGAGGTGTGATCAGCCTCCAGACGCCTCAGCGGAAATGGGCCTCATCTCGCCTGGAAGGGAGAACCTCCTGGATTTTCTCGAGTTGCGGCAGGTCTTCTCGAGTTACGACGGGGACCTCAGGGACCCGCTCTGGTGGCCTCAGGAAAGGCCAGTCCCCATGCCAGTTGCTAGGGGCCATCTCGGGATTCCTCTCCCGTCCATGCTGGGGCCTAAGACCTACCTTGTGTGGAGTCGGGCCCGGAAACTGAGGATTCCTGTCCAGTGTTGCCATGGATCTTGGGGTGCTTCTGAGCCTCCCCAGGGGAGTCAGGCCTCGTCTCGCCTGGGGGCATGCACGTGCGCTTTCCTCCCGAGCTGCAGCAGTAGTGTCACGCTTCCTGTCACGTGGATCAAGGGATATTTGGCTTTCCCTCGAGGCTGTCCATCGAGGCTTTCCCACGAGGTTTTCCCACAGGGCTGTGCCACGTTCCACCTTGGTGTGAGTCGATCCTCGGCGTGAAAGACGAGCCGGTGAAGGGAAAAGAGGTTCCTCTGGAATGGACTGAGACATCTGGGGGACTCTTGGAATGCTGGCACGACCATGGAGTTCCTCTCGCCGTTCCTGTTGAGAGGGCTTCCTCTTGAGATGCGACAGGAAGGCCGGGAACTCTTTCTCGAAGAAGCAGGGAAAGGATCCCTCATCTCGAGCTACGAGGCGGAAACGGGGCTCCTCTGGATGTGGGCGGGACCCTCGTGATTCCTCTCGAGTGGAGACGGGTATGTCGGGGAACTTCTTGATTTGCACCTAGGGTGTGAAGGACCCTTTCGAAGTTCCAGAGGTGAGGTGTGATCAGCCTCGAGACGCCTCAGCGGAAATGGGCCTCATCTCGCCTGGAGGGGAGAACCTCCTGGATTTTCTCGAGTTGCGGCAGGTCTTCTCGAGTTACGACGCGGACCTCAGGGACCCGCTCTGGTGGCCTCAGGAAAGGCCAGTCCCCATGCGAGTTGCTAGGGGACCTCTCGGGATTCCTCTCCCGTCCATGCTGGGGCCTCAGTCCTTGTGTGGAGTCGGGGCCTGAACCTGAGGATTCCTGTCCAGTGTTGCCATGGATCTTGGGGTGCTTCTGAGTCTCCCCAGGGGAGTCAGGCCTCGTCTCGAGTGGGGGCATGCACGTGCGCTTTCCTCCCGAGCTGCAGCAGGAGTGTCACGCTTCCTGTCACGTGGATCAAGGGATCTGTGGCTTTCCCTGGAGGCTGTCCCTCGAGGCTTTCCCACGAGGCTTTCCCACAGGGCTGTGCCACGTGCCACCTTGGTGTGAGTCGATCCTCGGCGTGAAAGACGAGCCGGTGAAGGGAAAAGAGGTTCCTCTGGAATGGACTGAGACATCTGGGGGACTCTTGGAATGCTGGCACGACCATGGAGTTCCTCTCGCCGTTCCTGTTGAGAGGGCCTCCTCTTGAGATGCGACGGGAACGCCGGGAATTCTTTGCCGACGAAGCAGGGAAAGGATCCCTCATCTCGAGCTACGAGGCGGAAACGGGGCTCCTCTGGATGTGGGCGGGACCCTCGTGTTTCCTCTCGAGTGGAGACGGGTATGTCGGGGAACTTCTTGAGTTGCACCAAGGGTGTGAAGGACCCTTTCGAAGTTCCAGAGGTGAGGTTTGATCAGCCTCGAGACGCCTCAGCGGAAATGGGCCTCATCTCGCCTGGAGGGGAGAACCTCCTGGATTTTCTCGAGTTGCGGCAGGTCTTCTCGAGTTACGATGGGGACGTCAGGGACCCGCTCTGGTGGCCTCATGAAAGGCCAGTCCCCATGCGAGTTGCTAGGGGCCATCTCGGGATTCCTCTCCCGTCCATGCCGAGGTCTAAGACCATGTGTGGAGTCGGGGCCGGAAGCTGAGGATTCCTCTCCAGTGTTGCAATGGATCTTGGGGTGCTTCTGAGTCTCCCCCGGGGACTCAGGACTCGTCTCGAGTGGGGGCATGCACGTGCGCTTTCCTCCCGAGCTGCAGCAGTAGTGTCACGCTTCCTGTCACGTGGATCAAGAGATATTTGGCTTTCCCTCGAGGCTGTCCATCGAGGCTTTCCCACGAGGCTTTCCCACAGGGCTGTGCCACGTGCCACCTTGGTGTGAGTCGATCCTCGGCGTGAAAGATGAATCGGTGAAGGGAAAAGTGGTTCCTATGGAATGGACTGAGACATCTGGGGGACTCTTGGAATGGTGGCAAGACCCTGAAGTTCCTCCCGCCATTCCTGTTGAGAGGGCCTCCTCTTGAGATGCGACGGGAACGCCGAGAACTCTTTCCCGACGAAGCAGGGAAAGGAGCCCTCATTTCGAGCTACGAGGCAGAAACGGGGCTCATCTGGATGTGGGCGCGACCCTCGTGTTTCCTCTCGAGTGGAGACGGGTATGTCGGGGAACTTCTTGATTTGCAACAAGGGTGTGAAGGACCCTTTCAAGTTCCAGAGGTGAGGTGTGATCAGCCTCCAGACGCCTCAGCGGAAATGGCCCTCATCTCGCCTGGAGGGGAGAACCTCCTGGATTTTCTCGAGTTGTGGCAGGTCTTCTCGAGTTACGACGAGGACCACAGGGATCCGCTCTGGTGGCCTCAGGAAAGGCCAGTCCCCATGCGAGTTGCTAGGGGCCAACTCGGGATTCCTCTGCCGTCCATGCCGGGGCCTAAGACCTTGTGTGGACTCGGGACCGGAGCCTGAGGATTCCTCTCCAGTGTTGCCATGGATCTTGGGGTGCCCTTGAGTCTCCCCAGGGGAGTCAGGCCTCGTCTCGAGTGGGGGCAGGCACGTGCGCTTTCCTCCCGAGCTGCAGCAGTAGTGTCACGCTTCCTGTCACGTGGATCAAGGGATCTGTGGCTTTCCCTCGAGGCTGTCCATCGAGGCTTTCCCCCGAGGCTTTCCCACAGGGCTGTGCCACTTGCCACCTTGTTGTGAGTCGATCCTCGGCGTGACAGACGAGCCGGTGAAGGGAAAAGTGGTTCCTATGGTATGGACTGAGACATCTGGGGGACTCTTGGAATGGTGGCATGAACCGGGATTTCCTCTCGCCGTTCCTGTTGAGAGGGATTCCTCTTGAGATGCGACGGGAACGCCGGGAACTCTTTCCCGACGAAGCAGGGAAAGGATCCCTCATCTCGAGCTACGAGGCGGAAACGGGGCTCCTCTGGATGTGGGCGGGACCCTCGTGTTTCCTCTCGAGTGGAGACGGGTATGTCGGGGAACTTCTTCATTTGCACCAAGGGTGTGAAGGACCCTTTCAAGTTACAGAGGAGAGGTGTGATCAGCCTCGAGACGCCTCAGCGGAAATGGGCCTCATCTCGCCTGGAGGGGAGAACCTCCTGGATTTTCTCGAGTTTCGGCAGGTCTTCTCGAGTTACGACGGGGACCTCAGGGACCCGCTCTGGTGGCCTCAGGAAAGGCCAGTCCCCATGCCAGTTGCTAGGGGCCATCTCGGGATTCCTCTCCCGTCCTTGCTGGGGCCTAAGACCTTGTGTGGAGTCGGGGTCGGAACCTGAGGATCCCTCTCCAGTGTTGCCATGGATCTTGGGGTGCTTCTGAGTCTCCTCAGGGGAGTCAGGCCTCGTCTCGATTGGGGGCATGCACGTGCGCTTTCCTCCCAAGCCGCTGCAGCAGTGTCACGCTTCCTGTCACGTGGATCAAGGGATCTGTGGCTTTCCCTCGAGGCTTTCCCTCGAGGCTTTCCCACGAGGCTTTCCCACAGGGCTGTGCCACGTGCCACCTTGGTGTGAGTCGATCCTCGGCGTGAAAGATGAGCCGGTGAAGGGAAAAGAGGTTCCTCTGGAATGGACTGAGACATCTGGGGCACTCTTGGAATGGTGGCACGACCCTGGAGTTCCTCTCGCCGTTCCTGTTGAGAGGGCCTCCTCTTCACATGCGACGGGAACACCGGGAATTCTTTCCCGACGAAGCAGGGAAAGGATCCCTCATCTCGAGCTATGAGGCGGAAACGGGGCTCCTCTGGATGTGGGCGGGACCCTCGTGTTTCCTGTCGAGTGGAGACGGGTATGTCGGGGAACTTCTTGATTTGCACCAAGGGTGTGAAGGACCCTTTCGAAGTTCCAGAGGTGAGGTGTGATCAGCCTCGAGACTCCTCAGCGGAATTGGGCCTCATCTCGCCTGGAGGGGAGAACCTCCTGGATTTTCTCGAGTTGCGGCAGGTCTTCTCGAGTTACGACGGGGACCTCAGGGACCCGCTCTGGTGGCCTCAGGAAAGGCCAGTCCCCATGCGAGTTGATAGGGGCCATCTCGGGATTCCTCTCCCGTCCATGCCGGGGCCTAAGACCTTGTGTGGAGTCGGGGCCGGAACCTGAGGATTCCTCTCCAGTGTTGCAATGGATCTTGGGGAGCTTCTGAGTCTCCCCAGGAGACTCAGGCCTCGTCTACAGTGGGGGCATGCACGTGCGCTTTCCTCCCGAGCTGCAGCAGTAGTGTCACGCTTGCTGTCACGTGGATCAAGGGATATTTGGCTTTCCCTCGAGGCTGTCCATCGAGGCTTTCCCACGAGGCTTTCCCACAGGGCTGTGCCAGGGGCCACCTTGGTGTGAGTCTATCCTCGGCGTGAAAGACGAGCCGGTGAAGGGAAAAGTGGTTCCTATGGAATGGACTGAGACATCTGGGGGACTCTTGGAATGGTGGCACGACCCTGGAGTTCCTCTCGCCGTTCCTGTTGAGAGGGCCTCCTCTTGAGATGCGACGGGAACGCCGGGAACTCTTTCCCGACGAAGCAGGGAAAGGATCCCTCATTTCGAGCTACGAGGCAGAAACGGGGCTCATCTGGATGTGGGCGGGACCCTCGTGTTTCCTCTCGAGTGGAGACGGGTATGTCGGGGAACTTCTTGCTTTGCACCAAGGGTGTGAAGGACCGATTCAAGTTCCAGAGGTGAGGTGTGATCAGCCTCAGACGCCTCAGCGGAAATGTCCCTCATCTCGCCTGGAGGGGAGAACCTCCTGGATTTTCTCGAGTTGCGGCATGTCTTCTCGAGTTACGACGGGGACCTCAGGGACCCGCTCTGGTGGCCTCAGGAAAGGCCAGTCCCCATGCGAGTTGCTAGGCGCCATCTCGGGATTCCTCTCCCGTCCATACCGGGGCCTAAGACCTTGTGTGGAGTCGGGGCCGGAACCTGAGGATTCCTCTCCAGTGTTGACATGGATCTTGGGGGTGCTTCTGAGTCTCCCCAGGGGAGTCAGTCCTCGTCTAGAGTGGGGGCATGCACGTGCGCTTTCCTCCCGAGCTGCAGCAGTAGTGTCATGCTTGCTGTCACGTGGATCAATGGATATTTGGCTTTCCCTCGAGGCTGTCCATCGAGGCTTTCCCACGAGGCTTTCCCACAGGGCTGTGCCACGTGCCACCTTGGTGTGAGTCGATCCTCGGCGTGAAAGACGAGCCGGTGAAGGGAAAAGTGGTTCCTCTGGAATGGACTGAGACATCTGGGGGACTCTTGGAATGGTGGCACGACCCTGGAGTTCCTCTCGCCGTTCCTGTTGAGAGGGCCTCCTCTTGAGATGCGACGGGAACGCCGGGAACTCTTTCCCGACGAAGCAGGGAAAGGATCCTTCATTTCGAGCTACGAGGCAGAAACGGGGTTCATCTGGATGTGGGCGGGACCCTCGTGTTTCCTCTCGAGTGGAGACGGGTATGTCGGGGAACTTCTTGATTTGCACCAAGGGTGTGAAGGACCCTTTCAAGTTCCAGAGGTGAGGTGTGATCAGCCTCCAGACGCCTCAGCGGAAATGGCCCTCATCTCGCCTGGAGGGGAGAACCTCCTGGATGTTCTCGAGTTGCGGCATGTCTTCTCGAGTTACGACGGGGACCTCAGGGACCCGCTCTGGTGGCCTCAGGAAAGGCCAGTCCCCATGCGCGTTGCAAGGGGACCACTCGGGATTCCTCTCCCTTCCATGCCGGGGCCTCAGTCGTTGTGTGGAGTCGGGGCCGGAACCTGAGGATTCCTCTCCAGTGTTGCCATGGATCTTGGGGTGCTTCTGAGTCTCCCCAGGGGAGTCAGGCCTCTTCTCGAGTGGGGGCATGCACGTGCGCATTCCTCCCGAGCTGCAGCAGTAGTGTCATGCTTCCTGTCACGTGGATCAAGGGATCTGTGGCTTTCCCTCGAGGCTGTCCCTCGAGGCTTTCCCACGAGTCTTTCCCACAGGGCTGTGCCACGTGCCACCTTAGTGTGAGTCGATCCTCGGCGTGAAAGGGGGGCCGGTGAAGGGAAAAGAGGTTCCTCTGGAATGGACTGAGACATTTGGGGGACTCTTGGAATGGTGGCAAGACCCTGGAGATCCTCTCACCGTTGCTGTTGAGAGGGCCTCCTCTTGAGATGCGACGGGAACGCCGGGAACTCTTTCCCGGCGAAGCAGGGAAAGGATCCCTCTTCTCGAGCTACGAGGCGGAAACGGGGCTCCTCTGGATGTTGGCGGGACCCTCGTGTTTCCTCTCGAGTGGAGACGGGTATGTCGGGGAACTTCTTGATTTGCACCAAGGGTGTGAAGGACCCTTTCAAGTTCCAGAGGTGAGGTGTGATCAGCCTCCAGACGCCTCAGCGGAATTGGGCCTCATCTCGCCTGGAGGGGAGAACCTCCTGGATTTTCTCGAGTTGCGGCAGGTCTTCTCGAGTTACGACGGGGACCTCAGGGACCCGCTCTGGTGGCCTCAGGAAAGGCCAGTCCCCATGCCAGTTGCTAGGGGCCATCTCGGGATTCCTCTCCCGTCCATGCTGGGGCCTAAGACCTTGTGTGGAGTCGGGGCCGGAACCTGAGGATTCCTGTCCAGTGTTGCCATGGATCTTGGGGTGCTTCTGAGTCTCCCCAGGGGAGTCAGGCCTCGTCTCGAATGGGGGCATGCACGTGCGCTTTCCTCCCAAGCTGCAGCAGTAGTGTCACCCTTCCTGTCACGTGGATCAAGGGATCTGTGGCTTTCCCTCGAGGCTGTCCCTCGAGGCTTTCCCACGAGGCTTTCCCACAGGGCTGTGCCACGTGCCACCTTGGTGTGAGTCGATCCTCGGCGTGAAAGACGAGCCGGTGAAGGGAAAAGAGCTTCCTCTGGAATGGACTGAGACATCTGGGGGACTCTTGGAATGGTGGCACGACCCTGGAGTTCCTCTCGCCGTTCCTGTTGAGAGGGCCTCCTCTTGAGATGCGACGGGAATGCCGGGATCTCTTTCCCGACGAAGCAGGGAAAGGATCCCTCATCTCGAGCTACGAGGCGGAAACGGGGCTCCTCTGGATGTGGGCGGGACCCTCGTGATTCCTCTCGAGTGGAGACGGGTATGTCGGGAAACGTCTTGATTTGCACCAAGGGTGTGAAGGACCCTTTCGAAGTTCCAGAGGTGAGGTGTGATCAGCCTCGAAACGCCTCAGCGGAAATGGGCCTCATCTCGCCTGGAGGGGAGAACCTCCTGGATTTTCTCGAGGTGCGGCAGGTCTTCTCGAGATACGACGGGGACCTCAGGGACCCGCTCTGGTGGCCTCAGGAAAGGCCAGTCCCCATGCGAGTGGCTAGGGGACCTCTCGGGTTTCCTCTCCCGTCCATGCCGAGGCCTCAGTCCTTGTGTGGAGTGGGGGCCGGAACCTGAGGATTCCTCTCCAGTGTTGCCATGGATCTTTGGGTGCTTCTGAGTCTCCCCAGGGGAGTCAGGCCTCGTCTCGAGTGGGGGAATGCACGTGCGCTTTCCTCCCGAGCTGCAGCAGCAGTGTCCCACTTCCTGTCACGTGGATCAAGGGATCTGTGGCTTTCCCTCGAGGCTGTCCCTCGAAGCTTTCCCACGAGGCTTTCCCACAGGGCTGTGCCACGTGCCACCTTGGTGTGAGTCGTTCCTCGGCGTGAAAGACGAGCCGGTGAAGGGAAAAGAGGTTCCTCTGCAATGGACTGAGACATCTGGGGGACTCTTGGAATGGTGGCACGACCCTGGAGTTCCTCTCGCCATTCCTGTTGAGAGGGCCTCCTCTTGAGATGCGACGGGAACGCCGGGAACTCTTTCCCGACGAAGCAGGGAAAGGATCCCTCATCTCGAGCTACGAGGCGGAAACGGAGCTCCTCTGGATGTTGGCGGGACCCTCGTGTTTCCTCTCGAGTGGAGACGGGTATGTCGGGGAACTTCTTGATTTGCACCTAGGGTGTGAAGTACCCTTTCGAAGTTCCAGAGGTGAGGTGTGATCAGCCTCGAGACGCCTCAGCGGAAATGGGCCTCATCTCGCCTGGAGGGGAGAACCTCCTGGATTTTCTCGAGTTGCGGCAGGTCTTCTCGAGTTACGACGGGCACCTCAGGGAGCCGCTCTGTTGGCCTCAGGAAAGGACAGTCCCCATGCGAGTTGCTAGGGGCCATTTCGGGATTCCTCTCCCGTCCATGCCGGGGCCTAAGACCTTGTGTGGAGTCGGGGCCGGAGCCTGAGGATTACTCTCCAGTGTTGCAATGGATCTTGGGGTGCTTCTGAGTCTCCCCAGGGGACTCAGGCCTCGTCTAGTGTGGGGGCATGCACGTGCGCTTTCTTCCTGAGCTGCAGCAGTAGTGTCACCCTTCCTGTCACGTGGATCAAGGGATCTGTGGCTTTCCCTCGAGGCTGTCCATCGAGGCTTTCCCACGAGGCTTTCCCACAGGGCTGTGCCACGTGCCACCTTGGTGTGAGTCGATCCTCGGCGTGACAGACGAGCCGGTGAAGGGAAAAGTGGTTCCTATGGAATGGACTGAGACATCTGGGGACTCTTGGAATGGTGGCACGAACCGGGATTTCCTCTCGCCGTTCCTGTTGAGAGGGATTCCTCTTGAGATGCGACGGGAACGCCGGGAACTCTTTCCCGACGAAGCAGGGAAAGGATCCCTCATCTCGAGCTACGAGGCACAAACGGGGCTCCTATGGATGTGAGCGGGACCCTCGTGTTTCCTCTCGAGTGGAGACGGGTATGTCGGGGAACTTCTTGATTTGCACCAAGGGTGTGAAGGACCCTTTCAAGTTACAGAGGTGAGGTGTGATCAGCCTCCAGACGCCTCAGCGGAAATGGGCCTCATCTCGCCTGGAAGGGAGAACCTCCTGGATTTTCTCGAGTTGCGGCAGGTCTTCTCGAGTTACGACGGGGACCTCAGGGACCCGCTCTGGTGGCCTCAGGAAAGGCCAGTCCCCATGCCAGTTGCTAGGGGCCATCTCGGGATTCCTCTCCCGTCCATGCTGGGGCCTAAGATATACCTTGTGTGGAGTCGGGCCCGGAAACTGAGGATTCCTGTCCAGTGTTGCCATGGATCTTGGGGTGCTTCTGAGCCTCCCCAGGGGAGTCAGGCCTCGTCTCGCCTGGGGGCATGCACGTGCGCTTTCCTCCCGAGCTGCAGCAGTAGTGTCACGCTTCCTGTCACGTGGATCAAGGGATCTGTGGCTTTCCCTGGAGGCTGTCCCTCGAGCCTTTCCCACGCGGCTTTCCCACAGGGCTGTGCCACGTGCCACCTTGGTGTGAGTCGATCCTCGGCGTGACAGACGAGCCGGTGAAGGGAAAAGTGGTTCCTATGGTATGGACTGAGACATCTGGGCGACTCTTGGAATGGTGGCATGAACCGGGATTTCCTCTCGCCGTTCCTGTTGAGAGGGCCTCCTCTTGAGATGCGACGGGAACGCCGGGAACTCTTTCCCGACGAAGCAGGGAAAGGATCCCTCATCTCGAGCTACGAGGCGGAAACGGGGCTCCTCTGGATGTGGGCGGGACCCTCGTGTTTCCTCTCGAGTGGAGACGGGTATGTCGGGGAACTTCTTGATTTGCACCAAGGGTGTGAAGGACCCTTTCAAGTTACAGAGGTGAGGTGTGATCAGCCTCGAGACGCCTCAGCGGAAATGGGCCTCATCTCGCCTGGAGGGGAGAACCTCCTGGATTTTCTCGAGTTTCGGCAGGTCTTCTCGAGTTACGACGGGGACCTCAGGGACCCGCTCTGGTGGCCTCAGGAAAGGCCAGTCCCCATGCCAGTTGCTAGGGGCCATCTCGGGATTCCTCTCCCATCCTTGCTGGGGCCTAAGACCTTGTGTGGAGTCGGGGCCGGAACCTAAGGATCCCTCTCCAGTGTTGCCATGGATCTTGGGGTGCTTCTGAGTCTCCTCAGGGGAGTCAGGCCTCGTCTCGAGTGGGGGCATGCACGTGCGCTTTCCTCCCAAGCCGCAGCAGCAGTGTCACGCTTCCTGTCACTTGGATCAAGGGATATTTGGCTTTCCCTCGAGGCTGTCCATCGAGGCTTTCCCACGAGGTTTTCCCACAGGGCTGTGCCACGTTCCACCTTGGTGTGAGTCGATCCTCGGCGTGAAAGACGAGCCGGTGAAGGGAAAAGAGGTTCCTCTGGAATGGACTGAGACATCTGGGGGACTCTTGGAATGCTGGCACGACCATGGAGTTCCTCTCGCCGTTCCTGTTGAGAGGGCTTCCTCTTGAGATGCGACAGGAAGGCCGGGAACTCTTTCTCGAAGAAGCAGGGAAAGGATCCCTCATCTCGAGCTACGAGGCGGAAACGGGGCTCCTCTGGATGTGGGCGGGACCCTCGTGATTCCTCTCGAGTGGAGACGGGTATGTCGGGGAACTTCTTGATTTGCACCTAGGGTGTGAAGGACCCTTTCGAAGTTCCAGAGGTGAGGTGTGATCAGCCTCGAGACGCCTCAGCGGAAATGGGCCTCATCTCGCCTGGAGGGGAGAACCTCCTGGATTTTCTCGAGTTGCGGCAGGTCTTCTCGAGTTACGACGCGGACCTCAGGGACCCGCTCTGGTGGCCTCAGGAAAGGCCAGTCCCCATGCGAGTTGCTAGGGGACCTCTCGGGATTCCTCTCCGGTCCATGCCGGGGCCTCAGTCCTTGTGTGGAGTCGGGGCCTGAACCTGAGGATTCCTGTCCAGTGTTGCCATGGATCTTGGGGTGCTTCTGAGTCTCCCCAGGGGAGTCAGGCCTCGTCTCGAGTGGGGGCATGCACGTGCGCTTTCCTCCCGAGCTGCAGCAGGAGTGTCACGCTTCCTGTCACGTGGATCAAGGGATCTGTGGCTTTCCCTGGAGGCTGTCCCTCGAGGCTTTCCCACGAGGCTTTCCCACAGGGCTGTGCCACGTGCCACCTTGGTGTGAGTCGATCCTCGGCGTGAAAGACGAGCCGGTGAAGGGAAAAGAGGTTCCTCTGGAATGGACTGAGACATCTGGGGGACTCTTGGAATGCTGGCACGACCATGGAGTTCCTCTCGCCGTTCCTGTTGAGAGGGCCTCCTCTTGAGATGCGACGGGAACGCCGGGAATTCTTTGCCGACGAAGCAGGGAAAGGATCCCTCATCTCGAGCTACGAGGCGGAAACGGGGCTCCTCTGGATGTGGGCGGGACCCTCGTGTTTCCTCTCGAGTGGAGACGGGTATGTCGGGGAACTTCTTGAGTTGCACCAAGGGTGTGAAGGACCCTTTCGAAGTTCCAGAGGTGAGGTGTGATCAGCCTCGAGACGCCTCAGCGGAAATGGGCCTCATCTCGCCTGGAGGGGAGAACCTCCTGGATTTTCTCGAGTTGCGGCAGGTCTTCTCGAGTTACGATGGGGACGTCAGGGACCCGCTCTGGTGGCCTCATGAAAGGCCAGTCCCCATGCGAGTTGCTAGGGGCCATCTCGGGATTCCTCTCCCGTCCATGCCGAGGTCTAAGACCATGTGTGGAGTCGGGGCTGGAAGCTGAGGATTCCTCTCCAGTGTTGCAATGGATCTTGGGGTGCTTCTGAGTCTCCCCCGGGGACTCAGGACTCGTCTCGAGTGGGGGCATGCACGTGCGCTTTCCTCCCGAGCTGCAGCAGTAGTGTCACGCTTCCTGTCACGTGGATCAAGAGATATTTGGCTTTCCCTCGAGGCTGTCCATCGAGGCTTTCCCACGAGGCTTTCCCACAGGGCTGTTCCACGTGCCACCTTGGTGTGAGTCGATCCTCGGCGTGAAAGATGAATCGGTGAAGGGAAAAGTGGTTCCTATGGAATGGACTGAGACATCTGGGGGACTCTTGGAATGGTGGCAAGACCCTGAAGTTCCTCCCGCCGTTCCTGTTGAGAGGGCCTCCTCTTGAGATGCGACGGGAACGCCGAGAACTCTTTCCCGACGAAGCAGGGAAAGGAGCCCTCATTTCGAGCTACGAGGCAGAAACGGGGCTCATCTGGATGTGGGCGCGACCCTCGTGTTTCCTCTCGAGTGGAGACGGGTATGTCGGGGAACTTCTTGATTTGCAACAAGGGTGTGAAGGACCCTTTCAAGTTCCAGAGGTGAGGTGTGATCAGCCTCCAGACGCCTCAGCGGAAATGGCCCTCATCTCGCCTGGAGGGGAGAACCTCCTGGATTTTCTCGAGTTGTGGCAGGTCTTCTCGAGTTACGACGAGGACCACAGGGATCCGCTCTGGTGGCCTCAGGAAAGGCCAGTCCCCATGCGAGTTGCTAGGGGCCAACTCGGGATTCCTCTGCCGTCCATGCCGGGGCCTAAGACCTTGTGTGGACTCGGGACCGGAGCCTGAGGATTCCTCTCCAGTGTTGCCATGGATCTTGGGGTGCCCTTGAGTCTCCCCAGGGGAGTCAGGCCTCGTCTCGAGTGGTGGCAGGCACGTGTGCTTTCCTCCCGAGCTGCAGCAGTAGTGTCACGCTTCCTGTCACGTGGATCAAGGGATCTGTGGCTTTCCCTCGAGGCTGTCCATCGAGGCTTTCCCCCGAGGCTTTCCCACAGGGCTGTGCCACTTGCCACCTTGTTGTGAGTCGATCCTCGGCGTGACAGACGAGCCGGTGAAGGGAAAAGTGGTTCCTATGGTATGGACTGAGACATCTGGGGGACTCTTGGAATGGTGGCATGAACCGGGATTTCCTCTCGCCGTTCCTGTTGAGAGGGATTCCTCTTGAGATGCGACGGGAACGCCGGGAACTCTTTCCCGACGAAGCAGGGAAAGGATCCCTCATCTCGAGCTACGAGGCGGAAACGGGGCTCCTCTGGATGTGGGCGGGACCCTCGTGTTTCCTCTCGAGTGGAGACGGGTATGTCGGGGAACTTCTTCATTTGCACCAAGGGTGTGAAGGACCCTTTCAAGTTACAGAGGAGAGGTGTGATCAGCCTCGAGACGCCTCCGCGGAAATGGGCCTCATCTCGCCTGGAGGGGAGAACCTCCTGGATTTTCTCGAGTTTCGGCAGGTCTTCTCGAGTTACGACGGGGACCTCAGGGACCCGCTCTGGTGGCCTCAGGAAAGGCCAGTCCCCATGCCAGTTGCTAGGGGCCATCTCGGGATTCCTCTCCCATCCTTGCTGGGGCCTAAGACCTTGTGTGGAGTCGGGGCCGGAACCTAAGGATCCCTCTCCAGTGTTGCCATGGATCTTGGGGTGCTTCTGAGTCTCCTCAGGGGAGTCAGGCCTCGTCTCGAGTGGGGGCATGCACGTGCGCTTTCCTCCCAAGCCGCAGCAGCAGTGTCACGCTTCCTGTCACTTGGATCAAGGGATATTTGGCTTTCCCTCGAGGCTGTCCATCGAGGCTTTCCCACGAGGTTTTCCCACAGGGCTGTGCCACGTTCCACCTTGGTGTGAGTCGATCCTCGGCGTGAAAGACGAGCCGGTGAAGGGAAAAGAGGTTCCTCTGGAATGGACTGAGACATCTGGGGGACTCTTGGAATGCTGGCACGACCATGGAGTTCCTCTCGCCGTTCCTGTTGAGAGGGCTTCCTCTTGAGATGCGACAGGAAGGCCGGGAACTCTTTCTCGAAGAAGCAGGGAAAGGATCCCTCATCTCGAGCTACGAGGCGGAAACGGGGCTCCTCTGGATGTGGGCGGGACCCTCGTGATTCCTCTCGAGTGGAGACGGGTATGTCGGGGAACTTCTTGATTTGCACCTAGGGTGTGAAGGACCCTTTCGAAGTTCCAGAGGTGAGGTGTGATCAGCCTCGAGACGCCTCAGCGGAAATGGGCCTCATCTCGCCTGGAGGGGAGAACCTCCTGGATTTTCTCGAGTTGCGGCAGGTCTTCTCGAGTTACGACGCGGACCTCAGGGACCCGCTCTGGTGGCCTCAGGAAAGGCCAGTCCCCATGCGAGTTGCTAGGGGACCTCTCGGGATTCCTCTCCGGTCCATGCCGGGGCCTCAGTCCTTGTGTGGAGTCGGGGCCTGAACCTGAGGATTCCTGTCCAGTGTTGCCATGGATCTTGGGGTGCTTCTGAGTCTCCCCAGGGGAGTCAGGCCTCGTCTCGAGTGGGGGCATGCACGTGCGCTTTCCTCCCGAGCTGCAGCAGGAGTGTCACGCTTCCTGTCACGTGGATCAAGGGATCTGTGGCTTTCCCTGGAGGCTGTCCCTCGAGGCTTTCCCACGAGGCTTTCCCACAGGGCTGTGCCACGTGCCACCTTGGTGTGAGTCGATCCTCGGCGTGAAAGACGAGCCGGTGAAGGGAAAAGAGGTTCCTCTGGAATGGACTGAGACATCTGGGGGACTCTTGGAATGCTGGCACGACCATGGAGTTCCTCTCGCCGTTCCTGTTGAGAGGGCCTCCTCTTGAGATGCGACGGGAACGCCGGGAATTCTTTGCCGACGAAGCAGGGAAAGGATCCCTCATCTCGAGCTACGAGGCGGAAACGGGGCTCCTCTGGATGTGGGCGGGACCCTCGTGTTTCCTCTCGAGTGGAGACGGGTATGTCGGGGAACTTCTTGAGTTGCACCAAGGGTGTGAAGGACCCTTTCGAAGTTCCAGAGGTGAGGTGTGATCAGCCTCGAGACGCCTCAGCGGAAATGGGCCTCATCTCGCCTGGAGGGGAGAACCTCCTGGATTTTCTCGAGTTGCGGCAGGTCTTCTCGAGTTACGATGGGGACGTCAGGGACCCGCTCTGGTGGCCTCATGAAAGGCCAGTCCCCATGCGAGTTGCTAGGGGCCATCTCGGGATTCCTCTCCCGTCCATGCCGAGGTCTAAGACCATGTGTGGAGTCGGGGCTGGAAGCTGAGGATTCCTCTCCAGTGTTGCAATGGATCTTGGGGTGCTTCTGAGTCTCCCCCGGGGACTCAGGACTCGTCTCGAGTGGGGGCATGCACGTGCGCTTTCCTCCCGAGCTGCAGCAGTAGTGTCACGCTTCCTGTCACGTGGATCAAGAGATATTTGGCTTTCCCTCGAGGCTGTCCATCGAGGCTTTCCCACGAGGCTTTCCCACAGGGCTGTTCCACGTGCCACCTTGGTGTGAGTCGATCCTCGGCGTGAAAGATGAATCGGTGAAGGGAAAAGTGGTTCCTATGGAATGGACTGAGACATCTGGGGGACTCTTGGAATGGTGGCAAGACCCTGAAGTTCCTCCCGCCGTTCCTGTTGAGAGGGCCTCCTCTTGAGATGCGACGGGAACGCCGAGAACTCTTTCCCGACGAAGCAGGGAAAGGAGCCCTCATTTCGAGCTACGAGGCAGAAACGGGGCTCATCTGGATGTGGGCGCGACCCTCGTGTTTCCTCTCGAGTGGAGACGGGTATGTCGGGGAACTTCTTGATTTGCAACAAGGGTGTGAAGGACCCTTTCAAGTTCCAGAGGTGAGGTGTGATCAGCCTCCAGACGCCTCAGCGGAAATGGCCCTCATCTCGCCTGGAGGGGAGAACCTCCTGGATTTTCTCGTGTTGTGGCAGGTCTTCTCGAGTTACGACGAGGACCACAGGGATCCGCTCTGGTGGCCTCAGGAAAGGCCAGTCCCCATGCGAGTTGCTAGGGGCCAACTCGGGATTCCTCTGCCGTCCATGCCGGGGCCTAAGACCTTGTGTGGACTCGGGACCGGAGCCTGAGGATTCCTCTCCAGTGTTGCCATGGATCTTGGGGTGCCCTTGAGTCTCCCCAGGGGAGTCAGGCCTCGTCTCGAGTGGTGGCAGGCACGTGTGCTTTCCTCCCGAGCTGCAGCAGTAGTGTCACGCTTCCTGTCACGTGGATCAAGGGATCTGTGGCTTTCCCTCGAGGCTGTCCATCGAGGCTTTCCCCCGAGGCTTTCCCACAGGGCTGTGCCACTTGCCACCTTGTTGTGAGTCGATCCTCGGCGTGACAGACGAGCCGGTGAAGGGAAAAGTGGTTCCTATGGTATGGACTGAGACATCTGGGGGACTCTTGGAATGGTGGCATGAACCGGGATTTCCTCTCGCCGTTCCTGTTGAGAGGGATTCCTCTTGAGATGCGACGGGAACGCCGGGAACTCTTTCCCGACGAAGCAGGGAAAGGATCCCTCATCTCGAGCTACGAGGCGGAAACGGGGCTCCTCTGGATGTGGGCGGGACCCTCGTGTTTCCTCTCGAGTGGAGACGGGTATGTCGGGGAACTTCTTCATTTGCACCAAGGGTGTGAAGGACCCTTTCAAGTTACAGAGGAGAGGTGTGATCAGCCTCGAGACGCCTCCGCGGAAATGGGCCTCATCTCGCCTGGAGGGGAGAACCTCCTGGATTTTCTCGAGTTTCGGCAGGTCTTCTCGAGTTACGACGGGGACCTCAGGGACCCGCTCTGGTGGCCTCAGGAAAGGCCAGTCCCCATGCCAGTTGCTAGGGGCCATCTCGGGATTCCTCTCCCGTCCTTGCTGGGGCCTAAGACCTTGTGTGGAGTCGGGGTCGGAACCTGAGGATCCCTCTCCAGTGTTGCCATGGATCTTGGGGTGCTTCTGAGTCTCCTCAGGGGAGTCAGGCCTCGTCTCGATTGGGGGCATGCACGTGCGCTTTCCTCCCAAGCCGCTGCAGCAGTGTCACGCTTCCTGTCACTTGGATCAAGGGATCTGTGGCTTTCCCTCGAGGCTTTCCCTCGAGGCTTTCCCACGAGGCTTTCCCACAGGGCTGTGCCACGTGCCACCTTGGTGTGAGTCGATCCTCGGCGTGAAAGATGAGCCGGTGAAGGGAAAAGAGGTTCCTCTGGAATGGACTGAGACATCTGGGGGACTCTTGGAATGGTGGCACGACCCTGGAGTTCCTCTCGCCGTTCCTGTTGAGAGGGCCTCCTCTTCACATGCGACGGGAACACCGGGAATTCTTTCCCGACGAAGCAGGGAAAGGATCCCTCATCTCGAGCTATGAGGCGGAAACGGGGCTCCTCTGGATGTGGGCGGGACCCTCGTGTTTCCTGTCGAGTGGAGACGGGTATGTCGGGGAACTTCTTGATTTGCACCAAGGGTGTGAAGGACCCTTTCGAAGTTCCAGAGGTGAGGTGTGATCAGCCTCGAGACTCCTCAGCGGAATTGGGCCTCATCTCGCCTGGAGGGGAGAACCTCCTGGATTTTCTCGAGTTGCGGCAGGTCTTCTCGAGTTACGACGGGGACCTCAGGGACCCGCTCTGGTGGCCTCAGGAAAGGCCAGTCCCCATGCGAGTTGATAGGGGCCATCTCGGGATTCCTCTCCCGTCCATGCCGGGGCCTAAGACCTTGTGTGGAGTCGGGGCCGGAACCTGAGGATTCCTCTCCAGTGTTGCAATGGATCTTGGGGAGCTTCTGAGTCTCCCCAGGAGACTCAGGCCTCGTCTACAGTGGGGGCATGCACGTGCGCTTTCCTCCCGAGCTGCAGCAGTAGTGTCACGCTTGCTGTCACGTGGATCAAGGGATATTTGGCTTTCCCTCGAGGCTGTCCATCGAGGCTTTCCCACGAGGCTTTCCCACAGGGCTGTGCCAGGGGCCACCTTGGTGTGAGTCTATCCTCGGCGTGAAAGACGAGCCGGTGAAGGGAAAAGTGGTTCCTATGGAATGGACTGAGACATCTGGGGGACTCTTGGAATGGTGGCACGACCCTGGAGTTCCTCTCGCCGTTCCTGTTGAGAGGGCCTCCTCTTGAGATGCGACGGGAACGCCGGGAACTCTTTCCCGACGAAGCAGGGAAAGGATCCCTCATTTCGAGCTACGAGGCAGAAACGGGGCTCATCTGGATGTGGGCGGGACCCTCGTGTTTCCTCTCGAGTGGAGACGGGTATGTCGGGGAACTTCTTGCTTTGCACCAAGGGTGTGAAGGACCGATTCAAGTTCCAGAGGTGAGGTGTGATCAGCCTCAGACGCCTCAGCGGAAATGTCCCTCATCTCGCCTGGAGGGGAGAACCTCCTGGATTTTCTCGAGTTGCGGCATGTCTTCTCGAGTTACGACGGGGACCTCAGGGACCCGCTCTGGTGGCCTCAGGAAAGGCCAGTCCCCATGCGAGTTGCTAGGCGCCATCTCGGGATTCCTCTCCCGTCCATACCGGGGCCTAAGACCTTGTGTGGAGTCGGGGCCGGAACCTGAGGATTCCTCTCCAGTGTTGACATGGATCTTGGGGGTGCTTCTGAGTCTCCCCAGGGGAGTCAGTCCTCGTCTAGAGTGGGGGCATGCACGTGCGCTTTCCTCCCGAGCTGCAGCAGTAGTGTCATGCTTGCTGTCACGTGGATCAATGGATATTTGGCTTTCCCTCGAGGCTGTCCATCGAGGCTTTCCCACGAGGCTTTCCCACAGGGCTGTGCCACGTGCCACCTTGGTGTGAGTCGATCCTCGGCGTGAAAGACGAGCCGGTGAAGGGAAAAGTGGTTCCTCTGGAATGGACTGAGACATCTGGGGGACTCTTGGAATGGTGGCACGACCCTGGAGTTCCTCTCGCCGTTCCTGTTGAGAGGGCCTCCTCTTGAGATGCGACGGGAACGCCGGGAACTCTTTCCCGACGAAGCAGGGAAAGGATCCTTCATTTCGAGCTACGAGGCAGAAACGGGGTTCATCTGGATGTGGGCGGGACCCTCGTGTTTCCTCTCGAGTGGAGACGGGTATGTCGGGGAACTTCTTGATTTGCACCAAGGGTGTGAAGGACCCTTTCAAGTTCCAGAGGTGAGGTGTGATCAGCCTCCAGACGCCTCAGCGGAAATGGCCCTCATCTCGCCTGGAGGGGAGAACCTCCTGGATGTTCTCGAGTTGCGGCATGTCTTCTCGAGTTACGACGGGGACCTCAGGGACCCGCTCTGGTGGCCTCAGGAAAGGCCAGTCCCCATGCGCGTTGCAAGGGGACCACTCGGGATTCCTCTCCCGTCCATGCCGGGGCCTCAGTCGTTGTGTGGAGTCGGGGCCGGAACCTGAGGATTCCTCTCCAGTGTTGCCATGGATCTTGGGGTGCTTCTGAGTCTCCCCAGGGGAGTCAGGCCTCTTCTCGAGTGGGGGCATGCACGTGCGCATTCCTCCCGAGCTGCAGCAGTAGTGTCATGCTTCCTGTCACGTGGATCAAGGGATCTGTGGCTTTCCCTCGAGGCTGTCCCTCGAGGCTTTCCCACGAGTCTTTCCCACAGGGCTGTGCCACGTGCCACCTTAGTGTGAGTCGATCCTCGGCGTGAAAGGCGAGCCGGTGAAGGGAAAAGAGGTTCCTCTGGAATGGACTGAGACATTTGGGGGACTCTTGGAATGGTGGCAAGACCCTGGAGTTCCTCTCACCGTTGCTGTTGAGAGGGCCTCCTCTTGAGATGCGACGGGAACGCCGGGAACTCTTTCCCGGCGAAGCAGGGAAAGGATCCCTCTTCTCGAGCTACGAGGCGGAAACGGGGCTCCTCTGGATGTTGGCGGGACCCTCGTGTTTCCTCTCGAGTGGAGACGGGTATGTCGGGGAACTTCTTGATTTGCACCAAGGGTGTGAAGGACCCTTTCAAGTTCCAGAGGTGAGGTGTGATCAGCCTCCAGACGCCTCAGCGGAATTGGGCCTCATCTCGCCTGGAGGGGAGAACCTCCTGGATTTTCTCGAGTTGCGGCAGGTCTTCTCGAGTTACGACGGGGACCTCAGGGACCCGCTCTGGTGGCCTCAGGAAAGGCCAGTCCCCATGCCAGTTGCTAGGGGCCATCTCGGGATTCCTCTCCCGTCCATGCTGGGGCCTAAGACCTTGTGTGGAGTCGGGGCCGGAACCTGAGGATTCCTGTCCAGTGTTGCCATGGATCTTGGGGTGCTTCTGAGTCTCCCCAGGGGAGTCAGGCCTCGTCTCGAGTGGGGGCATGCACGTGCGCTTTCCTCCCAAGCTGCAGCAGTAGTGTCACCCTTCCTGTCACTTGGATCAAGGGATCTGTGGCTTTCCCTCGAGGTTTTCCCTCGAGGATTTCCCACGAGGCTTTCCCACAGGGCTGTGCCACGTGCCACCTTCGTGTGAGTCGATCCTCTGCGTGAAAGACGAGGCGGTGAAGGGAAAAGAGGTTCCTCTGGAATGGACTGAGACATCTGGGGGACTCTTGGAATGGTGGCACGACCCTGGAGTTCCTCTCGCCGTTCCTGTTGAGAGGGCCTCCTCTTGAGATGCGACGGGAACGCCGGGAACTCTTTCCCGACGAAGCAGGGAAAGGATCCCTCATTTCGAGCTACGAGGCAGAAACGGGGCTCATCTGGATGTGGGCGGGACCCTCGTGTTTCCTCTCGAGTGGAGACGGTATGTCGGGGAACTTCTTGATTTGCACCAAGGGTGTGAAGGACCGTTTCAAGTTCCAGAGGTGAGGTGTGATCAGCCTCCAGACGCCTCAGCGGAAATGTCCCTCATCTCGCCTGGAGGGGAGAACCTCCTGGATTTTCTCGAGTTGCGGCATGTCTTCTCGAGTTACGACGGGGACCTCAGGGACCCGCTCTGGTGGCCTCAGGAAAGGCCAGTCCCCATGCGAGTTGATAGGGGCCATCTCGGGATTCCTCTCCCGTCCATGCCGGGGCCTAAGACCTTGTGTGAAGTCGGGGCCGGAACCTGAGGAATCCTCTCCAGTGTTGCAATGGATCTTGGGGAGCTTCTGAGTCTCCCCAGGAGACTCAGGCCTCGTCTACAGTGGGGGCATGCACGTGCGCTTTCCTCCCGAGGTGCAGCAGTAGTGTCACGCTTGCTGTCACGTGGATCAAGGGATATTTGGCTTTCCCTCGAGGCTGTCCATCGAGGCTTTCCCACGAGGCTTTCCCACAGGGCTGTGCCACGTGCCACCTTGGTGTGAGTCGATCCTCGGCATGAAAGACGAGCCGGTGAAGGGAAAAGAGGTTCCTCTCGAATGGACTGAGACATCTGGGGGACTCTTGGAAAGGTGGCACGACCCTGGAGCTCCTCTCGCCGTTCCCGTTGAGAGGTCCTCCTCTTCAGATGCGACGGGAACGCCGGGAACTCTTTCCCGACGAAACAGGGAAAGGATCCCTCATCTCGAGCTATGAGGTGGAAACGGGGCTCCTCTGGATGTGGGCGGGACCCTCGTGATTCCTCTCGAGTGGAGACGAGTATGTCGGGGAACTTCTTGATTTGCACCAAGGGTGTGAAGGACCCTTTCGAAGTTCCAGAGGTGAGGTGTGATCATCCTCGAGACGCCTCAGCGGAAATGGGCCTCTACTCGCCTGGAGGGGAGAACCTCCTGGATTTTCTCGAGTTGCAGCAGGTCTTCTCGAGTTACGACGGGGACCTCAGGGACCCGCTCTGGTGGCCTCAGAATAGGCCAGACCCCATGCGCGTTGCAAGGGGACCACTCGGGATTCCTCTCCCGTCCATGCCGGGGCCTCAGTCGTTGTGTGGAGTCGGGGCCGGAACCTGAGGATTCCTCTCCAGTGTTGCCATGGATCTTGGGGTGCTTCTGAGTCTCCCCAGGGGAGTCAGGCCTCTTCTCGAGTGGGGGCATGCACGTGCGCTTTCCTCCCGAGCTGCAGCAGTAGTGTCACGCTTGCTGTCACGTGGATCAAGGGATCTGTGGCTTTCCCTCGAGGCTGTCCCTCGAGGCTTTCCCACGAGTCTTTCCCACAGGGCTGTGCCACGTGCCACCTTGTTGTGAGTCGATCCTCGGCGTGAAAGGCGAGCCGGTGAAGGGAAACGAGATTCCTCTGGAATGGACTGAGACATTTGGGGGACTCTTGGAATGGTGGCAAGACCGTGGAGTTCCTCTCACCGTTGCTGTTGAGAGGGCCTCCTCTTGAGATGCGACGGGAACGCCGGGAACTCTTTCCCGGCGAAGCAGGGAAAGGATCCCTCTTCTCGAGCTACGAGGCGGAAACGGGGCTCCTCTGGATGTTGGCGGGACCCTCGTGTTTCCTCTCGAGTGGAGACGGGTATGTCGGGGAACTTCTTGATTTGCACCAAGGGTGTGAAGGACCCTTTCAAGTTCCAGAGGTGAGGTGTGATCAGCCTCCAGACGCCTCAGCGGAATTGGGCCTCATCTCGCCTGGAGGGGAGAACCTCCTGGATTTTCTCTAGTTGCGGCAGGTCTTCTCGAGTTACGACGGGGACCTCAGGGACCCGCTCTGGTGGCCTCAGGAAAGGCCAGTCCCCATGCCAGTTGCTAGGGGCCATCTCGGGATTCCTCTCCCGTCCATGCTGGGGCCTAAGACCTTGTGTGGAGTCGGGGCCGGAATCTGAGGATTCCTCTCCAGTGTTGCCATGGATCTTGGGGTGCTTCTGAGTCTCCCCAGGGGAGTCAGGCCTCGTCTCGAGTGGGGGCATGCACGTGCGCTTTCCTCCCAAGCTGCAGCAGTAGTGTCACCCTTCCTGTCCCTTGGATCAAGGGATCTGTGGCTTTCCCTCGAGGCTGTCCATCGAGGCTTTCCCACGAGGCTTTCCCACAGGGCTGTGCCACGTGCCACCTTGGTGTGAGTCGATCCTCGGCGTGAAAGACGAGCAGGTGAAGGGAAAAGAGGTTCCTCTGGAATGGACTGAGACATTTGGGGGACTCTTGGAATGGTGGCAAGACCCTGGAGTTCCTCTCACCGTTGCTGTTGAGAGGGCCTCCTCTAGAGATGCGACGGGAATGCCGGGAACTCTTTCCCGGTGAAGCAGGGAAAGGATCCCTCATCTCGAGCTACGAGGCGGAAACGGGGCTCCTCTGGGTGTGGGCGGGACCCTCGTGTTTCCTCTCGAGTGGAGACGGGTATGTCGGGGAACTTCTTGATTTGCACCAAGGGTGTGAAGGACCCTTTCGAAGTTCCAGAGGTGAGGTGTGATCAGCCTCCAGACGCCTCAGCGGAAATGGGCCTCATCTCGCCTGGAGGGGAGAACCTCCTGGATTTTCTCGAGTTGCGGCAGGTCTTCTCGAGTTACGACGGGGACCTCAGGGACCCGCTCTGGTGGCCTCAGGAAAGGCCAGTCCCCATGCGAGTTGCAAGGGGCCAACTCGGGATTCCTCTCCCGTCCATGCCGGGGCCTAAGACCTTGTGTGGAGTCGGGACCGGAGCCTGAGGATTCCACTCCAGTGTTGCCATGGATCTTGGGGTGCTTCTGAGTCTCCCAAGGGGAGTCAGGCCTCGTCTCGAGTGGGGGCTTGCACGTGCGCTTTCCTCCCGAGCTGCAGCAGTAGTGTCACGCTTCCTGTCACGTGGATCAAGGGATCTGTGGCTTTCCCTCGAGGCTGTCCATCGAGGCTTTCCCACGAGGCTTTCCCACAGGCCTGTGCCACGTGCCACCTTGGTGTGAGTCGATCCTCGGCGTGACAGACGAGCCGGTGAAGGTAAAAGTGGTTCCTATGGAATGGACTGAGACATCTGGGGGACTCTTGGAATGCTGGCACGACCCTGGAAATCCTCTCGCCGTTCCTGTTGAGAGGGCCTCCTCTTGAGATGCGACGGGAACGCCGGGAACTCTTTCCCGACGAAGCAGGGAAAGGATCCCTCATTTCGAAATACCAGGCGGAAACGCGGCTCCACTGGATGTGGGCAGGACCCTCGTGTTTCCTCTCGAGTGGAGACGGGTATGTCGGGGAACTTCTTGATTTGCACCAAGGGTGTGAAGGACCCTTTCGAAGTTCCAGAAGTGAGGTGTGATCAGCCTCGAGACGCTTCTGCGGAAATGGGCTTCATCTGGCCTGGAGGGGAGAACCTCCTGGATTTTCTCGAGTTGCGGCAGGTCTTCTCGAGTTACGACGGGGACCTCAGGGACCCGCTCTGGTGGCCTCAGGAAAGGCCAGTCCCCATGCGAGTTGCTAGGCGACCTCTCGGGATTCCTCTCCCGTCCATGCCGGGGCCTCAGTCCTTGTGTGGAGTCGGGGCCGGAACCTGAGGATTCCTCTCCAGTGTTGCCATGGATCTTGGCGTGCTTCTGAGTCTCCCCAGGGGAGTCAGGCCTCGTCTCGAGTGGGGGCATGCACGTGCGCTTTCCTCCCGAGCTGCAGCAGTAGTGTCACGCTTCCTGTCACGTGGATCAAGGGATCTGTGGCTTTCCCTCGAGGCTGTCCCTCGAGGCTTTCCCACGAGGCTTTCCCACAGGGCTGTGCCACGTGCCACCTTGGTGTGAGTCGATCCTCGGCGTGAAAGACGAGCCGGTGAAGGGAAAAGAGCTTCCTCTGGAATGGACTGAGACATCTGGGGGACTCTTGGAATGGTGGCACGACCCTGGAGTTCCTCTCGCCGTTCCTGTTGAGAGGGCCTCCTCTTGAGATGCGACGGGAATGCCGGGATCTCTTTCCCGACGAAGCAGGGAAAGGATCCCTCATCTCGAGCTACGAGGCGGACCCGGGGATCCTCTGGATGTGGGCGGGACCCTCGTGATTCCTCTCGAGTGGAGACGGGTATGTCGGGAAACTTCTTGATTTGCACCAAGGGTGTGAAGGACCCTTTCGAAGTTCCAGAGGTGAGGTGTGATCAGCCTCGAAACGCCTCAGCGGAAATGGGCCTCATCTCGCCTGGAGGGGAGAACCTCCTGGATTTTCTCGAGTTGCGGCAGGTCTTCTCGAGTTACGACGGGGACCTCAGGGACCCGCTCTGGTGGCCTCAGGAAAGGCCAGTCCCCATGCGAGTGTCTAGGGGACCTCTCGGGTTTCCTCTCCCGTCCATGCCGGGGCCTCAGTCCTTGTGTGGAGTGGGGGCCGGAACCTGAGGATTCCTCTCCAGTGTTGCCATGGATCTTTGGGTGCTTCTGAGTCTCCCCAGGGGAGTCAGGCCTCGTCTCGAGTGGGGGAATGCACGTGCGCTTTCCTCCCGAGCTGCAGCAGTAGTGTCACGCTTCCTGTCAGGTGGATCAAGGGATCTGTGGCTTTCCCTCGAGGCTTTCCCACGAGTCTTTCGCACAGGGCTGTGCCACGTGCCACCTTGGTGTGAGTCGATCCTCGGCGTGAAAGACGAGCCGGTGAAGGGAAAAGATGTTCCTTTGGAATGGACTGAGACATCTGGGGGCCTCTTGGAATGGTGGCACGACCCTGGAGTTCCTCTCGCCGTTCCTGTTGAGAGGGCCTCCTCTTGAGATGCGACGGGAACGCCGGGAAATCTTTCCCGACGAAGCAGGGAAAGGATCCCTCATCTCGAGCTATGAGGCGGAAACGGGGCTCCTCTGGATGTGGGCGGGACCCTCGTGTTTCCTCTCGAGTGGAGACGGGTATGTCGGGGAACTTCTTGATTTGCACCAAGGCTGTGAAGGACCTTTGGAATTTCCAGAGGTGAGGTGTGATCAGCCTCGAGACGCCTCAGCCGTAATGGGCCTCATCTCGCCTGGAGGGGAGAACCTCCTGGATTTTCTCGAGTTGCGGCAGGTCTTCTCGAGTTACGACGGGGACCTCAGGGACCCGCTCTGGTGGCCTCAGGAAAGGCCAGTCCCCATGCGAGTTGCTAGGGGCCAACTCGGGATTCCTCTCCCGTCCATGCCGGGGCCTAAGACCTTGTGTGGAGTCGGGACCGGAGCCTGAGGATTCCTCTCCAGTGTTGCCATGGATCTTGGGTTGATTCTGAGTCTCCCCAGGGGAGTCAGGCCTCGTCTCGAGTGGGGGCAGGCACGTGCGCTTTCCTCCCGAGCTGCAGCAGTAGTGTCACGCTTCCTGTCACGTGGATCAAGGGATCTGTGGCTTTCCCTGGAGGCTGTCCCTCGAGCCTTTCCCACGCGGCTTTCCCACAGGGCTGTGCCACGTGCCACCTTGGTGTGAGTCGATCCTCGGCGTGAAAGACGAGCCGGTGAAGGGAAAAGAGGTTCCTCTGGAATGGACTGAGACATCTGGGGGACTCTTGGAATGCTGGCACGACCATGGAGTTCCTCTCGCCGTTCCTGTTGAGAGGGCCTCCTCTTGAGATGCGACGGGAACGCCGAGAACTCTTTCCCGACGAAGCAGGGAAAGGATCCCACATCTCGAGCTACGAGGCGGAAACGGGGCTCATCTGGATGTGGGCGGGACCCTCGTGTTTCCTCTCGAGTGGAGACGGGTATGTCGGGGAACTTCTTGAGTTGCACCAAGGGTGTGAAGGACCCTTTCGAAGTTCCAGAGGTGAGGTGTGATCAGCCTCGAGACGCCTCAGCGGAAATGGGCCTCATCTCGCCTGGAGGGGAGAACCTCCTGGATTTTCTCGAGTTGCGGCAGGTCTTCTCGAGTTACGACGGGGACCTCAGGGACCCGCTCTGGTGGCCTCAGGAAAGGCCAGTCCCCATGCAAGTTGCTAGGGGCCATCTCGGGATTCCTCTCCCGTCCATGCCGGGGCTTAAGACCTTGTGTGGAGTCAGGGCCGGAACCTGTGGATTCCTCTCCAGTGTTGCCATGGATCTTGGGGTGCTTCTGAGTCTCCCCAGGGGAGTCAGGCCTCGTCTCGAGTGGGGGCATGCACGTGCGCTTTCCTCCCGTGCTGCAGCAGGAGTGTCACGCTTCCTGTCACGTGGATCAAGGGATCTGTGGCTTTCCCTCGAGGCTGTCCCTCGAGGCTTTCCCACGAGGCTTTCCCACAGGGCTGTGCCACGTGCCACCTTGGTGTGAGTCGATCCTCGGCATGAAAGACGAGCCGGTGAAGGGAAAAGAGTTTCCTCTGGAATGGATTGAGACATCTGGGGGACTCTTGGAATGGTGTCACGACCCTGGAGTTCCTCTCGCCGTTCCTGTTGAGAGGGCCTCCTCTTGAGATGCGACGGGAACGCCGGGAACTCTTTCCCGACGAAGCAGGGAAAGGATCCCTCATCTCGAGCTACGAGGCGGAAACGGGGCTCCTCTGGATGTGGGCGGGACCCTCGTGTTTCCTCTCGAGTGGAGACGGGTATGTCGGGGAACTTCTTGATTTGCACCAAGGGTGTGAAGGACCCTTTCGAAGTTCCAGAGTTGAGGTGTGATCAGCCTCGAGACGCCTCAGTGGAAATGGGCCTCATCTCGCCTGGAGGGGAGAACCTCCTGGATTTTCTCGAGTTGCGGCAGGTCTTCTCTAGTTACGACGGGGACCTCAGGGACCCGCTCTGGTGGCCTCAGGAAAGGCCAGTCCCCATGCCAGTTGCTAGGGGCCATCAGGGATTCCTCTCCCGTCCATGCTGGGGCCTAAGACCTTGTGTGGAGTCGGGCCCTGAACCTGAGGATTCCTCTCCAGTGTTGCCATGGATCTTGGGGTGCTTCTGAGTTTCCCCAGGGGAGTCAGGCCTCGTCTCGACTGGGGGCATGCACGTGCGCTTTCCTCCCAGGCTGCAGCAGTAGTTTCACGCTTCCTGTCACGTGGATCAAGGGATCTGTGGCTTTCCCTCGAGGCTGTCCCTCGAGGCTTTCCCACGCGGCTTTCCCACAGGGCTGTGCCACGTGCCACCTTGGTGTGAGTCGATCCTCGGCTGAAAGACGAGCCGGTGAAGGGAAAAGAGGTTCCTCTGGAATGGACTGAGATATCTGGGGGACTCTTGGAATGCTGGCACGACCATAGAGTTCCTCTCGCCGTTCCTGTTGAGAGAGCCTCCTCTTGAGATGCGACGGGAACGCCGGGAATTCTTTCCCGACGAAGCAGGGAAAGGATCCCTCATCTCGAGCTACGAGGCGGAAACGGGGCTCCTCTGGATGTGGGCGGGACCCTCGTGTTTCCTCTCGAGTGGAGACGGGTATGTCGGGGAACTTCTTGATTTGCACCTAGGGTGTGAAGGAACCTTTCGAAGTTCCAGAGGTGAGGTGTGATCAGCCTCGAGACGCCTCAGTGGAAATGGGCCTCATCTCGCCTGGAGGGGAGAACCTCCTGGTTTTTCTCGAGTTGCGGCAGGTCTTCTCTAGTTACGGCGGGGACCTCAGGGACCCGCTCTGGTGGCCTCAGGAAAGGCCAGTCCCCATGCCAGTTGCTAGGGGCCATCTCGGGATTCCTCTCCCGTCCATGCTGGGGCCTAAGACCTTGTGTGGAGTCGGGCCCGGAACCTGAGGATTCCTCTCCAGTGTTGCCATGGATCTTGGGGTGCTTCTGAGTCTCCCCAGGGGAGTCAGGCCTCGTCTCGACTGGGGGCATGCACGTGCGCTTTCCTCCCGAGCTGCAGCAGTAGTGTCACGCTTCCTGTCACGTGGATCAAGGGATCTGTGGCTTTCCCTGGAGGCTGTCCCTCGAGGCTTTCCCACGCGGCTTTCCCACAGGGCTGTGCCACGTGCCACCTTGGTGTGAGTCGATCCTCGGCGTGAAAGATGAGCCGGTGAAGGAAAAAGAGGTTCCTCTGGAATGGACTGAGACATCTGGGGGACTCTTGGAATGCTGGCACGACCATGGAGTTCCTCTCGCCGTTCCTGTTGAGAGGGCCTCCTCTTGAGATGCGATGGGAACGCCGGGAATTCTTTCCCGAGGAAGCAGGGAAAGGATCCCTCATCTCGAGCTACGAGGCGGAAACGGGGCTCCTCTGGATGTGGGCGGGACCCTCGTGTTTCCTCTCGAGTGGAGACGGGTATGTTGGGGGACTTCTTGATTTGCACCAAGGGTGTGAAGGACCCTTTCGAAGTTCCAGAGGTGAGGTGTGATCAGCCTCGAAACGCCTCAGCGGAAATGGGCCTCATCTCGCCTGGAGGGGAGAACATCCTGGATTTTCTCGAGTTGCGGCAGGTCTTCTCGAGTTACGATGGGGACGTCAGGGACCCGCTCTGGTGGCCTCATGAAAGGCCAGTCCCCATGCGAGTTGCTAGGGGCCATCTCGGGATTCCTCTCCCGTCCATGCCGGGGCCTAAGACCATGTGTGGAGTCGGGGCCGGACCTGAGGATTCCTCTCCAGTGTTGCAATGGATCTTGGGGTGCTTCTGAGTCTCCCCCGGGGACTCAGGACTCGTCTCGAGTGGGGGCATGCACGTGCGCTTTCCTCCCGAGCTGCAGCAGTAGTGTCACGCTTCCTGTCACGTGGATCAAGAGATATTTGGCTTTCCCTCGAGGCTGTCCATCGAGGCATTCCCACGAGGCTTTCCAACAGGGCTGTGCCACGTGCCACCTTGGTGTGAGTCGATCCTCAGCGTGAAAGATGAGCCGGTGAAGGGAAAAGTGGTTCCTATGGAATGGACTGAGACATCTGGGGGACTCTTGGAATGGTGGCAAGACCCTGAAGTTCCTCTCGCCGTTGCTGTTGAGAGGGCCTCCTCTTGAGATGCGACGGGAACGCCGAGAACTCTTTCCCGACGAAGCAGGGAAAGGATCCCTCATTTCGAGCTACGTGGCAGAAACGGGGCTCATCTGGATGTGGGCGGGACCCTCGTGTTTCCTCTCGAGTGGAGATGGGTATGTCGGGGAACTTATTGATTTGCACCAAGGGTGTGAAGGACCCTTTCAAGTTCCAGAGGTGAGGTGTGATCAGCCTCCAGACGCCTCAGCGGAAATGGCCCTCATCTCGCCTAGAGGGGAGAACTTCCTGGATTTTCTCGAGTTGCGGCATGTCTACTCGAGTTACGACGAGGACCTCAGGGACCCGCTCTGGTGGCCTCAGGAAAGCCAGTCCCCATGCGTGTTGCAAGGGGATCACTCGGGATTCCAATCCCGTCCATGCCGATGCCTCAGTCGTTGTGTGGAGTCGTGGCCTGAACCTGAGGATTCCTCTCCAGTGTTGCCATGGATCTTGGGGTGCTTCTGAGTCTTCCCAGGGCAGTCAGGCCTCGTCTCGAGTGGGGGCATGCACGTGCGCTTTCCTCCCGAGCTGCAGCAGTAGTGTCACGCTTCCTGTCAGGTGGATCAAGGGATCTGTGGCTTTCCCTCGAGGCTTTCCCACGAGGCTTTCCCACAGGGCTGTGCCACGTGCCACCTTGGTGTGAGTCGATCCTCGGCGTGAAAGACGAGCCGGTGAAGGGAAAAGATGTTCCTTTGGAATGGACTGAGACATCTGGGGGCCTCTTGGAATGGTGGCACGACCCTGGAGTTCCTCTCGCCGTTCCTGTTGAGAGGGCCTCCTCTTGAGATGCGACGGGAACGCCTGGAAATCTTTCCCGACGACGCAGGGAAAGGATCCCTCATCTCGAGCTATGAGGCGAAAACGGGGCTCCTCTGGATGTGGGCGGGACCCTCGTGTTTCCTCTCGAGTGGAGACGGGTATGTCGGGGAACTTCTTGATTTGCACCAAGGGTGTGAAGGACCTTTGGAATTTCCAGAGGTGAGGTGTGATCAGCCTCGAGACGCCTCTGCCGCAATGGGCCTCATCTCGCCTGGAGGGGAGAACCTCCTGGATTTTCTCGAGTTGCGGCAGGTCTTCTCGAGTTACGACGGGGACCTCAGGGACCCGCTCTCGTGGCCTCAGGAAAGGCCAGTCCCCATGCGAGTTGCTAGGGGCCAACTCGGGATTCCTCTCCCGTCCATGCCGGGGCCTAAGACCTTGTGTGGAGTCGGGACCGGAGCCTGAGGATTCCTCTCCAGTGTTGCCATGGATCTTGGGTTGATTCTGAGTCTCCCCAGGGGAGTCAGGCCTCGTCTCGAGTGGGGGCAGGCACGTGCGCTTTCCTCCCGAGCTGCAGCAGTAGTGTCACGCTTCCTGTCACGTGGATCAAGGGATCTGTGGCTTTCCCTGGAGGCTGTCCCTCGAGCCTTTCCCACGCGGCTTTCCCACAGGGCTGTGCCATGTGCCACCTTGGTGTGAGTCGATCCTCGGCGTGAAAGACGAGCCGGTGAAGGGAAAAGAGGTTCCTCTGGAATGGACTGAGACATCTGGGGGACTCTTGGAATGCTGGCACGACCATGGAGTTCCTCTCGCCGTTCCTGTTGAGAGGGCCTCCTCTTGAGATGCGACGGGAACGCCGAGAACTCTTTCCCGACGAAGCAGGGAAAGGATCCCACATCTCGAGCTACGAGGCGGAAACGGGGCTCCTCTGGATGTGGGCGGGACCCTCGTGTTTCCTCTCGAGTGGAGACGGGTATGTCGGGGAACTTCTTGAGTTGCACCAAGGGTGTGAAGGACCCTTTCGAAGTTCCAGAGGTGAGGTGTGATCAGCCTCGAGACGCCTCAGCGGAAATGGGCCTCATCTCGCCTGGAGGGGAGAACCTCCTGGATTTTCTCGAGTTGCGGCAGGTCTTCTCGAGTTACGACGGGGACCTCAGGGACCCGCTCTGGTGGCCTCAGGAAAGGCCAGTCCCCATGCAAGTTGCTAGGGGCCATCTCGGGATTCCTCTCCCGTCCATGCTGGGGCCTAAGACCTTGTGTGGAGTCGGGCCCGGAACCTGAGGATTCCTCTCCAGTGTTGCCATGGATCTTGGGGTGCTTCTGAGTCTCCCCAGGGGAGTCAGGCCTCGTCTCGACTGGGGGCATGCACGTGCGCTTTCCTCCCGAGCTGCAGCAGTAGTGTCACGCTTCCTGTCACGTGGATCAAGGGATCTGTGGCTTTCCCTGGAGGCTGTCCCTCGAGGCTTTCCCACGCGGCTTTCCCACAGGGCTGTGCCACGTGCCACCTTGGTGTGAGTCGATCCTCGGCGTGAATGACGAGCCGGTGAAGGAAAAAGAGGTTCCTCTGGAATGGACTGAGACATCTGGGGGACTCTTGGAATGCTGGCACGACCATGGAGTTCCTCTCGCCGTTCCTGTTGAGAGGGCCTCCTCTTGAGATGCGATGGGAACGCCGGGAATTCTTTCCCGAGGAAGCAGGGAAAGGATCCCTCATCTCGAGCTACGAGGCGGAAACGGGGCTCCTCTGGATGTGGGCGGGACCCTCGTGTTTCCTCTCGAGTGGAGACGGGTATGTTGGGGAACTTCTTGATTTGCACCAAGGGTGTGAAGGACCCTTTAGAAGTTCCAGAGGTGAGGTGTGATCAGCCTCGAGACGCCTGAGCGGAAATGGGCCTCATCTCGCCTGGAGGGGAGAACCCCCTGGATTTTCTCGAGTTGCGGCAGGTCTTCTCGAGTTACGATGGGGACGTCAGGGACCCGCTCTGGTGGCCTCATGAAAGGCCAGTCCCCATGCGAGTTGCTAGGGGCCATCTCGGGATTCCTCTCCCGTCCATGCCGGGGCCTAAGACCATGTGTGGAGTCGGGGCCGGACCTGAGGATTCCTCTCCAGTGTTGCAATGGAACTTGAGGTGCTTCTGAGTCTCCCCCGGGGACTCAGGACTCGTCTCGAGTGGGGGCATGCACGTGCGCTTTCCTCCCGAGCTGCAGCAGTAGTGTCACGCTTCCTGTCACGTGGATCAAGAGATATTTGGCTTTCCCTCGAGGCTGTCCATCGAGGCTTTCCCACGAGGCTTTCCCACAGGGCTGTGCCACGTGCCACCTTGGTGTGAGTCGATCCTCAGCGTGAAAGATGAGCCGGTGAAGGGAAAAGTGGTTCCTATGGAATGGACTGAGACATCTGGGGGACTCTTGGAATGGTGGCAAGACCCTGAAGTTCCTCTCGCCGTTGCTGTTGAGAGGGCCTCCTCTTGAGATGCGACGGGAACGCCGAGAACTCTTTCCCGACGAAGCAGGGAAAGGATCCCTCATTTCGAGCTACGAGGCAGAAACGGGGCTCATCTGGATGTGGGCGGGACCCTCGTGTTTCCTCTCGAGTGGAGACGGGTATGTCGGGGAACTTCTTGATTTGCACCAAGGGTGTGAAGGACCCTTTCAAGTTCCAGAGGTGAGGTGTGATCAGCCTCCAGACGCCTCAGCGGAAATGGCCCTCATCTCGCCTAGAGGGGAGAACCTCCTGGATTTTCTCGAGTTGCGGCATGTCTACTCGAGTTACGACGAGGACCTCAGGGACCCGCTCTAGTGGCCTCAGGAAAGCCAGTCCCCATGCGTGTTGCAAGGGGACCACTCGGGATTCCTCTCCCGTCCATGCCGATGCCTCAGTCGTTGTGTGGAGTCGTGGCCTGAACCTGAGGATTCCTCTCCAGTGTTGCCATGGATCTTGGGGTGCTTCTGAGTCTTCCCAGGGCAGTCAGGCCTCGTCTCGAGTGGGGGCATGCACGTGCGCTTTCCTCCCGAGCTGCAGCAGTAGTGTCACGCTTCCTGTCAGGTGGATCAAGGGATCTGTGGCTTTCCCTCGAGGCTTTCCCACGAGTCTTTCGCACAGGGCTGTGCCACGTGCCACCTTGGTGTGAGTCGATCCTCGGCGTGAAAGACGAGCCGGTGAAGGGAAAAGATGTTCCTTTGGAATGGACTGAGACATCTGGGGGCCTCTTGGAATGGTGGCACGACCCTGGAGTTCCTCTCGCCGTTCCTGTTGAGAGGGCCTCCTCTTGAGATGCGACGGGAACGCCGGGAAATCGTTCCCGACGAAGCAGAGAAAGGATCCCTCATCTCGAGCTATGAGGCGGAAAGGGGGCTCCTCTGGATGTGGGCGGGACCCTCGTGTTTCCTCTCGAGTGGAGACGGGTATGTCGGGGAACTTCTTGATTTGCACCAAGGGTGTGAAGGACCCTTTGGAATTTCCAGAGGTGAGGTGTGATCAGCCTCGAGACGCCTCAGCCGCAATGGGCCTCATCTCGCCTGGAGGGGAGAACCTCCTGGATTTTCTCGAGTTGCGGCAGGTCTTCTCGAGTTACGACGGGGACCTCAGGGACCCGCTCTGGTGGCCTCAGGAAAGGCCAGTCCCCATGCGAGTTGCTAGGGGCCAACTCGGGATTCCTCTCCCGTCCATGCCGGGGCCTAAGACCTTGTGTGGAGTCGGGACCGGAGCCTGAGGATTCCTCTCCAGTGTTGCCATGGATCTTGGGGTGATTCTGAGTCTCCCCAGGGGAGTCAGGCCTCGTCTCGAGTGGGGGCAGGCACGTGCGCTTTCCTCCCGAGCTGCAGCAGTAGTGTCACGCTTCCTGTCACGTGGATCAAGGGATCTGTGGCTTTCCCTGGAGGCTGTCCCTCGAGCCTTTCCCACGCGGCTTTCCCACAGGGCTGTGCCACGTGCCACCTTGGTGTGAGTCGATCCTCGGCGTGAAAGACGAGCCGGTGAAGGGAAAAGAGGTTCCTCTGGAATGGACTGAGACATCTGGGGGACTCTTGGAATGCTGGCACGACCATGGAGTTCCTCTCGCCGTTCCTGTTGAGAGGGCCTCCTCTTGAGATGCGACGGGAACGCCGAGAACTCTTTCCGGACGAAGCAGGGAAAGGATCCCACATCTCGAGCTACGAGGCGGAAACGGGGCTCCTCTGGATGTGGGCGGGACCCTCGTGTTTCCTCTCGAGTGGAGACGGGTATGTCGGGGAACTTCTTGAGTTGCACCAAGGGTGTGAAGGACCCTTTCGAAGTTCCAGAGGTGAGGTGTGATCAGCCTCGAGACGCCTCAGCGGAAATGGGCCTCATCTCACCTGGAGGGGAGATCCTTCTGGATTTTCTCGAGTTGCGGCAGGTCTTCTCGAGTTACGATGGGGACGTCAGGGACCCGCTCTGGTGGCCTCATGAAAGGCTAGTCCCCATGCGAGTTGCTAGGGGCCATCTCGGGATTCCTCTCCCGTGCATGCCGAGGCCTAAGACCATGTGTGGAGTCGGGGCCGGAACCTGAGGATTCCTCTCCAGTGTTGTAATGGATCTTGGGGTGCTTCTGAGTCTCCCCCGGGGACTCAGGACTCGTCTCGAGTGGGGGCATGCACGTGCGCTTTCCTCCCGAGCTGCAGCAGTAGTGTCACGCTTCCTGTCACGTGGATCAAGAGATATTTGGCTTTCCCTCGAGGCTGTCCCTCGAGGCTTTCCCACGAGGCTTTCCCACAGGGCTGTGCCACGTGCCACCTTGGTGTGAGTCGATCCTCGGCATGAAAGATGAGCCTGTGAAGGGAAAAGTGGTTCCTATGGAATGGACTGAGACCTCTGGGGGACTCTTCGAATGGTGGCAAGACCCTGAAGTTCCTCTAGCCATTCCTGTTGAGAGGGCCTCCTCTTGAGATGCGACGGGAACGCCTAGAACTCTTTCCCGACGAAGCAGGGAAAGGATCCCTCATTTCGAGCTACGAGGCAGAAACGGGGCTCATCTGGATGTGGGCGGGACCCTCGTGTTTCCTCTCGAGTGGAGACGGGTATGTCGGGGAACTTCTTGATTTGCAACAAGGGTGTGAAGGACCCTTTCATGTTCCAGAGGTGAGGTGTGATCAGCCTCCAGACGCCTCAGCGGAAATGGCCCTCATCTCGCCTGGAGGGGAGAACCTCCTGGATTTTCTCGAGTTGCGGCAGGTCTTCTCGAGTTACGACGAGGACCAGAGGGACCCGCTCTGGTGGCCTCAGGAAAGGCCAGTCCCCATGCGAGTTGCTAGGGGCCAACTCGGGATTCCTCTGCCGTCCATGCCGGGGCCTAAGACCTTGTGTGGACACGGGACCGGAGCCTGAGGATTCCTCTCCAGTGTTGCCATGGATCTTGGGGTGCTCTTGAGTCTCCCCAGGGGAGTCAGGCCTCGTCTCGAGTGGGGGCAGGCACGTGCCCTTTCCTCCCGAGCTGCAGCAGTAGTGTCACGCTTCCTGTCACGTGGATCAAGGGATCTGTGGCTTTCCCTCGAGGCTGTCCATCGAGGCTTTCCCACGAGGCTATCCCACAGGTCTGTGCCACTTGCCACCTTGGTGTGAGTCGATCCTCGGCGTGACAGACGAGCCGGTGAAGGGAAAAGAGGTTCCTATGGTATGGACTGAGACATCTGGGGGACTCTTGGAATGGTGGCATGAACCGGGATTTCCTCTCGCCGTTCCTGTTGAGAGGGATTCCTCTTGAGATGCGACGGGAACGCCGGGAACTCTTTCCCGACGAAGCAGGGAAAGGATCCCTCATCTCGAGCTACGAGGCGGAAACGGGGCTCCTCTGGATGTGGGCGGGACCCTCGTGTTTCCTCTCGAGTGGAGACGGGTATGTCAGGGAACTTCTTGATTTGCACCAAGGGTGTGAAGGACCCTTTCAAGTTACAGAGGTGAGGTGTGATCAGCCTCGAGACGCCTCAGCGGAAATGGGCCTCATCTCGCCTGGAGGGGAGAACCTCCTGGATTTTCTCGAGTTTCGGCAGGTCTTCTCGAGTTACGACGGGGACCTCAGGGACCCGCTCTGGTGGCCTCAGGAAAGGCCAGTCCCCATGCCAGTTGCTAGGGGCCATCTCGGTATTCCTCTCCCGTCCTTGCTGGGGCCTAAGACCTTGTGTGGAGTCGGGGCCGGAACCTGAGGATTCCTCTCCAGTGTTGCCATGGATCTTGGGGTGCTTCTGAGTCTCCTCAGGGGAGTCAGGCCTCGTCTCGAGTGGGGGCATGCACGTGCGCTTTCCTCCCAAGCCGCAGCAGCAGTGTCACGCTTCCTGTCACTTGGATCAAGGGATCTGTGGCTTTCCCTCGAGGCTTTCCCTCGAGGCTTTCCCACGAGGCTTTCCCACAGGGCTGTGCCACGTGCCACCTTGGTGTGAGTCGATCCTCGGCGTGAAAGACGAGCCGGTGAAGGGAAAAGAGGTTCCTCTGGAATGGACTGAGACATCTGGGGGACTCTTGGAATGCTGGCACGACCATGGAGTTCCTCTCGCCGTTCCTGTTGAGAGGGCCTCCTCTTGAGATGCGACGGGAACGCCGAGAACTCTTTCCGGACGAAGCAGGGAAAGGATCCCACATCTCGAGCTACGAGGCGGAAACGGGGCTCCTCTGGATGTGGGCGGGACCCTCGTGTTTCCTCTCGAGTGGAAACGGGTATGTCGGGGAACTTCTTGAGTTGCACCAAGGGTGTGAAGGACCCTTTCGAAGTTCCAGAGGTGAGGTGTGATCAGCCTCGAGACGCCTCAGCGGAAATGGGCCTCATCTCGCCTGGAGGGGAGATCCTTCTGGATTTTCTCGAGTTGCGGCATGTCTTCTCGAGTTACGATGGGGACGTCAGGGACCCGCTCTGGTGGCCTCATGAAAGGCCAGTCCCCATGCGAGTTGCTAGGGGCCATCTCGGGATTCCTCTCCCGTCCATGCCGAGGCCTAAGACCATGTGTGGAGTCGGGGCCGGACCTGAGGATTCCTCTCCAGTGTTGACATGGATCTTGGGGGTGCTTCTGAGTCTCCCCAGGGGACTCAGGCCTCGTCTAGAGTGGGGGCATGCACGTGCGCTTTCCTCCCGAGCTGCAGCAGTAGTGTCACGCTTGCTGTCACGTGGATCAATGGATATTTGGCTTTTCCTCGAGGCTGTCCATCGAGGCTTTCCCACGAGGCTTTCCCACAGGGCTGTGCCACGTGCCACCTTGGTGTGAGTCGATCCTCGGCGTGAAAGACGAGCCGGTGAAGGGAAAAGTGGTTCCTCTGGAATGGACTGAGACATCTGGGGGACTCTTGGAATGGTGGCACGACCCTGGAGTTCCTCTCGCCGTTCCTCTTGAGAGGGCCTCCTCTTGAGATGCGACGGGAACGCCGGGAACTCTTTCCCGACGAAGCAGGGAAAGGATCCTTCATTTCGAGCTACGAGGCAGAAACGGGGTTCATCTGGATGTGGGCGGGACCCTCGTGTTTCCTCTCGAGTGGAGACGGGTATGTCGGGGAACTTCTTGATTTGCACCAAGGGTGTGAAGTACCCTTTCAAGTTCCAGAGGTGAGGTGTGATCAGCCTCCAGACGCCTCAGCGGAAATGGCCCTCATCTCGCCTGGAGGGGAGAACCTCCTGGATGTTCTCGAGTTGCGGCATGTCTTCTCGAGTTACGACGGGGACCTCAGGGACCCGCTCTGGTGGTCTCAGGAAAGGCCAGTCCCCATGCGCGTTGCAAGGGGACCACTCGGGATTCCTCTCCCGTCCATGCCGGGGCCTCAGTCGTTGTGTGGAGTCGGGGCCAGAACCTGAGGATTCCTCTCCAGTGTTGCCATGGATCTTGGGGTGCTTCTGAGTCTCCCCAGGGGAGTCAGGCCTCTTCTCGAGTGGGGGCATTCACGTGCGCTTTCCTCCCGAGCTGCAGCAGTAGTGTCATGCTTCCTGTCACGTGGATCAAGGGATCTGTGGCTTTCCCTCGAGGCTGTCCCTCGAGGCTTTCCCACGAGTCTTTCCCACAGGGCTGTGCCACGTGCCACCTTGGTGTGAGTCGATCCTCGGCGTGAAAGGCGAGCCGGTGAAGGGAAAAGAGGTTCCTCTGGAATGGACTGAGACATTTGGGGGACTCTTGGAATGGTGGCAAGATCCTGGAGTTCCTCTCACCGTTGCTGTTGAGAGGGCCTCCTCTTGAGATGCGACGGGAACGCCGGGAACTCTTTCCCGGCGAAGCAGGGAAAGGATCCCTCATCTCGAGCTACGAGGCGGAAACGGGGCTCCTCTGGTTGTTGCGGGACCCTCGTGTTTCCTCTCGAGTGGAGACGGGTATGTCGGGGAACTTCTTGATTTGCACCAAGGGTGTGAAGGACCCTTTCAAGTTCCAGAGGTGAGGTGTGATCAGCCTCCAGACGCCTCAGCGGAATTGGGCCTCATCTCGCCTGGGGGGGAGAACCTCCTGGATTTTCTCGAGTTGCGGCAGGTCTTCTCGAGTTACGACGGGGACCTCAGGGACCCGCTCTGGTGGCCTCAGGAAAGGCCAGTCCCCATGCAAGTTGCTAGGGGCCATCTCGGGATATCTCTCCCGTCCATGCGGGGGCCTCAGTCGTTGTGTGGAGTCGGGGACGAACCTGAGGATTCCTCTCCAGTGTTGCCATGGATCTTGGGGTGCTTATGAGTCTCCCCAGGGGAGTCAGGCCTCGTCTCCAGTGGGGGCATGCACGTGCGCTTTCCTCCCGAGCTGCAGCAGTAGTGTCACGCTTCCTGTCACGTGGATCAAGGGATCTGTGGCTTTCCCTCGAGGCTTCCCTCGAGGCTTTCCCACGAGGCTTTCCCACAGGGCTGTGCCACGTGCCACCTTGGTGTGAGTCGATCCTCGGCGTGAAAGACGAGCCGGTGAAGGGAAACGAGGTTCCTCTCGAATGGACTGAGACATCTGGGGGACTCTTGGAATGGTGGCAAGACCCTGGAGTTCCTCTCACCGTTGCTGTTGAGAGGGCCTCCTCTTGATATGCGACGGGAACGCCGGGAACTCTTTCCCGGCGAAGCAGGGAAAGGATCCCTCATCTCGAGCTACGAGGCGGAAACGGGGCTCCTCTGGATGTTGGCGGGACCCTCGTGTTTCCTCTCGAGTGGAGACGGGTATGTCGGGGAACTTCTTGATTTGCACCAAGGGTGTGAAGGACCCTTTCAAGTTCCAGAGGTGAAGTGTGATCAGCCTCCAGACGCCTCAGCGGAATTGGGCCTCATCTCGCCTGGAGGGGAGAACCTCCTGGATTTTCTCGAGTTGCGGCAGGTCTTCTCGAGTTACGACGGGGACCTCAGGGACACGCTCTGGTGGCCTCAGGAATCGCCAGTCCCCATGCCAGTTGCTTGGGGCCATCTCGGGATTCCTCTCCCGTCCATGCTGGGGCCTAAGACCTTGTGTGGAGTCGGGGCCGGAAACTGAGGATTCCTGTCCAGTGTTGCCATGGATCTTGGGGTGCTTCTGAGTCTCCCCAGGGGAGTCAGGCCTCGTCTCGAGTGGGGGCATGCACGTGCGCTTTCCTCCCAAGCTGCAGCAGTAGTGTCACCCTTCCTGTCACTTGGATCAAGGGATCTGTGGCTTTCCCTCGAGGTTTTCCCTCGAGGATTTCCCACCAGGCTTTCCCACAGGGCTGTGCCACGTGCCACCTTGGTGTGAGTCGATCCTCTGCGTGAAAGACGAGCCGGTGAAGGAAAAAGAGGTTCCTCTGGAATGGACTGAGACATCTGGGGGACTCTTGGAATGGTGGCACGACCCTGGAGTTCCTCTCGCCGTTCCTGTTGAGAGGGCCTCCTCTTGAGATGCGACGGGAACGCCGGGATCTCTTTCCCGACGAAGCAGCGAAAGGATCCCTCATTTCGAGCTACGAGGCAGAAACGGGGCTCCTCTGGATGTGGGCGGGACCCTCGTATTTCCTCTCGAGTGGAGACGGGTATGTCGGGGAACTTCTTGAGTTGCACCAAGGGTGTGAAGGACCGTTTCAAGTTCCAGAGGTGAGGTGTGATCAGCCTCTAGACGCCTCAGCGGAAATGTCCCTCATCTCACCTGGAGGGGAGAACCTCCTGGATTTTCTCGAGTTGCGGCATGTCTTCTCGAGTTACGACGGGGACCTCAGGGACCTGCTCTGGTGGCCTCAGGAAAGGCCAGTCCCCATGACAGTTGCTAGGGGCCATCTCGGGATTCCTGTCCCGTCCATGCCGGGGCCTAAGACCTTGTGTGGAGTCGGAGCCGGAACCTGAGGATTCCTCTAAAGTGTTGACATGGATCTTGGGGTGCTTCTGAGTCTCCCCAGGGCAGTCAGGCCTCGTCTCGAGTGGGGGCATGCACGTGCGCTTTCCTCCCAAGCTGCAGCAGTAGTGTCACGCTTCCTGTCACGTGGATCAAGGGATCTGTGGCTTTCCCTCGAGGCTTCCCTCGAGGCTTTCCCACGAGGCTTTCCCACAGGGCTGTGCCACGTGCCACCTTGGTGTGAGTCGATCCTCGGCGTGAAAGACGAGCCGGTGAAGGGAAAAGAGGTTCCTCTCGAATGGACTGAGACATCTGGGGGACTCTTGGAATGGTGGCACGACCCTGGAGCTCCTCTCGCCGTTCCCGTTGAGAGGTCCTCCTCTTCAGATGCGACGGGAACGCCGGGAACTCTTTCCCGACGAAGCAGGGAAAGGATCCCTCATCTCGAGCTATGAGGCGGAAACGGGGCTCCTCTGGATGTGGGCGGGACCATCGTGATTCCTCTCGAGTGGAGACGAGTATGTCGGGGAACTTCTTGATTTGCACCAAGGGTGTGAAGGACCCTTTCGAAGTTCCAGAGGTGAGGTGTGATCATCCTCGAGACGCCTCAGCGGAAATGGGCCTCTACTCGCCTGGAGGGGAGAACCTCCTGGATTTTCTCGAGTTGCAGCAGGTCTTCTCGAGTTACGACGGGGACCTCAGGGACCCGCTCTGGTGGCCTCAGGAAAGGCCAGTCCCCATGCACGTTGCAAGGGGACCACTCGGGATTCCTCTCCCGTCCATGCCGGGGCCTCAGTCGTTGTGTGGAGTCGGGGCCGGAACCTGAGGATTCCTCTCCAGTGTTGCCATGGATCTTGGGGTGCTTCTGAGTCTCCCCCGGGGAGTCAGGCCTCGTCTCGAGTGGGGGCATGCACGTGCGCTTTCCTCCCGAGCTGCAGCAGTAGTGTCACGCTTCCTGTCACGTGGATCAAGGGATCTGTGGCTTTCCCTCGAGGCTGTCCCTCGAGGCTTTCCCACGAGTCTTTCCCACAGGGCTGTGCCACGTGCCACCTTGGTGTGAGTCGATCCTCGGCGTGAAAGACGAGCCGGTGAAGGGAAAAGAGGTTCCTCTGGAATGGACTGAGACATTTTGTGGACTCTTGGAATGGTGGCAAGACCCTGGAGTTCCTCTCACCGTTGCTGTTGAGAGGGCCTCCTCTTGATATGCGACGGGAATGCCGGGAACTCTTTCCCGACGAAGCAGGGAAAGGATCCCTCATTTCGAGCTACGAGGCAGAAACGGGGCTCCTCTGGATGTGGGCGGGACCCTCGTGTTTCCTCTCGAGTGGAGACGGGTATGTCGGGGAACTTCTTGATTTGCACCAAGGGTGTGAAGGACCCTTTCAAGTTCCAGAGGTGAGGTGTGATCAGCCTCCAGACGCCTCAGTGGAAATGGCCCTCATCTCGCCTGGAGGGGAGAACCTCCTGGATTTTCTCGAGTTGCGGCAGGTCTTCTCGAGTTACGACGGGGACCTCAGGGACCCGCTCTGGTGGCCTCAGGAAAGGCCAGTCCCCATGCGCGTTGCAAGGGGACCACTCGGGATTCCTCTCCCGTCCATGCCGGGGCCTCAGTCGTTGTGTGGAGTCGGGGCCGGAACCTGAGGATTCCTCTCCAGTGTTGCCATGGATCTTGGGGTGCTTCTGACTCTCCCCAGGGGAGTCAGGCCTCTTCTCGAGTGGGGGCATGCACGTGCGCTTTCCTCCCGAGCTGCAGCAGTAGTGTCACGCTTCCTGTCACGTGGATCAAGGGATCTGTGGCTTTCCCTCGAGGCTGTCCCTCGAGGCTTTCCCACGAGTCTTTCCCACAGGGCTGTGCCACGTGCCACCTTGGTGTGAGTCGATCCTCGGCGTGAAAGGCGAGCCGGTGAAGGGAAAAGAGGTTCCTCTGGAATGGACTGAGACATTTGGGGGACTCTTGGAATGGTGGCACGACCCTGGAGTTCCTCTCACCGTTGCTGTTGAGAGGGCCTCCTCTTGAGATGCGACGGGAACGCCGGGAACTCTTTCCCGGCGAAGCAGGGAAAGGATCCCTCATCTCGAGCTACGAGGCGGAAACGGGGCTCCTCTGGATGTTGGCGGGACCCTCGTGTTTCCTCTCGAGTGGAGACGGGTATGTCGGGGAACTTCTTGATTTGCACCAAGGGTGTGAAGGACCCTTTCAAGTTCCAGAGGTGAGGTGTGATCAGCCTCCAGACGCCTCAGCGGAATTGGGCCTCATCTCGCCTGGAGGGGAGAACCTCCAGGATTTTCTCGAGTTGCGGCAGGTCTTCTCGAGTTACGACGGGGACCTCAGGGACCCGCTCTGGTGGCCTCAGGAAAGGCCAGTCCCCATGCCAGTTGCTAGGGGCCATCTCGGGATTCCTCTCCCGTCCATGCTGGGGCCTAAGACCTTGTGTGGAGTCGGGGCCGGAAACTGAGTATTCCTGTCCAGTGTTGCCATGGATCTTGGGGTGCTTCTGAGTCTCCCCAGGGGAGTCAGGCCTCGTCTCGAGTGGGGGCATGCACGTGCGCTTTCCTCCCGAGCTGCAGCAGTAGTGTCACCATTCCTGTCACTTGGATCAAGGGATCTGTGGCTTTCCCTCGAGGTTTTCCCTCGAGGATTTCACACGAGGCTTTCCCACAGGGCTGTGCCACGTTCCACCTTGGTGTGAGTCGATCCTCGGCGTGAAAGACGACCCGGTGAATGGAAAAGAGGTTCCTCTGGAATGGACTGAGACATCTGGGGTACTCTTGGAATGGTGGCACGACCCTGGAGTTCCTCTCGCCGTTCCTGTTGAGAGGTCCTCCTCTTGAGATGCGACGGAACGCCGGGAACTCTTTCCCGGTGAAGCAGGGAAAGGATCCCTCATCTCGAGCTACGAGGAGGAAACGGGGCTCCTCTGGATGTGGGCGGGACCCTCGTGTTTCCTCTCGAGGGGAGACGGGTATGTCGGGGAACTTCTTGATTTGCACCAAGGGTGTGAAGGACCCTTTCGAAGTTCCAGAAGTGAGGTGCGATCAGCCTCGAGACGGCTCAGCGGAAATGGGCCTCATCTCGCCTGGAGGGGAGAACCTCCTGGATTTTCTCGAGTTGCGGCAGGTCTTCTCGAGTTACGACGGGGACCTCAGGGTCCCGCTCTGGTGGCCACAGGAAAGGCCAGTCCCCATGCGAGTTGATAGGGGCCATCTCGGGATTCCTCTCCCGTCCATGCCGGGGCCTAAGACCTTGTGTGGAGTCGGGGCCGGAACCTGAGGATTCCTCTCCAGTGTTGCAATGGATCTTTGGGTGCTTCTGAGTCTCCCCAGGAGACTCAGGCCTCGTCTAGAGTGGGGGCATGCACGTGCGCTTTCCTCCCGAGCTGCAGCAGTAGTGTCACGCTTGCTGTCACGTGGATCAAGGGATCTGTGGCTTTCCCTCGAGGCTGTCCATCGAGGCTTTCCCACGAGGCTTTCCCACAGGGCTGTGCCAGGGGCCACCTTGGTGTGAGTCTATCCTCGGCGTGAAAGACGAGCCGGTGAAGGGAAAAGTGGTTCCTATGGAAGGGACTGAGACATCTGGGGGACTCTTGGAATGGTGGCACGACCCTGGAGTTCCTCTCGCCGTTCCTGTTGAGAGGGCCTCCTCTTGAGATGCGACGGGAACGCCGGGAACTCTTTCCCGACGAAGCAGGGAAAGGATCCCTCATTTCGAGCTACGAGGCAGAAACGGGGCTCATCTGGATGTGGGCGGGACCCTCGTGTTTCCTCTCGAGTGGAGACGGGTATGTCGGGGAACATCTTGATTTGCACCAAGGGTGTGAAGGACCGTTTCAAGTTCCAGAGGTGAGGTGTGATCAGCCTCCAGACGCCTCAGCGGAAATGTCCCTCATCTCGCCTGGAGGGGAGAACCTCCTGGATTTTCTCGAGTTGCGGCATGTCTTCTCGAGTTACGACGGGGACCTCAGGGACCTACTCTGGTGGCCTCAGGAAAGGCCAGTCCCCATGCTAGTTGCTAGGGGCCATCTCGGGATTCCGGTCCCGTCCATGCCGGGGCCTAAGACCTTGTGTGGAGTCGGAGCCGGAACCTGAGGATTCCTCTCCAGTGTTGACATGGATCTTGGGGTGCTTCTGAGTCTCCCCAGGAGACTCAGGCCTCGTCTCGAGTGGGGGCATGCACGTGCGCTTTCCTCCCAAGCTGCAGCAGTAGTGTCACGCTTCCTGTCACTTGGATCAAGGGATCTGTGGCTTTCCCTCGAGGCTTCCCTCGAGGCTTTCCCACGAGGCTTTCCCACAGGGCTGTGCCACGTGCCACCTTGGTGTGAGTCGATCCTCGGCGTGAAAGACGAGCCGGTGAAGGGAAAAGAGGTTCCTCTGGAATGGACTGAGACATCTGGGGGACTCTTGGAATGGTGGCACGACCCTGGAGCTCCTCTCACCGTTGCTGTTGAGAGGGCCTCCTCTTGATATGCGACGGGAATGCCGGGAACTCTTTCCCGACGAAGCAGGGAAAGGATCCCTCATTTCGAGCTACGAGGCAGAAACGGGGCTCCTCTGTATGTGGGCGGGACCCTCGTGTTTCCTCTCGAGTGGAGACGGGTATGTCGGGGAACTTCTTGATTTGCACCAAGGGTGTGAAGGACCCTTTCAAGTTCCAGAGGTGAGGTGTGATCAGCCTCCAGACGCCTCAGTGGAAATGGCCCTCATCTCGCCTGGAGGGGAGAACCTCCTGGATGTTCTCGAGTTGCGGCATGTCTTCTCGAGTTACGACGGGGACCTCAGGGACCCGCTCTGGTGGCCTCAGGAAAGGCCAGTCCCCATGCCAGTTGCTAGGGGCCATCTCGGGATTCCTCTCCCGTCCATGCTGGGGCCTAAGACCTTGTGTGGAGTCGGGGCCGGAAACTGAGGATTCCTGTCCAGTGTTGCCATGGATCTTGGGGTGCTTCTGAGTCTCCCCAGGGGAGTCAGGCCTCATCTCGAGTGGGGGCATGCACGTGCGCTTTCCTCCCGAGCTGCAGCAGTAGTGTCACCCTTCCTGTCACTTGGATCAAGGGATCTGTGGCTTTCCCTCGAGGTTTTCCCTCGAGGATTTCCCACGAGGCTTTCCCACAGGGCTGTGCCACGTTCCACCTTGGTGTGAGTCGATCCTCGGCGTGAAAGACGAGCCGGTGAATGGAAAAGAGTTTCCTCTGGAATGGACTGAGACATCTGGGGTACTCTTGGAATGGTGGCACGACCCTGGAGTTCCTCTCGCCGTTCCTGTTGAGAGGTCCTCCTCTTGAGATGCGACGGAACGCCGGGAACTCTTTCCCGGTGAAGCAGGGAAAGGATCCCTCATCTCGAGCTACGAGGAGGAAACGGGGCTCCTCTGGATGTGGGCGGGACCCTCGTGTTTCCTCTCGAGGGGAGACGGGTATGTCGGGGAACTTCTTGATTTGCACCAAGGGTGTGAAGGACCCTTTCGAAGTTCCAGAAGTGAGGTGCGATCAGCCTCGAGACGGCTCAGCGGAAATGGGCCTCATCTCGCCTGGAGGGGAGAACCTCCTGGATTTTCTCGAGTTGCGGCAGGTCTTCTCGAGTTACGACGGGGACCTCAGGGACCCGCTCTGGTGGCCACAGGAAAGGCCAGTCCCCATGCGAGTTGATAGGGGCCATCTCGGGATTCCTCTCCCGTCCATGCCGGGGCCTAAGACCTTGTGTGGAGTCGGGGCCGGAACCTGAGGATTCCTCTCCAGTGTTGCAATGGATCTTGGGGTGCTTCTGAGTCTCCCCAGGAGACTCAGGCCTCGTCTAGAGTGGGGGCATGCACGTGCGCTTTCCTCCCGAGCTGCAGCAGTAGTGTCACGCTTGCTGTCACGTGGATCAAGGGATCTGTGGCTTTCCCTCGAGGCTGTCCATCGAGGCTTTCCCACGAGGCTTTCCCACAGGGCTGTGCCAGGGGCCACCTTGGTGTGAGTCTATCCTCGGCGTGAAAGACGAGCCGGTGAAGGGAAAAGTGGTTCCTATGGAAGGGACTGAGACATCTGGGGGACTCTTGGAATGGTGGCACGACCCTGGAGTTCCTCTCGCTGTTCCTGTTGAGAGGGCCTCCTCTTGAGATGCGACGGGAACGCCGGGAACTCTTTCCCGACGAAGCAGGGAAAGGATCCCTCATTTCGAGCTACGAGGCAGAAACGGGGCTCATCTGGATGTGGGCGGGACCCTCGTGTTTCCTCTCGAGTGGAGACGGGTATGTCGGGGAACTTCTTGATTTGCACCAAGGGTGTGAAGGACCGTTTCAAGTTCCAGAGGTGAGGTGTGATCAGCCTCCAGATGCCTCAGCGGAAATGTCCCTCATCTCGCCTGGAGGGGAGAACCTCCTGGATTTTTTCGAGTTGCGGCATGTCTTCTCGAGTTACGACGGGGACCTCAGGGACCTGCTCTGGTGGCCTCAGGAAAGGCCAGTCCCCATGCTAGTTGCTAGGGGCCATCTCGGGATTCCGGTCCCGTCCATGCCGGGGCCTAAGACCTTGTGTGGAGTCGGAGCCGGAACCTGAGGATTCCTCTCCAGTGTTGACATGGATCTTGGGGTGCTTCTGAGTCTCCCCAGGAGACTCAGGCCTCGTCTAGCGTGGGGGCATTCACGTGCGCTTTCCTCCCGAGCTGCAGCAGTAGTGTCACGCTTGCTGTCACGTGGATCAAGGGATCTGTGGCTTTCCCTCAAGGCTGTCCATCGAGGCTTTCCCACGAGGCTTTCCCACAGGGCTGTGCCAGGGGCCACCTTGGTGTGAGTCTATCCTCGGCGTGAAAGACGAGCCGGTGAAGGGAAAAGTGGTTCCTATGGAAGGGACTGAGACATCTGGGGGACTCTTGGAATGGTGGCACGACCCTGGAGTTCCTCTCGCCGTTCCTGTTGAGAGGGCCTCCTCTTGAGATGCGACGGGAACGCCGGGAACTCTTTCCCGACGAAGCAGGGAAAGGATCCCTCATTTCGAGCTACGAGGCAGAAACGGGGCTCATCTGGATGTGGGCGGGACCCTCGTGTTTCCTCTCGAGTGGAGACGGGTATGTCGGGGAACTTCTTGATTTGCACCAAGGGTGTGAAGGACCGTTTCAAGTTCCAGAGGTGAGGTGTGATCAGCCTCCAGACGCCTCAGCGGAAATGTCCCTCATCTCGCCTGGAGGGGAGAACCTCCTGGATTTTCTCGAGTTGCGGCATGTCTTCTCGAGTTACGACGGGGACCTCAGGGACCTGCTCTGGTGGCCTCAGGAAAGGCCAGTCCCCATGCTAGTTGCTAGGGGCCATCTCGGGATTCCGGTCCCGTCCATGCCGGGGCCTAAGACCTTGTGTGGAGTCGGAGCCGGAACCTGAGGATTCCTCTCCAGTGTTGACATGGATCTTGGGGTGCTTCTGAGTCTCCCCAGGAGACTCAGGCCTCGTCTCGAGTGGGGGCATGCACGTGCGCTTTCCTCCCAAGCTGCAGCAGTAGTGTCACGCTTCCTGTCACTTGGATCAAGGGATCTGTGGCTTTCCCTCGAGGCTTCCCTCGAGGCTTTCCCACGAGGCTTTCCCACAGGGCTGTGCCACGTGCCACCTTGGTGTGAGTCGATCCTCGGCGTGAAAGACGAGCCGGTGAAGGGAAAAGAGGTTCCTCTGGAATGGACTGAGACATCTGGGGGACTCTTGGAATGGTGGCACGACCCTGGAGCTCCTCTCACCGTTGCTGTTGAGAGGGCCTCCTCTTGATATGCGACGGGAATGCCGGGAACTCTTTCCCGACGAAGCAGGGAAAGGATCCCTCATTTCGAGCTAGGAGGCAGAAACGGGGCTCCTCTGGATGTGGGCGGGACCCTCGTGTTTCCTCTCGAGTGGAGACGGGTATGTCGGGGAACTTCTTGATTTGCACCAAGGGTGTGAAGGACCCTTTCAAGTTCCAGAGGTGAGGTGTGATCAGCCTCCAGACGCCTCAGTGGAAATGGCCCTCATCTCGCCTGGAGGGGAGAACCTCCTGGATGTTCTCGAGTTGCGGCATGTCTTCTCGAGTTACGACGGGGACCTCAGGGACCCGCTCTGGTGGCCTCAGGAAAGGCCAGTCCCCATGCGCGTTGCAAGGGGACCACTCGGGATTCCTCTCCCGTCCATGCCGGGGCCTCAGTCGTTGTGTGGAGTCGGGGCTGGAACCTGAGGATTCCTCTCCAGTGTTGCCATGGATCTTGGGGTGCTTCTGACTCTCCCCAGGGGAGTCAGGCCTCTTCTCGAGTGGGGGCATGCACGTGCGCTTTCCTCCCGAGCTGCAGCAGTAGTGTCACGCTTCCTGTCACGTGGATCAAGGGATCTGTGGCTTTCCCTCGAGGCTGTCCCTCGAGGCTTTCCCACGAGTCTTTCCCACAGGGCTGTGCCACGTGCCACCTTGGTGTGAGTCGATCCTCGGCGTGAAAGGCGAGCCGGTGAAGGGAAAAGAGGTTCCTCTGGAATGGACTGAGACATTTGGGGGACTCTTGGAATGGTGGCAAGACCCTGGAGTTCCTCTCACCGTTGCTGTTGAGAGGGCCTCCTCTTGAGATGCGACGGGAACGCCGGGAACTCTTTCCCGGCGAAGCAGGGAAAGGATCCCTCATCTCGAGCTACGAGGCGGAAACGGGGCTCCTCTGGATGTTGGCGGGACCCTCGTGTTTCCTCTCGAGTGGAGACGGGTATGTCGGGGAACTTCTTGATTTGCACCAAGGGTGTGAAGGACCCTTTCAAGTTCCAGAGGTGAGGTGTGATCAGCCTCCAGACGCCTCAGCGGAATTGGGCCTCATCTCGCCTGGAGGGGAGAACCTCCAGGATTTTCTCGAGTTGCGGCAGGTCTTCTCGAGTTACGACGGGGACCTCAGGGACCCGCTCTGGTGGCCTCAGGAAAGGCCAGTCCCCATGCCAGTTGCTAGCGGCCATCTCGGGATTCCTCTCCCGTCCATGCCGGGGCCTAAGACCTTGTGTGGAGTCGGAGCCGGAACCTGAGGATTCCTCTCCAGTGTTGACATGGATCTTGGGGTGCTTCTGAGTCTCCCCAGGAGACTCAGGCCTCGTCTAGAGTGGGGGCATGCACGTGCGCTTTCCTCCCGAGCTGCAGCAGTAGTGTCACGCTTGCTGTCACGTGGATCAAGGGATCTGTGGCTTTCCCTCGAGGCTGTCCATCGACGCTTTCCCACGAGGCTTTCCCACAGGGCTGTGCCAGGGGCCACCTTGGTGTGAGTCTATCCTCGGCGTGAAAGACGAGCCGGTGAAGGGAAAAGTGGTTCCTATGGAAGGGACTGAGACATCTGGGGGACTCTTGGAATGGTGGCACGACCCTGGAGTTCCTCTAGCCGTTCCTGTTGAGAGGGCCTCCTCTTGAGATGCGACGGGAACGCCGGGAACTCTTTCCCGACGAAGCAGGGAAAGGATCCCTCATTTCGAGCTACGAGGCAGAAACGGGGCTCATCTGGATGTGGGCGGGACCCTCGTGTTTCCTCTCGAGTGGAGACGGGTATGTCGGGGAACTTCTTGATTTGCACCAAGGGTGTGAAGGACCGTTTCAAGTTCCAGAGGTGAGGTGTGATCAGCCTCCAGACGCCTCAGCGGAAATGTCCCTCATCTCGCCTGGAGGGGAGAACCTCCTGGATTTTCTCGAGTTGCGGCATGTCTTCTCGAGTTACGACGGGGACCTCAGGGACCTGCTCTGGTGGCCTCAGGAAAGGCCAGTCCCCATGCTAGTTGCTAGGGGCCATCTCGGGATTCCGGTCCCGTCCATGCCGGGGCCTAAGACCTTGTGTGGAGTCGGAGCCGGAACCTGAGGATTCCTCTCCAGTGTTGACATGGATCTTGGGGTGCTTCTGAGTCTCCCCAGGAGACTCAGGCCTCGTCTCGAGTGGGGGCATGCACGTGCGCTTTCCTCCCGAGCTGCAGCAGTAGTGTCACGCTTCCTGTCACTTGGATCAAGGGATCTGTGGCTTTCCCTCGAGGCTTTCCCACGAGGCTTTCCCACAGGGCTGTGCCACGTGCCACCTTGGTGTGAGTCGATCCTCGGCGTGAAAGACGAGCCGGTGAAGGGAAAAGAGGTTCCTCTGGAATGGACTGAGACATCTGGGGGACTCTTGGAATGGTGGCACGACCCTGGAGCTCCTCTCGCCGTTCCCGTTGAGAGGTCCTCCTCTTCAGATGCGACGGGAACGCCGGGAACTCTTTCCCGACGAAGCAGGGAAAGGATCCCTCATCTCGAGCTATGAGGCGGAAACGGGGCTCCTCTGGATGTGGGCGGGACCCTCGTGATTCCTCTCGAGTGGAGACGAGTATGTCGGGGAACTTCTTGATTTGCACCAAGTGTGTGAAGGACCCTTTCGAAGTTCCAGAGGTGAGGTGTGATCAGCCTCAAGATGCCTCAGCGGAAATGGGCCTCTACTCGCCTGGAGGGGAGAACCTCCTGGATTTTCTCGAGTTGCAGCAGGTCTTCTCGAGTTACGACGGGGACCTCAGGGACCCACTCTGGTGGCCTCAGGATAGGACAGTCCCCATGCGCGTTGCAAGGGGACCACTCGGGATTCCTCTCCCGTCCATGCCGGGGCCTCAGTCGTTGTGTGGAGTCGGGGCCGGAACCTGAGGATTCCTCTCCAGTGTTGCCATGGATCTTGGGGTGCTTCTGAGTCTCCCCAGGGGAGTCAGGCCTCGTCTCGAGTGGGGGCATGCACGTGCGCTTTCCTCCCGAGCTGCAGCAGTAGTGTCACGCTTCCTGTCACGTGCATCAAGGGATCTGTGGCTTTCCCTCGAGGCTGTCCCTCGAGGCTTTCCCACGAGTCTTTCCCACAGGGCTGTGCCACGTGCCACCTTGGTGTGAGTCGATCCTCGGCGTGATAGACGAGCCGGTGAAGGGAAAAGAGGTTCCTCTGGAAAGGACTGAGACATTTGGTGGACTCTTGGAATGGTGGCAAGACCCTGGAGTTCCTCTCACCGTTGCTGTTGAGAGGGCCTCCTCTTGAGATGCGACTGGAACGCCGGGAACCCTTTCCCGGCGAAGCAGGGAAAGGATACCTCATCTCGAGCTACGAGGCGGAAACGGGGCTCCTCTGGATGTTGGCGGGACCCTCGTGTTTCCTCTCGAGTGGAGACGGGTATGTCGGGGAACTTCTTGATTTGCACCAAGGGTGTGAAGGACCCTTTCGAAGTTCCAGAAGTGAGGTGCGAACAGCCTCGAGACGCCTCAGCGAAAATGGGCCTCATTTCGCCTGGAGGGGAGAACCTCCTGGATTTTCTCGAGTTGCGGCAGGTCTTCTCGAGTTACGACGGGGACCTCAGGGACCCGCTCTGGTGGCCTCAGGAAAGGTCAGTCCCCATGCGAGTTGATAGGGGCCATCTCGGGATTCCTCTCCCGTCCATGCCGGGGCCTAAGACCTTGAGTGGAGTCGGGGCCGGAACCTGAGGATTCCTCTCCAGTGTTGCAATGGATCTTGGGGTGCTTCGGAGTCTCCCCAGGGCAGTCAGGCCTCGTCTCGAGTGGGGGCATGCACGTGCGCTTTCCTCCCAATCTTCAGCAGGAGTGTCACCCTTCCTGTCACTTGGATCAAGGGATCTGTGGCTTTCCCTCGAGGCTTTCCCTCGAGGCTTTCCCACGAGGCTTTCCCACAGGGCTGTGCCACGTGCCACCTTGGTGTGAGTCGATCCTCGGCGTGAAAGACGAGCCGGTGAAGGGAAAAGAGGTTCCTCTGGAATGGACTGAGACATCTGGGGGACTCTTGGAATGGTGGCACGACCCTGGAGCTCCTCTCGCCGTTCCTGTTGAGAGGTCCTCCTCTTCAAATGCGACGGGAACGCCGGGAACTCTTTCCCGACGAAGCAGGGAAAGGATCCCTCATCTCGAGCTATGAGGCGGAAACGGGGCTCCTCTGGATGTGGGCGGGACCCTGGTGATTCCTCTCGAGTGGAGACGGGTATGTCGGGGAACTTCTTGATTTGCACCAAGGATGTGAAGGACCCTTTCGAAGGTCCAGAGGTGAGCTGTGATCAGCCTCGAGACGCCTCAGCGGAAATGGGCCTCATCTCGCCTGGAGGGGAGAACCTCCTGGATTTTCTCGAGTTGTAGCAGGTTTTCTCGAGTTACGACGGGGACCTCAGGGACCCGCTCTGGTGGCCTCAGGATAGGCCAGTACCCATGGGCGTTGCAAGGGGACCACTCGGGATTCCTCTCCCGTCCATGCCGGGGCCTAAGACCTTGTGTGGAGTCGGGGCCAGAACCTGAGGATTCCTCTCCAGTGTTGCCATGGATCTTGGGGTGCTTCTGAGTCTCCCCGGGGGACTCAGGCTTCGTCTAGAGTGGGGGCATGCACGTGCGCTTTCCTCCCGAGCTACAGCAGTAGTGTCACGCTTCCTGTCACGTGGATCAAGGGATATTTGGCTTTCCCTCGAGGCTGTCCATCGAGGCTTTCCCACGAGTCTTTCCCAAAGGGCTGTGCCACGTGCCACCTTGGTGTGAGTCGATCCTCGGCGTGAAAGACGAGCCGGTGAATGGAAAAGTGGTTCCTATGGAATGGACTGAGACATCTGGGGGACTCTTGGAATGGTGGCACGACCCTGAAGTTCCTTTCGCCGTTCCTGTTGAGAGGGCCTCCTCTTGAGATGCGACGGGAACGCCGGGAACTCTTTCCCGACGAAGCAGGGAAAGGATCCCTCATTTCGAGCTACGAGGCAGAAACGGGGCTCATCTGGATGTGGGCGGGACCCTCGTGTTTCCTCTCGAGTGGAGACGGGTATGTCGGGGAACTTCTTGATTTGCACCAAGGGTGTGAAGGACCGTTTCAAGTTCCAGAGGTGAGGTGTGATCATCCTCCAGACGCCTCAGCGGAAATGGCCCTCATCTCGCCTGGAGGGGAGAACCTCCTGGATTTTCTCGAGTTGCGGCATGTCTTCTCGAGTTACGACTGGGACCTCAGGGACCCGCTCTGGTGGCCTGAGGAAAGCCAGTCCCCATGCGCGTTGCAAGGGGACCACTCGGGATTCCTCTCCCGTCCATGCCGGGGCCTCAGTCGTTGTGTGGAGTCGGGGCCGGAACCTGAGGATTCCTCTCCAGTGTTGCCATGGATCTTGGGGTGCTTCTGAGTCTCCCCAGGGCAGTCAGGCCTCGTCTCGAGTGGGGGCATGCACGTGCGCTTTCCTCCCGAGCTGCAGCAGTAGTGTCACGCTTCCTGTCACGTGGATCAAGGGATCTGTGGCTTTCCCTCGAGGCTGTCCCTCGAGGCTTTCCCACGAGGCTTTCCCACAGGGCTCTGCCACGTGCCACCTTGGTGTGAGTCGATCCTCGGCGTGAAAGACGAGCCGGTCAAGGGAAAAGAGGTTCCTCTGGAATGGACTGAGACATCTGGGGGACTCTTGGAATGGTGGCACGACCCTGGAGTTCCTCTCACCGTTGCTGTTGAGAGGGCCTCCTCTTGAGATGCGACGGGAATGCCGGGAACTCTTTCCCGGCGAAGCAGGGAAAGAATCCCTCATCTCGAGCTACGAGGCGGAAACGGGGCTCCTCTGGATGTGGGCGGGACCCTCGTGATTCCTCTCGAGTGGAGACGGGTATGTCGGGGAACTTCTTGATTTGCACCAAGGGTGTGAAGGACCCTTTCAAGTTCCAGAGGTGAGGTGTGATCAGCCTCGAGACGCCTCAGCGGAAATGGCCCTCATCTCGCCTGGAGGGGAGAACCTCCTGGATTTTCTCGAGTTGCGGCATGTCTTCTCGAGTTACGACGGGGACCTCAGGGACCCGCTCTGGTGGCCTCAGGAAAGGCCAGTCCCCATGCCAGTTGCTAGGGGCCATCTCGGGATTCCTCTCCCGTCCATGCCGGGGCCTAAGACCTTGTTTGGAGTCGGAGCTGGAACCTGAGGATTCCTCTCCAGTGTTGACATGGATCTTGGGGTGCTTCTGAGTCTCCCCAGGGCAGTCAGGCCTCGTCTCGAGTGGGGGCATGCACGTGCGCTTTCCTCCCAAGCTGCAGCAGTAGTGTCACGCTTCCTGTCACTTGGATCAAGGGATCTGTGGCTTTCCCTCGAGGCTGTTCATCGAGGCTTTCCCACGAGGCTTTCCCACAGGCCTGTGCCACGTGCCACCTTGGTGTGAGTCGATCCTCGGCGAGACAGACGAGCCGGTGAAGGTAAAAGTGGTTCCTATGGAATGGACTGAGACATCTGGGGGACTCTTGGAATGGTGGCACGACCCTGGAGTTCCTCTCGCGGTTCCTGTTGAGAGGGCCTCCTCTTGAGATGCGACGGGAACGCCGGGAACTCTTTCCCGATGAAGCAGGGAAAGGATCCCTCATCTCGAGCTACGAGGCAGAAACGGGGCTCCTCTGGATGTGGGCGGGACCCTCGTGTTTCCTCTCGAGTGGAGACGGGTATGTCGGGGAACTTCTTGATTTGCACCAAGGGTGTGAATGACCCTTTTGAAGTTCCAGAGGTGAGGTGTGATCAGCCTGGAGACGCCTCAGCGGAAATGGGCCTCATCTCGCCTGGAGGGGAGAAGCTCCTGGATTTTCTCGAGTTGCCGCAGGTCTTCTCGAGTTATGAAGGGGACCTCAGGGACCCGCTCTGGTGGCCTCAGCAAAGGCCAGTCCCCATGCCAGTTGCTAGGGGACCTCTCGGGATTCCTCTCCCGTCCATGCCGGGGCCTCAGTCCTTGTGTGGAGTAGGGGCCGGAACCTGAGGATTCCTCTCCAGTGTTGCCATGGATCTTGGGGTGCTTCTGAGTCTCCCCAGGAGAGTCAGGCCTCGTCTCGAGTGGGGGCATGCACGTGCGCTTTCCTACCAAGCTGCAGAAGTAGTGTCACGCTTCCTGTCACGTGGATCAAAGGATCTGTGGCTTTCCCTCGAGGCTGTCCCTGGAAGATTTCCACGAGGCTTTCCCACAGGGCTGTGCCACGTGCCACCTTGGTGTGAGTCGATCCTCGGCGTGAAAGACGAGCCGGTGTAGGGAAAAGAGGTTCCTCTGGAATGGACTGAGACATCTGGGGGACTCTTGGAATGGGGGCACGACCCTGGAGTTCCTCTCGCCGTTCCTGTTGAGAGGGCCTCCTCTTGAGATGAGACGGGAACGCCGGGAACTCTTTCCCGAAGATGCAGTTAAAGAATCCCTCATCTCGAGCTACGAGGCAGAAACGGGGCTCCTCTGGATGTGGGCGGGACCCTCGTGTTTCCTCTCGAGTGGAGACGGGTATGTCGGGGAACTTCTTGATTTGCACCAAGGGTGTGAAGGACCCTTTCGAAGTTCCAGAGGTGAGGTGTGAGCAGCCTGGAGACGCCTCAGTGGAAATGGGCCTCATCTCGACTGGAGGGGAGAACCTCCTGGATTTTCTCTTGTTGTGGCAGGTCTTCTCGAGTTACGACGGGGACCTCAGGGACCTGCTCTGGTGACCTCAGAAAAGCCAGGCCCCATGCGAGTTGCTAGGGGACCTCTCGGGATTCCACTCCCGTCCATGCCGGGGCCTAAGACCTTGTGTGGAGTCGGGGCCGGAACCTGAGGATACCTCTCCAGTGTTGCCATGGATCTTTGGGTGCTTCTGAGTCTCCCCAGGGGAGTCAGGCCTCGTCTCGATTGGGGGCATGCACGTGCGCTTTCCTCCCAAGCTGCAGCACTACTGTCACGCTTCCTGTCACGTGGATCAAGGGATCTGTGGCTTTCCCTCGAGGCTGTCCCTCGAGCCTTTCCCACGAGGCTTTCCCACAGGGCTGTGCCACGTGCCACCTTGGTGTGAGTCGATCCTCGGCGTGACAGACGAGCCGGTGAAGGGAAAAGAGGTTCCTCTGGAATGGACTGGGACATCTGGGGGACTCTTGGAATGGTGGCACGGCCCTGGAGTTCCTCTCGCCGTTCCTGTTGAGAGGGCCTCCTCTTGAGATGCGACTGGAACGCCGGGAACCCTTTCCCGGCGAAGCAGGGAAAGGATCCCTCATCTCGAGCTACGAGGCGGAAACGGGGCTCCTCTGGATGTTGGCGGGACCCTCGTGTTTCCTCTCGAGTGGAGACGGGTATGTCGGGGAACTTCTTGATTTGCACCAAGGGTGTGAAGGACCCTTTCGAAGTTCCAGAAGTGAGGTGCGAACAGCCTCGAGACGCCTCAGCGAAAATGGGCCTCATTTCGCCTGGAGGGGAGAACCTCCTGGATTTTCTCGAGTTGCGGCAGGTCTTCTCGAGTTACGACGGGGACCTCAGGGACCCGCTCTGGTGGCCTCAGGAAAGTTCAGTCCCCATGCGAGTTGATAGGGGCCATCTCGGGATTCCTCTCCCGTCCAAGCCGGGGCCTAAGACCTTGAGTGGAGTCGGGGCCGGAACCTGAGGATTCCTCTCCAGTGTTGCAATGGATCTTGGGGTGCTTCGGAGTCTCCCCAGGGGAGTCAGGCCTCGTCTCGAGTGGGGGCATGCACGTGCGCTTTCCTCCCAATCTTCAGCAGGAGTGTCACCCTTCCTGTCACTTGGATCAAGGGATCTGTGGCTTTCCCTCGAGTCTTTCCCTCGAGGCTTTCCCACGAGGCTTTCCCACAGGGCTGTGCCACGTGCCACCTTGGTGTGAGTCGATCCTCGGCGTGAAAGACGAGCCGGTGAAGGGAAAAGAGGTTCCTCTCGAATGGACTGAGACATCTGGGGGACTCTTGGAATGGTGGCACGACCCTGGAGCTCCTCTCGCCGTTCCTGTTGAGAGGTCCTCCTCTTCAAATGCGACGGGAACGCCGGGAACTCTTTCCCGACGAAGCAGGGAAAGGATCCCTCATCTCGAGCTATGAGGCGGAAACGGGGCTCCTCTGGATGTGGGCGGGACCCTGGTGATTCCTCTCGAGTGGAGACGGGTATGTCGGGGAACTTCTTGATTTGCACCAAGGATGTGAAGGACCCTTTCGAAGGTCCAGAGGTGAGCTGTGATCAGCCTCGAGACGCCTCAGCGGAAATGGGCCTCATCTCGCCTGGAGGGGAGAACCTTCTGGATTTTCTCGAGTTGTAGCAGGTTTTCTCGAGTTACGACGGGGACCTCAGGGACCCGCTCTGGTGGCCTGAGGATAGGCCAGTACCCATGGGCGTTGCAAGGGGACCACTCGGGATTCCTCTCCCGTCCATGCCGGGGCCTCAGTCGTTGTGTGGAGTCGGGGCCGGAACCTGAGGATTCCTCTCCAGTGTTGCCATGGATCTTGGGGTGCTTCTGAGTCTCCCCAGGGCAGTCAGGCCTCGTCTCGAGTGGGGTCATGCACGTGCGCTTTCCTCCCGAGCTTCAGCAGTAGTGTCACGCTTCCTGTCACGTGGATCAAGGGATCTGTGGCTTTCCCTCGAGGCTGTCCCTCGAGGCTTTCCCACGCGGCTTTCCCACAGGGCTGTGCCACGTGCCACCTTGGTGTGAGTCGATCCTCGGCGTGAAAGACGAGCCGGTGAAGGGAAAAGAGGTTCCTCTGGAATGGACTGAGACATCTGGGGGACTCTTGGAATGGTGGCACGACCCTGGAGTTCCTCTCACCGTTGCTGTTGAGAGGGCCTCCTCTTGAGATGCGACGGGAATGCCGGGAACTCTTTCCCGGCGAAGCAGGGAAAGGATCCCTCATCTCGAGCTACGAGGCGGAAACGGGGCTCCTCTGGATGTGGGCGGGACCCTCGTGATTCCTCTCGAGTGGAGACGGGTATGTCGGGGAACTTCTTGATTTGCACCAAGGGTGTGAAGGACCCTTTCAAGTTCCAGAGGTGAGGTGTGATCAGCCTCGAGACGCCTCAGCGGAAATGGCCCTCATCTCGCCTGGAGGGGAGAACCTCCTGGATTTTCTCGAGTTGCGGCATGTCTTCTCGAGTTACGACGGGGACCTCAGGGACCCGCTCTGGTGGCCTCAGGAAAGGCCAGTCCCCATGCCAGTTGCTAGGGGCCATCTCGGGATTCCTCTCCCGTCCATGCCGGGGCCTAAGACCTTGTTTGGAGTCGGAGCTGGAACCTGAGGATTCCTCTCCAGTGTTGACATGGATCTTGGGGTTCTTCTGAGTCTCCCCAGGGCAGTCAGGCCTCGTCTCGAGTGGGGGCATGCACGTGCACTTTCCTACCAAGCTGCAGAAGTAGTGTCACGCTTCCTGTCACGTGGATCAAAGGATCTGTGGCTTTCCCTCGAGGCTGTCCCTCGAAGATTTCCACGAGGCTTTCCCACAGGGCTGTGCCACGTGCCACCTTGGTGTGAGTCGATCCTCGGCGTGAAAGACGAGCCGGTGTAGGGAAAAGAGGTTCCTCTGGTATGGACTGAGACATCTGGGGGACTCTTGGAATGGTGGCACGACCCTGGAGTTCCTCTCGCCGATCCTGTTGAGAGGGCCTCCTCTTGAGATGAGACGGGAACGCCGGGAACTCTTTCCCGAAGATGCAGTTAAAGAATCCCTCATCTCGAGCTACGAGGCAGAAACGGGGCTCCTCTGGATGTGGGCGGGACCCTCGTGTTTCCTCTCGAGTGGAGACGGGTATGTCGGGGAATTTCTTGATTTGCACCAAGGGTGTGAAGGACCCTTTCGAAGTTCCAGAGGTGAGGTGTGAGCAGCCTGGAGACGCCTCAGTGGAAATGGGCCTCATCTCGACTGGAGGGGAGAACCTCCTGGATTTTCTCTTGTTGTGGCAGGTCTTCTCGAGTTACGACGGGGACCTCAGGGACCTGCTCTGGTGACCTCAGAAAAGCCATTCCCCATGCGAGTTGCTAGGGGACCTCTCGGGATTCCACTCCCGTCCATGCCGGGGCCTAAGACCTTGTTGGAGTCGGGGCCGGAACCTGAGGATACCTCTCCAGTGTTGCCATGGATCTTTGGGTGCTTCTGAGTCTCCCCAGGGGAGTCAGGCCTCGTCTCGATTGGGGGCATGCACGTGCGCTTTCCTCCCAAGCTGCAGCACTACTGTCACGCTTCCTGTCACGTGGATCAAGGGATCTGTGGCTTTCCCTCGAGGCTGTACCTCGAGCCTTTCCCACGAGGCTTTCCCACAGGGCTGTGCCACGTGCCACCTTGGTGTGAGTCGATCCTCGGCGTGACAGACGAGCCGGTGAAGGGAAAAGAGGTTCCTCTGGAATGGACTGGGACATCTGGGGGACTCTTGGAATGGTGGCACGGCCCTGGAGTTCCTCTCGCCGTTCCTGTTGAGAGGGCCTCCTCTTGAGATGCGACGAAAAGGCCGGGAACTTTTTCCCGAAGAAGCAGGGAAAGGATCCCTCATCTCCAGATACGAGGCGGAAACGGGGCTCCTCTGGATGTGGGCCGGACGCTCGTGTTTCCTCTCGAGTGGAGACGGGTATGTCGGGGAACTTCTTGATTTGCACCAACGGTGTGAAGGACCCTTTCGAAGTTCCAGAGGTGAGGTGTGATCAGCCTCGAGACGCTTCAGCGGAAATGGGCCTCATCTCGCCTGAAGGGGAGAACCTCCTGGATGTTCTCGAGTTGCGGCAGGTCTTCTCGAGTTACGACGGGGACCTCAGGGACCCGCTCTGTTGGCCTCAGGAAAGGCCAGTGCCCATGCGAGTTGCTAGGGGACCTCTCGGGATTCCTCTCCCGTCCGTGCCGGGGCCTCAGTCCTTGTGTGGAGTCGGGGCCGGAACCTGAGGATTCCTCTCCAGTGTTGCCATGGATCTTGGGGTGCTTCTGAGTCTCCCCAGGGGAGTCAGGCCTCGTCTCGACTGGGGGCATGCACGTGTGCTTTCCTCCCGTGCTGCAGCAGTTGTGTCACGCTTCCTATCACGTGGATAAAGGGATCTGTGGCTTTCCCTCGAGACTGTCCCTCGAGGCTTTCCCACGAGGCTTTCCCACAGGGCTGTGCCACGTGCCACCTTGGTGTGAGTCTATCCTCGGCGTGAAAGACGAGCCGGTGTAGGGAAAAGAGGTTCCTCTGGTATGGACTGAGATATCTGGGGGACTCTTGGAATGGTGGCACGACCCTGGAGTTCCTCTCGCCGTTCCTGTTGAGAGGGCCTCCTCTTGAGATGGGACGGGAACGCTGGGAACTCTTTCCCGACGAAGCAGGGAAAGGATCCCACATCTCGAGCCACGAGGCGGAAACAGGGCTCCTCTGGATGTGGGCGGGACGTTCGTGTTTCCTCTCGAGTGGAGACGGGTATGTCGGCGAACTTCTTGATTTGCACTAAGGGTGTGAAGGACCCTTTTGAAGTTCCAGAGGTGAGGTGTGATCGGCCTCGAGTCCCCTCAGCCAAAATGGGCCTCATCTCGCCTGGAGGGGAGAACCTCATGGATTTTCTCGAGTGGCGGCAGGTCTTCTCGAGTTACGACGGGGACCTCAGGGACCCGCTCTGGTGGCCTCAGGAAAGGCCAGTCCCCATGCCAGTTGCTAGGGGCCATCTCGGGATTCCTCTCCCGTCCATGCCGCGGCCTAAGACCTGGTGTGGAGTCGGAGCCGGAACCTGAGGATTCCTCTCCAGTGTTGCCATGGATCTTGGAGTGCTTCTGAGTCTCCTCAGGGGAGTCAGGCCTCGTCTCGAGTGGGGGCATGCACGTGCGCTTTCCTCCCGAGCTGCAGCAGTAGTGTCACGCTTCCTGTCACGTGGATCAAGGGATCTATGGCTTTCCCTCGAGGCTGTCCCTCGAGGCTTTCCCACGAGGCTTTCCCACAGGGCTGTGCCACGTGCCACCTTGGTGTGAGTCGATCCTCGGCTTGAAAGACGAGCCGCTGAAGGGAAAAGAGGTTCCTCTGGAATGGACTGAGACATCTGGGGGACTCTTGGAATGGTGGCACGACCCTGGAGTTCCTCTCGCCATTCCTGTTAAGAGGGCCTCCTCTTGAGATGGGATGGGAATGCCGGGAACTCTTTCCCGACGAAGCAGGGAAAGGATCCCTCGTCTCGAGCTACCAGGCGGAAACAGGGCTCCTCTGGATGTGGGCGGGACCCTCGTGATTCCTCTCGAGTGGAGACGGGTATGTCGGGGAACTTCTTGATTTGCACCAAGGGTGTGAAGGACCCTTTCGAAGTTCCAGAGGTGAGGTGTGATCAGCCTCGAGACGCCTCAGCGGAAATGGGCCTCATCTCGCCTGGAGGGGAGAACCTCCTGGATTTTCTCGAGTTGTGGCAGGTCTTCTCGAGTTACGACGGGGACCTCATGGACCCGCTCTGGTGGCCTCAGGAAAGGCCAGTCCCCATGCCAGTTGCTAGGGGACCTCTCGGGATTCCTCTCCCGTCCATGCCGGGGCCTCAGTCCTTGTGTGGAGTCGGGGCCGGAACCTGAGGATTCCTCTCCAGTGTTGCCATGGATCTTGGGGTGCTTCTGAGTCTCCCCAGGGGAGTCCGGCCTCGTCTCGTGTGGGGGCATGGACGTGCGCTTTCCTCCCGAGCTGCAGCAGTAGTGTCACGCTTCCTGTCACGTGGATCAAGGGATCTGTGGCTTTCCCTCGAGGTTGTCCATCGAGGCTTTCCCACGAGGCTTTCCCACAGGGCTGTGCCACGTGCCACCTTGGTGTGAGTCGATCCTCGGCGTGAAAGACGAGCCGGTGTAGGGAAAAGAGGTTCCTCTGGTATGGACTGAGACATCTGGGGGACTCTTGGAATGGTGGCACGACCCTGGAGTTCCTGTCGCCGTTCCTGTTGAGAGGGCCTCCTCTTGAGATGCCACGGGAACGCCGGGAACTCTTTCCCGACGAAGCAGGGAAAGGATCCCTCATCTCGAGCTACGAGGCGGAAACGGGGCTCCTCTGGATGTTGGCGGGACCCTCGTGTTTCCTCTCGAGTGGAGACGGGTATGTCGGGGAACTTCTTGATTTGCACCAAGGGTGTGAAGGACCCTTTCGAAGTTCCAGAAGTGAGGTGCGAACAGCCTCGAGACGCCTCAGCGAAAATGGGCCTCATTTCGCCTGGAGGGGAGAACCTCCTGGATTTTCTCGAGTTGCGGCAGGTCTTCTCGAGTTACGACGGGGACCTCAGGGACCCGCTCTGGTGGCCTCAGGAAAGTTCAGTCCCCATGCGAGTTGATAGGGGCCATCTCGGGATTCCTCTCCCGTCCAAGCCGGGGCCTAAGACCTTGAGTGGAGTCGGGGCCGGAACCTGAGGATTCCTCTCCAGTGTTGCAATGGATCTTGGGGTGCTTCGGAGTCTCCCCAGGGGAGTCAGGCCTCGTCTCGAGTGGGGGCATGCACGTGCGCTTTCCTCCCAATCTTCAGCAGGAGTGTCACCCTTCCTGTCACTTGGATCAAGGGATCTGTGGCTTTCCCTCGAGTCTTTCCCTCGAGGCTTTCCCACGAGGCTTTCCCACAGGGCTGTGCCACGTGCCACCTTGGTGTGAGTCGATCCTCGGCGTGAAAGACGAGCCGGTGAAGGGAAAAGAGGTTCCTCTCGAATGGACTGAGACATCTGGGGGACTCTTGGAATGGTGGCACGACCCTGGAGCTCCTCTCGCCGTTCCTGTTGAGAGGTCCTCCTCTTCAAATGCGACGGGAACGCCGGGAACTCTTTCCCGACGAAGCAGGGAAAGGATCCCTCATCTCGAGCTATGAGGCGGAAACGGGGCTCCTCTGGATGTGGGCGGGACCCTGGTGATTCCTCTCGAGTGGAGACGGGTATGTCGGGGAACTTCTTGATTTGCACCAAGGATGTGAAGGACCCTTTCGAAGGTCCAGAGGTGAGCTGTGATCAGCCTCGAGACGCCTCAGCGGAAATGGGCCTCATCTCGCCTGGAGGGGAGAACCTTCTGGATTTTCTCGAGTTGTAGCAGGTTTTCTCGAGTTACGACGGGGACCTCAGGGACCCGCTCTGGTGGCCTGAGGATAGGCCAGTACCCATGGGCGTTGCAAGGGGACCACTCGGGATTCCTCTCCCGTCCATGCCGGGGCCTCAGTCGTTGTGTGGAGTCGGGGCCGGAACCTGAGGATTCCTCTCCAGTGTTGCCATGGATCTTGGGGTGCTTCTGAGTCTCCCCAGGGCAGTCAGGCCTCGTCTCGAGTGGGGTCATGCACGTGCGCTTTCCTCCCGAGCTTCAGCAGTAGTGTCACGCTTCCTGTCACGTGGATCAAGGGATCTGTGGCTTTCCCTCGAGGCTGTCCCTCGAGGCTTTCCCACGCGGCTTTCCCACAGGGCTGTGCCACGTGCCACCTTGGTGTGAGTCGATCCTCGGCGTGAAAGACGAGCCGGTGAAGGGAAAAGAGGTTCCTCTGGAATGGACTGAGACATCTGGGGGACTCTTGGAATGGTGGCACGACCCTGGAGTTCCTCTCACCGTTGCTGTTGAGAGGGCCTCCTCTTGAGATGCGACGGGAATGCCGGGAACTCTTTCCCGGCGAAGCAGGGAAAGGATCCCTCATCTCGAGCTACGAGGCGGAAACGGGGCTCCTCTGGATGTGGGCGGGACCCTCGTGATTCCTCTCGAGTGGAGACGGGTATGTCGGGGAACTTCTTGATTTGCACCAAGGGTGTGAAGGACCCTTTCAAGTTCCAGAGGTGAGGTGTGATCAGCCTCGAGACGCCTCAGCGGAAATGGCCCTCATCTCGCCTGGAGGGGAGAACCTCCTGGATTTTCTCGAGTTGCGGCATGTCTTCTCGAGTTACGACGGGGACCTCAGGGACCCGCTCTGGTGGCCTCAGGAAAGGCCAGTCCCCATGCCAGTTGCTAGGGGCCATCTCGGGATTCCTCTCCCGTCCATGCCGGGGCCTAAGACCTTGTTTGGAGTCGGAGCTGGAACCTGAGGATTCCTCTCCAGTGTTGACATGGATCTTGGGGTTCTTCTGAGTCTCCCCAGGGCAGTCAGGCCTCGTCTCGAGTGGGGGCATGCACGTGCACTTTCCTACCAAGCTGCAGAAGTAGTGTCACGCTTCCTGTCACGTGGATCAAAGGATCTGTGGCTTTCCCTCGAGGCTGTCCCTCGAAGATTTCCACGAGGCTTTCCCACAGGGCTGTGCCACGTGCCACCTTGGTGTGAGTCGATCCTCGGCGTGAAAGACGAGCCGGTGTAGGGAAAAGAGGTTCCTCTGGTATGGACTGAGACATCTGGGGGACTCTTGGAATGGTGGCACGACCCTGGAGTTCCTCTCGCCGATCCTGTTGAGAGGGCCTCCTCTTGAGATGAGACGGGAACGCCGGGAACTCTTTCCCGAAGATGCAGTTAAAGAATCCCTCATCTCGAGCTACGAGGCAGAAACGGGGCTCCTCTGGATGTGGGCGGGACCCTCGTGTTTCCTCTCGAGTGGAGACGGGTATGTCGGGGAATTTCTTGATTTGCACCAAGGGTGTGAAGGACCCTTTCGAAGTTCCAGAGGTGAGGTGTGAGCAGCCTGGAGACGCCTCAGTGGAAATGGGCCTCATCTCGACTGGAGGGGAGAACCTCCTGGATTTTCTCTTGTTGTGGCAGGTCTTCTCGAGTTACGACGGGGACCTCAGGGACCTGCTCTGGTGACCTCAGAAAAGCCATTCCCCATGCGAGTTGCTAGGGGACCTCTCGGGATTCCACTCCCGTCCATGCCGGGGCCTAAGACCTTGTTGGAGTCGGGGCCGGAACCTGAGGATACCTCTCCAGTGTTGCCATGGATCTTTGGGTGCTTCTGAGTCTCCCCAGGGGAGTCAGGCCTCGTCTCGATTGGGGGCATGCACGTGCGCTTTCCTCCCAAGCTGCAGCACTACTGTCACGCTTCCTGTCACGTGGATCAAGGGATCTGTGGCTTTCCCTCGAGGCTGTACCTCGAGCCTTTCCCACGAGGCTTTCCCACAGGGCTGTGCCACGTGCCACCTTGGTGTGAGTCGATCCTCGGCGTGACAGACGAGCCGGTGAAGGGAAAAGAGGTTCCTCTGGAATGGACTGGGACATCTGGGGGACTCTTGGAATGGTGGCACGGCCCTGGAGTTCCTCTCGCCGTTCCTGTTGAGAGGGCCTCCTCTTGAGATGCGACGAAAAGGCCGGGAACTTTTTCCCGAAGAAGCAGGGAAAGGATCCCTCATCTCCAGATACGAGGCGGAAACGGGGCTCCTCTGGATGTGGGCCGGACGCTCGTGTTTCCTCTCGAGTGGAGACGGGTATGTCGGGGAACTTCTTGATTTGCACCAACGGTGTGAAGGACCCTTTCGAAGTTCCAGAGGTGAGGTGTGATCAGCCTCGAGACGCTTCAGCGGAAATGGGCCTCATCTCGCCTGAAGGGGAGAACCTCCTGGATGTTCTCGAGTTGCGGCAGGTCTTCTCGAGTTACGACGGGGACCTCAGGGACCCGCTCTGTTGGCCTCAGGAAAGGCCAGTGCCCATGCGAGTTGCTAGGGGACCTCTCGGGATTCCTCTCCCGTCCGTGCCGGGGCCTCAGTCCTTGTGTGGAGTCGGGGCCGGAACCTGAGGATTCCTCTCCAGTGTTGCCATGGATCTTGGGGTGCTTCTGAGTCTCCCCAGGGGAGTCAGGCCTCGTCTCGACTGGGGGCATGCACGTGTGCTTTCCTCCCGTGCTGCAGCAGTTGTGTCACGCTTCCTATCACGTGGATAAAGGGATCTGTGGCTTTCCCTCGAGACTGTCCCTCGAGGCTTTCCCACGAGGCTTTCCCACAGGGCTGTGCCACGTGCCACCTTGGTGTGAGTCTATCCTCGGCGTGAAAGACGAGCCGGTGTAGGGAAAAGAGGTTCCTCTGGTATGGACTGAGATATCTGGGGGACTCTTGGAATGGTGGCACGACCCTGGAGTTCCTCTCGCCGTTCCTGTTGAGAGGGCCTCCTCTTGAGATGGGACGGGAACGCTGGGAACTCTTTCCCGACGAAGCAGGGAAAGGATCCCACATCTCGAGCCACGAGGCGGAAACAGGGCTCCTCTGGATGTGGGCGGGACGTTCGTGTTTCCTCTCGAGTGGAGACGGGTATGTCGGCGAACTTCTTGATTTGCACTAAGGGTGTGAAGGACCCTTTTGAAGTTCCAGAGGTGAGGTGTGATCGGCCTCGAGTCCCCTCAGCCAAAATGGGCCTCATCTCGCCTGGAGGGGAGAACCTCATGGATTTTCTCGAGTGGCGGCAGGTCTTCTCGAGTTACGACGGGGACCTCAGGGACCCGCTCTGGTGGCCTCAGGAAAGGCCAGTCCCCATGCCAGTTGCTAGGGGCCATCTCGGGATTCCTCTCCCGTCCATGCCGCGGCCTAAGACCTGGTGTGGAGTCGGAGCCGGAACCTGAGGATTCCTCTCCAGTGTTGCCATGGATCTTGGAGTGCTTCTGAGTCTCCTCAGGGGAGTCAGGCCTCGTCTCGAGTGGGGGCATGCACGTGCGCTTTCCTCCCGAGCTGCAGCAGTAGTGTCACGCTTCCTGTCACGTGGATCAAGGGATCTATGGCTTTCCCTCGAGGCTGTCCCTCGAGGCTTTCCCACGAGGCTTTCCCACAGGGCTGTGCCACGTGCCACCTTGGTGTGAGTCGATCCTCGGCTTGAAAGACGAGCCGCTGAAGGGAAAAGAGGTTCCTCTGGAATGGACTGAGACATCTGGGGGACTCTTGGAATGGTGGCACGACCCTGGAGTTCCTCTCGCCATTCCTGTTAAGAGGGCCTCCTCTTGAGATGGGATGGGAATGCCGGGAACTCTTTCCCGACGAAGCAGGGAAAGGATCCCTCGTCTCGAGCTACCAGGCGGAAACAGGGCTCCTCTGGATGTGGGCGGGACCCTCGTGATTCCTCTCGAGTGGAGACGGGTATGTCGGGGAACTTCTTGATTTGCACCAAGGGTGTGAAGGACCCTTTCGAAGTTCCAGAGGTGAGGTGTGATCAGCCTCGAGACGCCTCAGCGGAAATGGGCCTCATCTCGCCTGGAGGGGAGAACCTCCTGGATTTTCTCGAGTTGTGGCAGGTCTTCTCGAGTTACGACGGGGACCTCATGGACCCGCTCTGGTGGCCTCAGGAAAGGCCAGTCCCCATGCCAGTTGCTAGGGGACCTCTCGGGATTCCTCTCCCGTCCATGCCGGGGCCTCAGTCCTTGTGTGGAGTCGGGGCCGGAACCTGAGGATTCCTCTCCAGTGTTGCCATGGATCTTGGGGTGCTTCTGAGTCTCCCCAGGGGAGTCCGGCCTCGTCTCGTGTGGGGGCATGGACGTGCGCTTTCCTCCCGAGCTGCAGCAGTAGTGTCACGCTTCCTGTCACGTGGATCAAGGGATCTGTGGCTTTCCCTCGAGGTTGTCCATCGAGGCTTTCCCACGAGGCTTTCCCACAGGGCTGTGCCACGTGCCACCTTGGTGTGAGTCGATCCTCGGCGTGAAAGACGAGCCGGTGTAGGGAAAAGAGGTTCCTCTGGTATGGACTGAGACATCTGGGGGACTCTTGGAATGGTGGCACGACCCTGGAGTTCCTGTCGCCGTTCCTGTTGAGAGGGCCTCCTCTTGAGATGCCACGGGAACGCCGGGAACTCTTTCCCGACGAAGCAGGGAAAGGATCCCTCATCTCGAGCTACGAGGTGGAAACGGGGCTCCTCTGGATGTGGGCGGGACCCTCGTGTTTCCTCTCGAGTGGAGACAGGTATGTCGGGGAACTTCTTGAGTTGCACCAAGGGTGTGAAGGACTCTTTCGAAGTTCCAGAGGTGAGGTGTGAGCAGCCTGGAGACGCCTCAGCGGAAATGGGCCTCATCTCGCCTGGAGGGGAGAATCTCCTGGATTTTCTCGAGTGGCGGCAGGTCTTCTCGAGTTACGACGGGGACCTCAGGGACCCGCTCTGGTGGCCTCAGGAAAGGACAGTCTCCATGCGAGGTGCTAGGGGCTATCTCAGGATACCTCTCCCGTCCATGCCGGGGCCTGAGTCCTTGTGTGGAGTCGGGGCCGGAACCTGAGGATTCCTCTCCAGTGTTGCTATTTATCTTGGGGTGCTTCTGAGTCTCCCCAGGGGAGTCAGGCCTCGTCTCGAGTGGGGGCATGCACGTGCGCTTTCCTACCAAGCTGCAGAAGTAGTGTCACGCTTCCTGTCACGTGGATCAAAGGATCTGTGGCTTTCCCTCGAGGCTGTCCCTCGAAGCTTTCCACGAGGCTTTCCCACAGGGCTGTGCCACGTGCCACCTTGGTGTGAGTCGATCCTCGGCGTGAAAGACGAGCCGGTGAAGGGAAAAGAGGTTCCTCTGGAATGGACTGAGACATCTGGGGGACTCTTGGAATGGTGGCACGACCCTGGAGTTCCTCTCGCCGTTCCTGTTGAGAGGGCCTCCTCTTTAGATGCGACGGGAACGCCGGGAACTCTTTCCCGACGAAGCAGGGAAAGGATCCCTCATCTCGAGATACGAGGCGAAAACGGGGCTCCTCTGGATGTGGGCGAGACGCTCGTGTTTCCTCTCGAGTGGAGACGGGTATGTCGGGGAACTTCTTGATTTGCACCAAGGGTGTGAAGGACCCTTTTGAAGTTCCAGAAGTGAGGTGTGATCGGCCTCGAGTCTCCTCAGCCAAAATGGGCCTTATCTCGCCTGGAGGGGAGAACCTCCTGGATTTTCTTGAGTTGCGGCAGGTCTTCTCGAGTTACGACGGGGACTTCAGGGACCCGCTCTGCTGGCCTCAGGATAGCCCAGTGCCCATGCGAGTTGCTAGGAGCCATCTCGGGATTCCTCTCCCGTCCATCCCGGGGCCTAAGACCTTGTGTGGAGTCGGGCCCGGAACCTGAGGATTCCTCTCCAGTGTTGCCATGGATCTTGGAGTGCTTCTGAGTATCCCCAGGGGAGTCAGGCCTCGTCTCGAGTGGGGGCATGTACGTGCGCTTTCCTCCCGAGCTGCAGCAGTAGCGTCACGCTTCCTGTCACGTGGATCAAGGGATCTATGGCTTTCCCTCGAGGCTGTCCCTCGAGGCTTTCCCACGAGGCTTTCCCACAGGGCTGTGCCACGTGCCACCTTGGTGTGAGTCGATCCTCGGCTTGAAAGACGAGCCGCTGAAGGGAAAAGAGGTTCCTCTGGAATGGACTGAGACATCTGGGGGACTCTTGGAATGGTGGCACGACCCTGGAGTTCCTCTCGCCGTTCCTGTTAAGAGGGCCTCCTCTTGAGATGGGACGGGAACGCCGGGAACTCTTTCCCGGCGAAGCAGGGAAAGGATCCCTCATCTCGAGCTACCAGGCGGAAACAGGGCTCCTCTGGATGTGGGCGGGACCCTCGTGATTCCTCTCGAGTGGAGACGGGTATGTCGGGGAACTTCTTGATTTGCACCAAGGGTGTGAAGGACCCTTTCGAAGTTCCAGACGTGAGGTGTGATCAGCCTCGAGACGCCTCAGCGGAAATGGGCCTCATCTCGCCTGGAGGGGAGAACCTCCTGGATTTTCTCGAGTTGCGGCAGGTCTTCTCGAGTTATGACGGGGACCTCAGGGACCCGCTCTGGTGGCCTCAGGAAAGGCCAGTCCCCATGTGAGTTGCTAGGGGACCTCTCGGAATTCCTCTCCCGTCCATGCCGGGGCCTCAGTCCTTGTGTGGAGTAGGGGCCGGAACCTGAGGATTCCTCTCCAGTGTTGCCATGGATCTTGGGGTGCTTCTGAGTCTCCCCAGGGGAGTCAGGCCTCGTCTAGAGTGGGGGCATGGACGTGCGCTTTCCTCCCGAGCTGCAGCAGTAGTGTCATGCTTCCTGTCACGTGGATCAAGGGATCTGTGGCTTTCCCTCGAGGCTGTCCCTCGAGGCTTTCCCACGAGGCTTTCCCACAGGGCTGTACCACGTGCCACCTTGGTGTGAGTCAATCCTCGGCGTTAAAGACGAGCCGGTGTAGGGAAAAGAGGTTCCTCTGGTATGGACTGAGACATCTGGGGGACTCTTGGAATGGTGGCACGACCCTGGAGTTCCTCTCGCCATTCCTGTTGAGAGGGCCTCCTCTTGAGATGCGACGGGAACGCCGGGATCTCTTTCCCGAAGATGCAGGGAAAGGATCCCTCATCTCGAGCTACGAGGCAGAAACGGGTCACCTCTGGATGTGGGCGGGACCCTCGTGATTCCTCTCGAGTGGAGACGGGTATGTCGGGGAACTTCTTGATTTGCACCAAGGGTGTGAAAGACCCTTTCGAAGTTCCAGAGTTGAGGTGTGATCAGCCTCGAGACGCCTCAGCGGAAATGGGCCTCATCTCGCCTCGAGGGGAGAACCTCCTGGATTTTCTCGAGTTGCGGGAAGTCTTCTCGAGTTACGGCGGGGACCTCAGGACCCACTCTGGTGGCCTCAGGAAAGGACAGTCCCCATGGGAGTCACTAGGGGCCATCTCGGGATTACTCTCCCGTCCATGCCGGGGCCTGAATCCTTGTGTGGAGTCGGGGCCAGAACCTGAGGATTCCTCTCCAGTGTTGCCATGGATCTTGGGGTACTTCTGAGTCTCCCCAGGGGAGTCAGGCCTCGTCTCCAGTGGGGGCATGCACGTGCGCTTTCCTCCCGAGCTGCAGCAGTAGTGTCACGCTTCCTGTCACGTGGATCAAGGGATCTGTGGCTTTCCCTCGAGGCTGTCCCTCGAGGCTTTCCCACGAGGCTTTCCCACAGGGCTGTGCCACGTGCCACCTTGGTGTGAGTCGATCCTCGGCGTGAAAGACGAGGCGGTGAAGGGAAAAGAGTTCCTCTGGTATGGACTGAGACATCTGGGGGACTCTTGGAATGGTGGCACGACCCTGGAGTTCCTCTCGCCGTTCCTGTTGAGAGGGCCTCCTCTTGAGATGCCACGGGAACGCCGGGAACTCTTTCCCGAAGATGCAATGAAAGGATCCCTCGTCTCGAGCTACGAGGCGGAAACGGGGCTCCTCTCGATGTGGGCAGGACGCACGTGTTTCCTCTCGAGTGGAGACTGGTATGTCGGCGAACTTCTTGATTTGCACTAAGGGTGTGAAGGACCCTTTGGAAGTTCCAGAAGTGAGGTGTGATCGGCCTCGACTCCACTCAGCCAAAATGGGCCTCATCTCGCCTGGAGGGGAGAACCTCCTGGATTTTCTCGAGTTGTGGCAGGTCTTCTCGAGTTACGACGGGGACCTTAGGAACCCGCTCTGGTGGCCTCAGGAAAGGCCAGTCCCCTTGCGAGTTGCTAGGGGCCATCTCGGGATTCCTCTCCCGTCCATGCCGGGGCCTAAGACCTTGTGTGGAGTCGGGACCGGAACCTGAGGATTCCTCTCCAGTGTTGCCATGGATCTTGGGGTGCTTCTGATTCTCCCCAGGGGAGTCAGGCCTCGTCTCAACTGGGGGCATACACGTGCGCTTTCCAACCGAGCTGCAGCAGTAGTGTCACGCTTCCTGTCACGTGGATCAAGGGATCTGTGGCTTTCGCTCGAGGCTGTCCCTCGAGGCTTTCCCACGAGGCTTTCCCACAGGGCTATGCCACGTGCCACCTTGGTGTGAGTCGATCCTCGGCGTGAAAGACGAGCCGGTGAAGGGAAAAGAGTTTCCTCTGGAATGGACTGAGACATCTGGGGGACTCTTGGAATGTTGGCACGACCCTGGAGTTCCTCTCTCCGTTCCTGTTGAGAGGGCCTCCTCTTGAGATGCGACTGGAACGCCGGGAACTCTTTCCCGAAGATGCAGGGAAAGGATCCATCATCTCGAGCTACGAGGCAGAAACGGGGCTCCTCTGGATGTGGGCGGGACCCTCGTGATTCCTCTCGAGTGGAGACGGGTATGTCGGGGAACTTCTTGATTTGCACCAAGGGTGTGAAAGACCCTTTCGAAGTTCCAGAGGTGAGGTGTGATCAGCCTCGAGACGCCTCAGCGGAAATGGGCCTCATCTCGCCTGGAGGGGAGAACCTCCTGGATTTTCTCGAGTTGCGGCAGGTCTTCTCGAGTTACGACGGGGACCTCAGGGACCCGCTCTGGTGGCCTCAGGAAAGACCAGGCCCCATGCGAGTTGATAGGGAACCTCTCGGGATTCCTCTCCCGACCATGCCGGGGCCTGAGTCCTTGTGTGGAATCGGGGCCAGAACCTGAGGATTCCTCTCCAGTGTTGCCATGGATCTTGGGGTGCTTCTGAGTCTCCCCAGGGGAGTCAGGCCTCGTCTCGTGTGGGAGCATGCACGTGCGCTTTCCTCCCGAGCTGCAGCATTAGTGTCACGCTTCAGGTCACGTGGATCAAGGGATCTGTGGCTTTCCCTCGAGGCTGTCCCTCGAGGCTTTCCCACGAGGCTTTCCCACAGGGCTATGCCACGTGCCACCTTGGTGTGAGTCGATCCTCGGCGTGAAAGACGAGCCGGTGTAGGGAAAAGAGGATCCTCTGGTATGGACTGAGACATCTGGGGGACTCTTGGAATGGTGGCACGACCCTGGAGTTCCTCTCGCCGTTCCTGTTGAGAGGGCCTCCTCTTGAGATGCGACGGGAACGCCGGGAACTCTTTCCCGACGAAGAAGGGAAAGGATCCCACATCTCGAGCTACGAGACGAAAACGGGGCGCCTCTGGATGTGGGCGGGACGCTCGTGTTTCCTCTCGAGTGGAGACGGGTATGTCGGCGAACTTCTTGATTTGCACTAAGGGTGTGAAGGACCCTTTGGAAGGTCCAGAAGTGAGGTGTGATCGGCCTCGACTCCCCTCAGCCAAAATCGGCCTCATCTCGCCTGGAGGGGTGAACCTCCTGGATTTTCTCGAGTTGTGGCAGGTCTTCTCGAGTTACGACGGGGACCTCATGGACCCGCTCTGGTGGCCTCAGGAAAGGCCAGTCCCCATGCGAGTTGCTAGGGGCCATCTTGGGATTCCTCTCCCGTCCATGCCGGGGCCTAAGACCTTGTGTGGAGTCGGGACCGGAACCTGAGGATTCCTCTCCAGTGTTGCCATGGATCTTGGGGTGCTTCTGAGTCTCCCCAGGGGAGTCAGGCCTCGTCTCAACTGGGGGTATGCACGTGCGCTTTCCAACCGAGCTGCAGCAGTAGTGTCACGCTTCCTGTCACGTGGATCAAGGGATCTGTGGCTTTCCCTCGAGGCTGTCCCTCGAGGATTTCCCACGAGGCTTTCCCACAGGGCTGTGCCACGTGCCACCTTGGTGTGAGTCGATCCTCGGCGTGAAAGACGAGCCGGTGAAGGGAAAAGAGTTTCCTCTGGAATGGACTGAGACATCTGGGGGACTCTTGGAATGGTGGCACGACCCTGGAGTTCCCTCGCCGTTCCTGTTGAGAGGGCCTCCTCTTGAGATGCGACGGAAACGCCGGGAACTCTTTCCCTACGAAGCAGGGAAAGGATCACTCATTTCGAGATACCAGGCGGAAACGGGGCTCCTCTGGATGTGGGCGGGACACTCGTGTTTCCTCTCGAGTGGAGACGGGTATGTCGGGGATCTTTTTGATTAGCACCAAGGGTGTGAAGGACCCTTTCGAAGTTCCAGAGGTGAGGTGTGATCAGCCTCGAGACGCTTCAGCGGAAACGGGGCTCATCTCGCCTGGAGGGGAGAACCTCCTGGATTTTCTCGAATTGCGGCAGGTCTTCTCTAGTTACGACGGGGACCTCAGGGACCCGCTCTGGTGGCCTCAAGAAAGGCCAGTACCCATGCGAGTTGCTAGGGGACCTCTCGGGATTCCTCTCCCGTCCATGCCGGGGTCTAAGACCTTGTGTGGAGTCGGGGTCGGAACCTGAGGATTCCTCTCCAGTGTTGCCATGGATCTTGGGGTGCTTCTGAGTCTCCCCAGGGGAGTCAGGCCTCGTCTCGAGTGGGGTCATGCACGTGCGCTTTCCTCACGAGCTGCAGCAGTAGTGTCACGCTTCCTGTCACGTGGATCAAGGCATCTGTGGCCTTCCCTCGAGGCTGTCCCTCGAGGCTTTCCTACGAGGCTTTCCCACAGGGCTGTGCCACGTGCCACCTTGGTGTGAGTCGATCCTCGGCGTGAAAGACGAGCCGGTGAAGGGAAAAGAGGTTCCTCTGGAATGGACTGAGACATCTGGGGGACTCTTGGAATGCTGGCACGACCCTGGAGTTCCTCTCTCCGTTCCTGTTGAGAGGGCCTCCTCTTGAGATGCGACGGGAACTCCGGGAACTCTTTCCCGAAGATGCAATGAAAGGATCCCTCGTCTCGAGCTACGAGGCAGAAACGGGGCTCCTCTGGATGTGGGCGGGACCCTTGTGATTCCTCTCGAGTGGAGACGGGTATGTCGGGGAACTTCTTGATTTGCACCAAGGGTGTGAAAGACCCTTTCGAAGTTCCAGAGGTGAGGTGTGATCAGCCTCGAGACGCCTCAGCGGAAATGGGCCTCATCTCTCATGAAGGGGAGAACCTCCTGGATTTTCTCGAGTTGCGGGATGTCTTCTCGAGTGACGGCGGGGACCTCAGGGACCCGCTCTTGTGGCCTCAGGAAAGGACAGTCCCCATGCGAGTTGCTAGGGGACCTCTCTGGATTCCTCTCCCGTCCATGCCGGGGCCTCAGTCTTTGTGTGGAGTCGGGGCCGGAACCTGAGGATTCCTCTCCAGTGTTGCCATGGATCTTGGGGTGCTTCTGAGTCTCCACAGGGGAGATAGGCCTCGTCTCGAGTGGTGGCTTGCACGTGCGCTTTCCTCCCGAGCTGCAGCAGTAGTGTCACGCTTCCTGTCACGTGGATCAAGGGATCTGTGGCTTTCCCTCGAGGATTTCCCTCGAGGATTTCAAACGAGGCTTTCCCACAGGGCTGTGCCACCTTCCACCTTGGTGTGAGTCGATCCTCGGCGTGAAAGACGAGCCGGTGAAGGGAAAAGAGGTTCCTCTGGAATGGATTGAGACATCTAGGGGCCTCTTGGAATGGTGGCACGACCCTCGAGTTCCTCTCGCCGTTCCTATTGAGAGGGCCTCCTCTTGAGATGGGACGGGAACGCCGGGAACTCTTGCCCGACGAAGCAGGGAAAGGATCCCTCATCTCGAGCTACCAGGCGGAAACGGGGCTCCGCTGGATGTGGGCGGGACCCTCGTGATTCCTCTAGAGTGGAGACGGGTATGTCGGGGAACTTCTTGATTTGCACCAAGGGTGTGAACGACCCTTTCGAAGTTCCAGAGGTGAGGTGTGATCAGCCTCGAGACGCCTCAGCGGAAATGGGCCTCATCTCGCCTGGAGGGGAGAACCTCCTGGATTTTCTTGAGTTGCGGCAGGTCTTCCCGAATTACAACGGGGACCTCAGGGACCCGCGCTGGTGGCCTCAGGAAAGGCCATTCCCCATGCGAGTTGCTAGGAGCCATCTTGGGATTCCTCTCCCGTCCATGCCGCGGCCTAAGACCTTGTGTGGAGTCGGGGCCGGAACCTGAGGATTCCTCTCCAGTGTTGCCATGGATCTTGGGGTGCTTCTGAGTCTCCCCAGGGGAGTCAGGTCTCGTCTCGTGTGGGAGCATGCACGTGCGCTTTCCTCCCGAGCTGCAGCATTAGTGTCACGCTTCAGGTCACGTGGATCAAGGGATCTGTGGCTTTCCCTCGAGGCTGTCCCTCGAGGCTTTCCCACGAGGCTTTCCCACAGGGCTGTGCCACGTGCCACCTTGGTGTGAGTCGATCCTCGGCGTGAAAGACGAGCCGGTGTAGGGAAAAGAGGTTCCTCTGGTATGGACTGAGACATCTGGGGGACTCTTGGAATGGTGGCACGACCCTGGAGTTCCTCTCGCCGTTCCTGTTGAAAGGGCCTCCTCTTGAGATGCGACGGGAACGCCGGGAACTCTTTCCCGACGAAGAAGGGAAAGGATCCCACATCTCGAGCTACGAGGCGGAAACGGGGCGCCTCTGGATGTGGGCGGGACGCTCGTGTTTCCTCTCGAGTGGAGACGGGTATGTCGGCGAACTTCTTGATTTGCACTAAGGGTGTGAAGGACCCTTTGGAAGTTCCAGAAGTGAGGTGTGATCGGCCTCGACTCCCCTCAGCCAAAATGGGCCTCATCTCGCCTGGAGGGGTGAACCTCCTGGATTTTCTCGAGTTGTGGCAGGTCTTCTCGAGTTACGACGGGGACCTCAGGGACCCGCTCTGGTGGCCTCAGGAAAGGCCAGTCCCCATGCGAGTTGCTAGGGGCCATCTTGGGATTCCTCTCCCGTCCATGCCTGGGCCTAAGACCTTGTGTGGAGTCGGGACCGGAACCTGAGGATTCCTCTCCAGTGTTGCCATGGATCTTGGGGTGCTTCTGAGTCTCCCCAGGGGAGTCAGGCCTCGTCTCAACTGGGGGTATGCACATGCGCTTTCCAACCGAGCTGCAGCAGTAGTGTCACGCTTCCTGTCACGTGGATCAAGGGATCTGTGGCTTTCCCTCGAGGCTGTCCCTCGAGGCTGTCCCACGAGGCTTTCCCACAGGGCTGTGCCACGTGCCACCTTGGTGTGAGTCGATCCTCGGCGTGAAAGACGAGCCGGTGAAGGGAAAAGAGTTTCCTCTGGAATGGACTGAGACATCTGGGGGACTCTTGGAATGGTGGCACGACCCTGGAGTTCCCTCGCCGTACCTGTTGAGAGGGCCTCCTCTTGAGATGCGACGGGAACGCCGGGAACTCTTTCCCGACGAAGCAGGGAAAGGATCACTCATTTCGAGATATCAGGCGGAAACGGGGCTCCTCTGGATGTGGGCGGGACACTCGTGTTTCCTCTCGAGTGGAGACGGGTATGTCGGGGATCTTTTTGATTAGCACCAAGGGTGTGAAGGACCCTTTCGAAGTTCCAGAGGTGAGGTGTGATCAGCCTCGAGACGCTTCAGTGGAAATGGGGCTCATCTCGCCTGGAGGGGAGAACCTCCTGGATTTTCTCGAGTTGCGGCAGGTCTTCTCGAGTTACGACGGGGACCTCAGGGACCCGCTCTGGTGGCCTCAGGAAAGGCCAGTCCCCATGCGAGTTGCTAGGGTACCTCTCGGGATTCCTCTCCCGTCCATGCCGGGGTCTAAGACCTTGTGTGGAGTCAGGGTCGGAACCTGAGGATTCCTCTCCAGTGTTGCCATGGATCTTGGGGTGCTTCTGAGTCTCCCCAGGGGAGTCAGGCCTCGTCTCGAGTGGGGGCATGCACGTGCGCTTTCCTCACGAGCTGCAGCAGTAGTGTCACGCTTCCTGTCACGTGGATCAAGGGATCTGTGGCCTTCCCTCGAGGCTGTCCCTCGAGGCTTTCCCACGAGGCTTTCCCACAGGGCTGTGCCACGTGCCACCTTGGTGTGAGTCGATCCTCGGCGTGAAAGACGAGCCGGTGAAGGGAAAAGAGGTTCCTCTGGAATGGACTGAGACATCTGGGGGACTCTTGGAATGCTGGCACGACCCTGGAGTTCCTCTCTCCGTTCCTGTTGAGAGGGCCTCCCCTTGAGATGCGACGGGAACGCCGGGAACTCTTTCCCGAAGATGCAGGGAAAGGATCCCTCATCTCGAGCTACGAGGCGGAAACGGGGCTCCTCTGGATGTGGGCGGGACCCTCGTGATTCCTCTCGAGTGGAGACGGGTATGTCGGGGAACTTCTTGATTTGCACCAAGGGTGTGAAGGACCCTTTCGAAGTTCCAGAGGTGAGGTGTGATCAGCCTCGAGACGCCTCAGCGGAAATGGGCCTCATCTCGCCTGGAGGGGAGAACATCCTGGATTTTCTCGAGTTGCGGGAGGTCTTCTCGAGTTATGGCGGGGACCTCAGGGACCCGCTCTTGTGGCCTCAGGAAAGGACAGTCCCCATGCGAGTTGCTAGGGGACCTCTCTGGATTCCTCTCCCGTCCATGCCGGGGCCTCAGTCTTTGTGTGGAGTCGGGGCCGGAACCTGAGGATTCCTCTCCAGTGTTGCCATGGATCTTGGGGTGCTTCTGAGTCTAAACAAGGGAGTCAGGCCTCGTCTCGAGTGGTGGCTTGCACGTGCGCTTTCGTCCCGAGCTGCAGTAGTAGTGTCACGCTTCCTGTCACGTGGATCAAGGGATCTGTGGCTTTCCCTTGAGGCTGTGCCTAGAGGCTTTCCCACGAGGATTTCCCACAGGGCTGTGCCAGGTGCCACCTTGGTGTGAGTCGATCCTCGGCGTGAAAGACGAGCCGGTGAAGGGAAAAGAGGTTCCTGTGGAATGGATTGAGACATCTAGGGGCCTCTTGGAATGGTGGCACGACCCTCGAGTTCCTCTCGCCGTTCCTGTTGAGAGGGCCTCCTCTTCAGATGCGACGGGAACGCCGGGAACTCTTTCCCGACGAGGCAGGGAAAGGATCCCTTATCTCCAGCTACGAGGCGGAAACGGGGCTCCTCTGGATGTGGGCGGGACCCTCGTGTTTGCTCTCGAGTGGAGACGGGTATGTCGGGGAACTTCTTGATTTGCACCAAGGGTGTGAAGGACCCTTTCAAGTTCCAGAGGTGAGGTGTGATCAGCCTCCAGACGCCTCAGCGGAAATGGCCCTCATCTCGCCTGGAGGGGAAAACCTCCTGGATTTTCTCGAGTTGCGGCAGGTCTTCTCGAGTTACGACGGGGACCTCAGGGACCCGCTCTGGTGGCCTCAGGAAAGATCAGGCCCCATGCGAGTTGATAGGGAACCTCTCGGGATTCCTCTCCCGTCCATGCCGGGGCCTGAGTCCTTGTGTGGAGTCGGGGCCGGAACCTGAGGATTCCTCTCCAGTGTTGCCATGGATCTTGGGGTGCTTCTGAGTCTCCTCATGGGAGTCAGGCCTCGTCTCGTGTGGGAGCATGCACGTGCGCTTTCCTCCCGAGCTGCAGCATTAGTGTCACGCTTCAGGTCACGTGGATCAAGGGATCTGTGGCTTTCCTTCGTGGCTGTCCCTCGAGGCTTTCCCACGAGGCTTTCCCACAGGGCTGTGTCACGTGCCACCTTGGTGTGAGTCGATCCTCGGCGTGAAAATGAACCGGTGAAGGGAAAAGAGGTTCCTCTGGAATGGACTGAGACATCTGGGGGACTCTTGGAATGGTGGCACGACCCTGGAGTTCCTCTCGCCATTCCTGTTGAGAGGTCCTCCTCTTCACATGCGACGGGAACACCGGGAACTCTTTCCCGACGAAGCAGGGAAAGGATCCCTCATCCCGAGCTATGAGGCGGAAACGGGGCTCCTCTGGATGTGGGCGGGACCCTCGTGATTCCACTCGAGTGGAGACGGGTATGTCGGGGAACTTCTTGATTTGCACCAAGGGTGTGAAGGACCCTTTCGAAGTTCCAGAGGTGAGGTGTGATCAGCCTCGAGACGCCTCAGCAGAAATGGGCCTCATCTCGCCTGGAGGGGAGAACCTCCTGGATTTTCTCGAGTTGCGGCAGGTCTTCTCGAGTTACGACGGGGACCTCAGGGACCCGCTCTGGTGGCCTCAGGAAAGGCCAGTCCCCATGCGAGTTGCTAGGGGCCAACTCGGGATTCCTCTCCCGTCCATGCCGGGGCCTAAGACCTTGTGTGGAGTCGGGACCGGAGCCTGAGGATTCCACTCCAGTGTTGCCATGGATCTTGGGGTGCTTCTGAGTCTCCCAAGGGGAGTCAGGCCTCGTCTCGAGTGGGGGCTTGCACGTGCGCTTTCCTCCCGAGCTGCAGCAGTAGTGTCACGCTTCCTGTCACGTGGATCAAGGGATCTGTGGCTTTCCCTCGAGGCTGTCCATCGAGGCTTTCCCACGAGGCTTTCCCACAGGCCTGTGCCACGTGCCACCTTGGTGTGAGTCGATCCTCGGCGTGACAGACGAGCCGGTGAAGGTAAAAGTGGTTCCTATGGAATGGACTGAGACATCTGGGGGACTCTTGGAATGGTGGCACGACCCTGGAGTTCCTCTCGCGGTTCCTGTTGAGAGGGCCTCCTCTTGAGATGCGAGGGGAACGCCGGGAACTCTTTCCTGATGAAGCAGGGAAAGGATCCCTCATCTCGAGCTACGAGGCAGAAACGGGGCTCCTCTGGATGTGGGCGGGACCCTCGTGTTTCCTCTCGAGTGGAGACGGGTATGTCGGGGAACTTCTTGATTTGCACCAAGGGTGTGAATGACCCTTTTGAAGTTCCAGAGGTGAGGTGTGATCAGCCTGGAGACGCCTCAGCGGAAATGGGCCTCATCTCGCCTGGAGGGGAGAAGCTCCTGGATTTTCTCGAGTTGCCGCAGGTCTTCTCGAGTTATGACGGGGACCTCAGGGACCCGCTCTGGTGGCCTCAGGAAAGGCCAGTCCCCATGCGAGTTGCTAGGGGCCATTTCGGGATTCCTCTCCCGTCCATGCCGGGGCCTAAGACCTTGTGTGGAGTCGGGGCCGGAGCCTGAGGATTCCTCTCCAGTGTTGCAATGGATCTTGGGGTGCTTCTGAGTCTCCCCAGGGGACTCAGGCCTCGTCTAGTGTGGGGGCATGCACGTGCGCTTTCTTCCTGAGCTGCAGCAGTAGTGTCACGCTTCCTGTCACGTGGATCAAGGGATATTTGGCTTTCCCTCGAGGCTGTCCATCGAGGCTTTCCCACGAGGTTTTCCCACAGGGCTGTGCCACGTGCCACCTTGGTGTGAGTCGATCCTCGGCGTGAAGGACGAGCCGGTGAAGGGAAAAGAGGTTCCTCTGGAATGGACTGAGACATCTGGGGGACTCTTGGAATGGTGGCACGACCATGGAGTTCCTCTCGCCGTTCCTGTTGAGAGGGCTTCCTCTTGAGATGCGACGGGAAGGCCGGGAACTCTTTCTCGAAGAAGCAAGGAAAGGATCCCTCATCTCGAGCTACGAGGCGGAAACGGGGCTCCTCTGGATGTGGGCGGGACCCTCGTGTTTCCTCTCGAGTGGAGACGGGTATGTCGGGGAACTTCTTGATTTGCACCTAGGGTGTGAAGGACCCTTTCGAAGTTCCAGAGGTGAGGTGTGATCAGCCTCGAGACGCCTCAGCGGAAATGGGCCTCATCTCGCCTGGAGGGGAGAACCTCCTGGATTTTCTCGAGTTGCGGCAGGTCTTCTCGAATTACGACGCGGACCTCAGGGACCCGCTCTGGTGGCCTCAGGAAAGGTCAGTCCCCATGCGAGTTGCTAGGGGACCTCTCGGGATTCCTCTCCGGTCCATGCCGGGGCCTCAGTCCTTGTGTGGAGTCGGGCCCGGAACCTGAGGATTCCTCTCCAATGTTGCCATGGATCTTGGGGTGCTTCTGAGTCTCCCCAGGGGAGTCAGGCCTCGTCTCGACTGGGGGCATGCACGTGCGCTTTCCTCCCGAGCTGCAGCAGTAGTGTCACGCTTCCTGTCACGTGGATCAAGGGATCTGTGGCTTTCCCTGGAGGCTGTCCCTCGAGCCTTTCCCACGCGGCTTTCCCACAGGGCTGTGCCACGTGCCACCTTGGTGTGAGTCGATCCTCGGCGTGAAAGACGAGCCGGTGAAGGGAAAAGAGGTTCCTCTGGAATGGACTGAGACATCTGGGGGACTCTTGGAATGCCGGCACGACCATGGAGTTCCTCTCGCCGTTCCTGTTGAGAGGGCCTCCTCTTGAGATGCGATGGGAACGCCGGGAATTCTTTCCCGAGGAAGCAGGAAAAGGATCCCTCATCTCGAGCTACGAGGCGGAAACGGGGCTCCTCTGGATGTGGGCGGGACCCTCGTCTTTCCTCTCGAGTGGAGACGGGTATGTTGGGGAACTTCTTGATTTGCACCAAGGGTGTGAAGGACCCTTTCGAAGTTCCAGAGGTGAGGTGTTATCAGCCTCGAGACGCCTCAGCGGAAATGGGCCTCATCTCGCCTGGAGGGGAGAACCTCCTGGATTTTCTCGAGTTGCGGCAGGTCTTCTCGAGTTACGATGGGTACGTCAGGGACCCGCTCTGGTGGCCTCATGAAAGGCCAGTCCCCATGCGAGTTGCTAGGGGCCATCTCGGGATTCCTCTCCCGTCCATGCCGGAGCCTAAGACCATGTGTGGAGTCGGGGCCGGAACCTGAGGATTCCTCTCCAGTGTTGCAATGGATCTTGGGGTGCTTCTGAGTCTCCCCCGGGGAGTCAGGCCTCGTCTCGAGTGGGGGCATGCACGTGCGCTTTCCTCCCGAGCTGCAGCAGTAGTGTCACGCTTCCTGTCACGTGGATCAAGAGATATTTGGCTTTCCCTCGAGGCTGTCCATCGAGGCTTTCCCAACAGGCTTTCCCACAGGGCTGTGCCACGTGCCACCTTGGTGTGAGTCGATCCTCAGCGTGAAAGATGAGCCGGTGAAGGGAAAAGTGGTTCCTATGGAATGGACTGAGACATCTGGGGGACTCTTGGAATGGTGGCAAGACCCTGAAATTCCTCTCGCCGATCCTGTTGAGAGGGCCTCCTCTTGAGATGCGACGGGAACGCCGAGAACTCTTTCCCGACGAAGCAGGGAAAGGATCCCTCATTTCGAGCTACGAGGCAGAAACGGGGCTCATCTGGATGTGGGCGGGACCCTCGTGTTTCCTCTCGAGTGGAGACGGGTATGTCGGGGAACTTCTTGATTTGCACCAAGGGTGTGAAGGACCCTTTCAAGTTCCAGAGGTGAGGTGTGATCAGCCTCCAGACGCCTCAGCGGAAATGACCCTCATCTCGCCTGGAGGGGAGAACCTCCTGGATTTTCTCGAGTTGCGGCATGTCTACTCGAGTTACGACGAGGACCTCAGGGACCCGCTCTGGTGGCCTCAGGAAAGCCAGTCCCCATGCGTGTTGCAAGGGGACCACTCGGGATTCCTCTCCCGTCCATGCCGATGCCTCAGTCGTTGTGTGGAGTCGTGGCCTGAACCTGAGGATTCCTCTCCAGTGTTTCCATGGATCTTGGGGTGCTTCTGAGTCTTCCCAGGGCAGTCAGGCCTCGTCTCGAGTGGGGGCATGCACGTGCGCTTTCCTCCCGAGCTGCAGCAGTAGTGTCACGCTTCCTGTCAGGTGGATCAAGGGATCTGTGGCTTTCCCTCGAGGCTTTCCCACGAGTCTTTCGCACAGGGCTGTGCCACGTGCCACCTTGGTGTGAGTCGATCCTTGGCGTGAAAGACGAGCCGGTGAAGGGAAAAGATGTTCCTTTGGAATGGACTGAGACATCTGGGGGCCTCTTGGAATGGTGGCACGACCCTGGAGTTCCTCTCGCCATTCCTGTTGAGAGGGCCTCCTCTTGAGATGCGACGGGAACGCCGGGAACTCTTTCCCGACGAAGCAGGGAAAGGATCCCTCATCTCGAGCTATGAGGCAGAAACGGGGCTCCTCTGGATGTGGGCGGGACCCTCGTGTTTCCTCTCGAGTGGAGACGGGTATGTCGGGGAACTTCTTGATTTGCACCAAGGGTGTGAAGGACCCTTTGGAATTTCCAGAGGTGAGGTGTGATCAGCCTCGAGACGCCTCAGCCGCAATGGGCCTCATCTCGCCTGGAGGGGAGAACCTCCTGGATTTTCTCGAGTTGCGGCTGGTCTTCTCGACTTACGACGGGGACCTCAGGGACCCGCTCTGGTGGCCTCAGGAAAGGCCAGTCCCCATGCGAGTTGCTAGGGGCCAACTCGGGATTCCTCTCCCGTCCATGCCGGGGCCTAAGACCTTGTGTGGAGTCGGGACCGGAGCCTGAGGATTCCTCTCCAGTGTTGCCATGGATCTTGGGGTGATTCTGAGTCTCCCCAGGGGAGTCAGGCCTCGTCTCGAGTGGGGGCAGGCACGTGCGCTTTCCTCCCGATCTGCAGCAGTAGTGTCACGCTTCCTGTCACGTGGATCAAGGGATCTGTGGCTTTCCCTCGAGGCTGTCCATCGAGGCTTTCCCAGGAGGCTTTCCCACAGGGCTGTGCCACGTGCCACCTTGGTGTGAGTCGATCCTCGGCGTGACAGACGAGCCGGTGAAGGGAAAAGTGGTTCCTATGGAATGGACTGAGACATCTGGGGGACTCTTGGAATGGTGGCACGAACCGGGATTTCCTCTCGCCGTTCCTGTTGAGAGGGATTCCTCTTGAGATGCGACGGGAACGCCGGGAAGTCTTTCCCGACGAAGCAGGGAAAGGATCCCTCATCTCGAGCTACGAGGCAGAAACGGGGCTCCTATGGATGTGAGCGGGACCCTCGTGTTTCCTCTCGAGTGGAGACGGGTATGTCGGGGAACTTCTTGATTTTCACCAAGGGTGTGAAGGACCCTTTCAAGTTACAGAGGTGAGGTGTGATCAGCCTCCAGACGCCTCAGCGGAAATGGGCCTCATCTCGCCTGGAGGGGAGAACCTCCTGGATTTTCTCGAGTTGCGGCAGGTCTTCTCGAGTTACGACGGGCACCTCAGCGACCCGCTCTGGTGGCCTCAGGAAAGGCCAGTCCCCATGCCAGTTGCTAGGGGCCATCTCGGGATTCCTCTCCCGTCCATGCTGGGGCCTAAGACCTACCTTGTGTGGAGTCGGGCCCGGAAACTGAGGATTCCTGTCCAGTGTTGCCATGGATCTTGGGGTGCTTCTGAGTCTCCCCAGGGGAGTCAGGCCTCGTCTCGACTGGGGGCATGCACGTGCGCTTTCCTCCCGAGCTGCAGCAGTAGTGTCACGCTTCCTGTCACGTGGATCAAGGGATCTGTGGCTTTCCCTGGAGGCTGTCCCTCGAGCCTTTCACACGCGGCTTTCCCACAGGGCTGTGCCACGTGCCACCTTGGTGTGAGTCGATCCTCGGCGTGAAAGACGAGCCGGTGAAGGGAAAAGAGGTTCCTCTGGAATGGACTGAGACATCTGGGGGACTCTTGGAATGCTGGCACGACCATGGAGTTCCTCTCGCCGTTCCTGTTGAGAGGGCCTCCTCTTGAGATGCGACGGGAACGCCGAGAACTCTTTCCCGACGAAGCAGGGAAAGGATCCCTCATCTCGAGCTACGAGGCGGAAACGGGGCTCCTCTGGATGTGGGCGGGACCCTCGTGTTTCCTCTCGAGTGGAGACGGGTATGTCGGCGAACTTCTTGATTTGCACCAAGGGTGTGAAGGACCCTTTCAAGTTACAGAGGTGAGGTGTGATCAGCCTCGAGACGCCTCAGCGGAAATGGGCCTCATCTCGCCTGGAGGGGAGAACCTCCTGGATTTTCTCGAGTTTCGGCAGGTCTTCTCGAGTTACGACGGGGTCCTCAGGGACCCGCTCTGGTGGCCTCAGGAAAGGCCAGTCCCCATGCGCGTTGCAATGGGACCACTCGGGATTACTCTCCCGTCCATGCCGGGGCCTCAGTCGTTGTGTGGAGTCGGGGCCGGAAACTGAGGATTCCTCTCCAGTGTTGCCATGGATCTTGGGGTGCTTCTGAGTCTCCCCAGGGGAGTCAGGCCTCTTCTCGAGTGGGGGCATGCACGTGCGCTTTCCTCCCGAGCTGCAGCAGTAGTGTCATGCTTCCTGTCACGTGGATCAAGGGATCTGTGGCTTTCCCTCGAGGCTGTCCCTCGAGGCTTTCCCACGAGTCTTTCCCACAGGGCTGTGCCACGTGCCACCTTGGTGTGAGTCGATCCTTGGCGTGAAAGGCGAGCCGGTGAAGGGAAAAGAGGTTCCTCTGGAATGGACTGAGACATTTGGGGGACTCTTGGAATGGTGGCAAGACCCTGGAGTTCCTCTCACCGTTGCTGTTGAGAGGGCCTCCTCTTGAGATGCGACGGGAACGCCGGGAACTCTTTCCCGGCGAAGCAGGGAAAGGATCCCTCTTCTCGAGCTACGAGGCGGAAACGGGGCTCCTCTGGATGTTGGCGGGACCCTCGTGTTTCCTCTCGAGTGGAGACGGGTATGTCGGGGAACTTCTTGATTTGCACCAAGGGTGTGAAGGACCCTTTCAAGTTCCAGAGGTGAGGTGTGATCAGCCTCCAGACGCCTCAGCGGAATTGGGCCTCATCTCGCCTGGAGGGGAGAACCTCCTGGATTTTCTCGAGTTGCGGCAGGTCTTCTCGAGTTACGATGGGGACCTCAGGGACCCGCTCTGGTGGCCTCAGGAAAGGCCAGTCCCCATGCCAGTTGCTAGGGGCCATCTCGGGATTCCTCTCCCGTCCATGCTGGGGCCTAAGACCTTGTGTGGAGTCGGGGCCGGAACCTGAGGATTCCTGTCCAGTGTTTCCATGGATCTTGGGGTGCTTCTGAGTCTCCCCAGGGGAGTCAGGCCTCGTCTCGAGTGGGGGCATGCACGTGCGCTTTCCTCCCAAGCTGCAGCAGTAGTGTCACCCTTCCTGTCACTTGGATCAAGGGATCTGTGGCTTTCCCTCGAGGTTTTCCCTCGAGGATTTCCCACGAGGCTTTCCCACAGGGCTGTGCCACGTGCCACCTTGGTGTGAGTCGATCCTCTGCGTGAAAGACGAGCCGGTGAAGGGAAAAGAGATTCCTCTGGAATGGACTGAGACATCTGGGGTACTCTTGGAAAGGTGGCACGACCCTGGAGTTCCTCTCGCAGTTCCTGTTGAGAGGTCCTCCTCTTCAGATGCGACGGGAACGCCGGGAACTCTTTCCCGTCGAAGCAGGGAAAGGATCCCTCATCTCGAGCTTCGAGGAGGAAACGGGGCTCCTCTGGATGTGGGCGGGACCCTCGTGTTTCCTCTCGAGGGGAGACGGGTATGTCGGGGAACTTCTTGATTTGCACCAAGGGTGTGAAGGACCCTTTCGAAGTTCCAGAAGTGAGGTGCGATCAGCCTCGAGACGCCTCAGCGGAAATGGGCCTCATCTCGCCTGGAGGGGAGAACCTCCTGGATTTTCTCGAGTTGCGGCAGGTCTTCTCGAGTTACGACGGGGACCTCAGGGACCCGCTCTGGTGGCCTCAGGAAAGGCCAGTCCCCATGCGAGTTGATAGGGGCCATCTCGGGATTCCTCTCCCGTCCATGCTGGGGCCTAAGACCTTGTGTGGAGTCGGGGCCGGAACCTGAGGATTCCTCTCCAGTGTTGCAATGGATCTTGGGGAGCTTCTGAGTCTCCCCAGGAGACTCAGGCCTCGTCTCGAGTGGGGGCATGCACGTGCGCTTTCCTCCCGAGCTGCAGCAGTAGTGTCACGCTTGCTGTCACGTGGATCAAGGGATATTTGGCTTTCCCTCGAGGCTGTCCCTCGAGGCTTTCCCACGAGGCTTTCCCACAGGGCTGTGCCAGGGGCCACCTTGGTGTGAGTCTATCCTCGGCGTGAAAGACGAGCCGGTGAAGGGAAAAGAGGTTCCTCTGGAATGGACTGAGACATCTGGGGTACTCTTGGAAAGGTGGCACGACCCTGGAGTTCCTCTCGCCGTTCCTGTGAAGAGGGCCTCCTCTTGAGATGGAACGGGAACGCAGGGAACTCTTTCCCGACAATCCAGGGAAAGGATCCCTCATCTCGAGCTAGGAGGAGGAAACGGGGCTCCTCTGGATGTGGGCGGGACCCTCGTATTTCCTCTCGAGTGGAGACGGGTATGTCGGGGAACTTCTTGATTTGCACCTAGGGTGTGAAGGACCCTTTCGAAGTTTCAGAGGTGAGGTGTGATCAGCCTCGAGACGCCTCAGCGGAAATGGGCCTCATCTCGCCTGGAGGGGAGAACTTCCTGGATTTTCTCGAGTTGCCGCAGGTCTTCTCGAGTTACGACGGGCACCTCAGGGACCCGCTCTGGTGGCCTCAGGAAAGGACAGTCCCCATGCGAGTTGCTAGGGGCCATTTCGGGATTCCTCTCCCGTCCATGCCGGGGCCTAAGACCTTGTGTGGAGTCGGGGCCGGAGCCTGAGGATTCCTCTCCAGTGTTGCAATGGATCTTGGGGTGCTTCTGAGTCTCCCCAGGGGACTCAGGCCTCGTCTCGAGTGGGGGCATGCACGTGCGCTTTCTTCCTGAGCTGCAGCAGTAGTTTCACGCTTCCTGTCACGTGGATCAAGGGATATTTGGCTTTCCCTCGAGGCTGTCCATCGAGGCTTTCCCACGAGGTTTTCCCACAGGGCTGTACCACGTGCCACCTTGGTGTGAGTCGATCCTCGGCGTGAAAGACGAGCCGGTGAAGGGAAAAGAGGTTCCTCTGGAATGGACTGAGACATCTGGGGGACTCTTGGAATGCTGGCAAGACCATGGACTTCCTCTCGCCGTTCCTGTTGAGAGGGCTTCCTCTTGAGATGCGACGGGAAGGCCGGGAACTCTTTCTCGACGAAGCAGGGAAAGGATCCCTCATCTCGAGCTACGAGGCGGAAACGGGGCTCCTCTGGATGTGGGTGGAACCCTCGTGATTCCTCTCGAGTGGAGACGGGTATGTCGGGGAACTTCTTGATTTGCACCAAGGGTGTGAAGGACCCTTTCGAAGTTCCAGAGGTGAGGTGTGATCAGCCTCGAGACGCCTCAGCGGAAATGGGCCTCATCTCGCCTGGAGGGGAGAACCTCCTGGATTTTCTCGAGTTGCGGCAGGTCTTCTCGAGTTACGACGCGGACCTCAGGGACCCGCTCTGGTGGCCTCAGGAAAGGCCAGTCCCCATGCGAGTTGCTAGGGGACCTCTTGGGATTCCTCTCCGGTCCATGCCGGGGCCTCAGTCCTTGTGTGGAGTCGGGGCCTGAACCTGAGGATTCCTCTCCAGTGTTGCCATGGATCTTGGGGTGCTTCTGAGTCTCCCCAGGGGAGTCAGGCCTCGTCTCGAGTGGGGACATGCACGTGCGATTTCCTCACGAGCTGCAGCAGGAGTGTCACGCTTCCTGTCACGTGGATCAAGGGATCTGTGGCTTTCCCTCGAGGCTGTCCCTCGAGGCTTTCCCACGAGGCTTTCCCACAGGGCTGTGCCACGTGCCACCTTGGTGTGAGTCGATCCTCGGCATGAAAGACGAGCCAGTGAAGGGAAAAGAGTTTCCTCTGGAATGGATTGAGACATCTGGGGGACTCTTGGAATGGTGTCACGACCCTGGAGTTCCTCTCGCCGTTCCTGTTGAGAGGGCCTCCTCTTGAGATGCGACGGGAACGCCGGGAACTCTTTCCCGACGAAGCAGGGAAAGGATCCCTCATTTCGAGCTACGAGGCAGAAACGGGGCTCCTCTGGATGTGGGCGGGACCCTCGTGTTTCCTCTCGAGTGGAGACGGGTATGTCGGGGAACTTCTTGATTTGCACCAAGGGTGTGAAGGACCCTTTCAAGTTCCAGAGGTGAGGTGTGATCAGCCTCCAGACGCCTCAGCGGAAATGGCCCTCATCTCGCCTGGAGGGGAGAACCTCCTGGATTTTCTCGAGTTGCGGCATGTCTTCACGAGTTACGACTGGGACCTCAGGGACCCGCTCTGGTGGCCTCAGGAAAGCCAGTCCCCATGTGCGTTGCAAGGGGACCATTCGGGATTCCTCTCCCGTCCATGCCGGGGCCTCAGTCGTTGTGTGGAGTCGGGGCCGGAACCTGAGGATTCCTCTCCAGTGTTGCCATGGATCTTGGGGTGCTTCTGAGTCTCCCCAGGGCAGTCAGGCCTCGTCTCGAGTGGGGGCTTGCACGTGCGCTTTCCTCCCAATCTGCAGCAGGAGTGTCACCCTTCCTGTCACTTGGATCAAGGGATCTGTGGCTTTCCCTCGAGGCTTTCCCACGAGGCTTTCCCACAGGGCTGTGCCACGTGCCACCTTGGTGTGAGTCGATCCTCGGCGTGAAAGACGAGCTGGTGAAGGGAAAAGAGGTTCCTCTGGAATGGACTGAGACATCTGGGGGACTCTTGGAATGGTGGCACGACCCTGGAGCTCCTCTCGCCGTTCCCGTTGAGTGGTCCTCCTCTTCAGATGCGACGGGAACGCCGGGAACTCTTTCCCGACGAAGCAGGGAAAGGATCCCTCACCTCGAGCTATGAGGCGGAAACGGGGCTCCTCTGGATGTGGGCGGGACCCTCGTGATTCCTCTCGAGTGGATACGAGTATGTCGGGGAACTTCTTGATTTGCACCAAGGGTGTGAAGGACCCTTTCAAGTTCCAGAGGTGAGGTGTGATCAGCCTCGAGATGCCTCAGCGGAAATGGGCCTCTACTCGCCTGGAGGGGAGAACCTCCTGGATTTTCTCGAGTTGCGGCAGGTCTTCTCGAGTTACGACGGGGACCTCAGGGACCCACTCTGGTGGCCTCAGGATAGGCCAGTCCCCATGCGCGTTGCAAGGGGACCACTCGGGATTCCTCTCCGGTCCATGCCGGGGCCTCAGTCGTTGTGTGGAGTCGGGGCCGGAACCTGAGGATTCCTCTCCAGTGTTGCCATGGATCTTGGGGTGCTTCTGAGTCTCCCCAGGGGAGTCAGGCCTCGTCTCGAGTGGGGGCATGCACGTGCGATTTCCTCCCGAGCTGCAGCAGTAGTGTCACGCTTCCTGTCACGTGCATCAAGGGATCTGTGGCTTTCCCTCGAGGCTGTCCCTCGAGGCTTTCCCACGAGGCTTTCCCACAGGGCTGTGCCACGTGCCACCTTGGTGTGAGTCGATCCTCGGCATGAAAGACGAGCCGGTGAAGGGAAAAGAGGTTCCTCTGGAATGGACTGAGACATCTGGTGGACTCTTGGAATGGTGGCACGACCCTGGAGTTCCTCTCGCCGTTCCTGTTGAGAGGGCCTCCTCTTGAGATGCGACGGGAATGCCGGGAACTCTTTCCCGGCGAAGCAGGGAAAGGATCCCTCATCTCGAGCTACGAGGCGGAAACGGGGCTCCTCTGGATGTGGGCGGGACCCTCGTGATTCCTCTCGAGTGGAGACGGGTATGTCGGGGAACTTCTTGATTTGCACCAAGGGTCTGAAGGACCCTTTCAAGTTCCAGAGGTGAGGTGTGATCAGCCTCGAGACGCCTCAGCGGAAATGGCCCTCATCTCGCCTGGAGGGGAGAACCTCCTGGATTTTCTCGAGTTACGGCATGTCTTCTCGAGTTACGACGGGGACCTCAGGGACCCGCTCTGGTGGCCTCAGGAAAGGTCAGTCCCCATGCAAGTTGATAGGGGCGATCTCGGGATTCCTCTCCGGTCCATGCCGGGGCCTAAGACCTTGTGTGGAGTCGGGGCCGGAACCTGAGGATTCCTCTCCAGTGTTGCAATGGATCTTGGGGTGCTTCGGAGTCTCCCCAGGGCAGTCAGGCCTCGTCTCGAGTGGGGGCATGCACGTGCGCTTTCGTCCCAATCTTCAGCAGGAGTGTCACCCTTCCTGTCCCTTGGATCAAGGGATCTGTGGCTTTCCCTCGAGGCTTTCCCTCGAGGCTTTCCCACGAGTCTTTCCCACAGGGCTGTGCCACGTGCCATCTTGGTGTGAGTCGATCCTCGGCGTGAAACACGAGCCGGTGAAGGGAAAAGAGGTTCCTCTGGAATAGACTGAGACATCTGGGGGACTCTTGGAATTGTGGCACGACCCTGGAGTTCCTCTCCCCGTTCCTGTGAAGAGGGCCTCCTCTTGAGATGGAACGGGAACGCAGGGAACTCTTTCCCGACAATCCAGGGAAAGGATCCCTCATCTCGAGCTAGGAGGAGGAAACGGGGCTCCTCTGGATGTGGGCGGGACCCTCGTATTTCCTCTCGAGGGGAGACGGGTATGTCGGGGAACTTCTTGATTTGCACCTAGGGTGTGAAGGACCCTTTCGAAGTTTCAGAGGTGAGGTGTGATCAGCCTCGAGACGCCTCAGCGGAAATGGACCTCATCTCGCCTGGAGGGGAGAACTTCCTGGATTTTCTCGAGTTGCGGCAGGTCTTCTCGAGTTACGACGGGCACCTCAGGGACCCGCTCTGGTGGCCTCAGGAAAGGACAGTCCCCATGCGAGTTGCTAGGGGCCATTTCGGGATTCCTCTCCCGTCCATGCCGGGGCCTAAGACCTTGTGTGGAGTCGGGGCCGGAGCCTGAGGATTCCTCTCCAGTGTTGCAATGGATCTTGGGGTGCTTCTGAGTCTCCCCAGGGGACTCAGGCCTCGTCTAGTGTGGGGGCATGCACGTGCGCTTTCTTCCTGAGCTGCAGCAGTAGTTTCACGCTTCCTGTCACGTGGATCAAGGGATATTTGGCTTTCCCTCGAGGCTGTCCATCGAGGCTTTCCCACGAGGTTTTCCCACAGGGCTGTACCACGTGCCACCTTGGTGTGAGTCGATCCTCGGCGTGAAAGACGAGCCGGTGAAGGGAAAAGAGGTTCCTCTGGAATGGACTGAGACATCTGGGGGACTCTTGGAATGCTGGCAAGACCATGGACTTCCTCTCGCCGTTCCTGTTGAGAGGGCTTCCTCTTGAGATGCGACGGGAAGGCCGGGAACTCTTTCTCGACGAAGCAGGGAAAGGATCCCTCATCTCGAGCTACGAGGCGGAAACGGGGCTCCTCTGGATGTGGGTGGAACCCTCGTGATTCCTCTCGAGTGGAGACGGGTATGTCGGGGAACTTCTTGATTTGCACCAAGGGTGTGAAGGACCCTTTCGAAGTTCCAGAGGTGAGGTGTGATCAGCCTCGAGACGCCTCAGCGGAAATGGCCCTCATCTCGCCTGGAGGGGAGAACCTCCTGGATTTTCTCGAGTTGCGGCAGGTCTTCTCGAGTTACGACGCGGACCTCAGGGACCCGCTCTGGTGGCCTCAGGAAAGGCCAGTCCCCATGCGAGTTGCTAGGGGACCTCTTGGGATTCCTCTCCGGTCCATGCCGGGGCCTCAGTCCTTGTGTGGAGTCGGGGCCTGAACCTGAGGATTCCTCTCCAGTGTTGCCATGGATCTTGGGGTGCTTCTGAGTCTCCCCAGGGGAGTCAGGCCTCGTCTCGAGTGGGGACATGCACGTGCGATTTCCTCACGAGCTGCAGCAGGAGTGTCATGCTTCCTGTCACGTGGATCAAGGGATCTGTGGCTTTCCCTCGAGGCTGTCCCTCGAGGCTTTCCCACGAGGCTTTCCCACAGGGCTGTGCCACGTGCCACCTTGGTGTGAGTCGATCCTCGGCATGAAAGACGAGCCAGTGAAGGGAAAAGAGTTTCCTCTGGAATGGATTGAGACATCTGGGGGACTCTTGGAATGGTGTCACGACCCTGGAGTTCCTCTCGCCGTTCCTGTTGAGAGGGCCTCCTCTTGAGATGCGACGTGAACGCCGGGAACTCTTTCCCGACAAAGCAGGGAAAGGATCCCTCATCTCGAGCTACGAGGCGGAAACGGGGCTCCTCTGGATGTGGGCGGGACCCTCGTGTTTCCTCTCGAGTGGAGACGGGTATGTCGGGGAACTTCTTGATTTGCACCAAGGGTGTGAAGGACCCTTTAGAAGTTCCAGAGGTGAGGTGTGATCAGCCTCGAGACGCCTCAGTGGAAATGGGCCTCATCTCGCCTGGAGGGGAGAACCTCCTGGATTTTCTCGAGTTGCGGCAGGTCTTCTCGAGTTACGACGGGGACCTCAGGGACCCGCTCTGGTGGCCTCAGGAAAGGCCAGTCCCCATGCCAGTTGCTAGGGGCCATCTCGGGATTCCTCTCCCGTCCATGCTGGGGCCTAAGACCTTGTGTGGAGTCGGGCCCTGAACCTGAGGATTCCTCTCCAGTGTTGCCATGGATCTTGGGGTGCTTCTGAGTCTCCCCAGGGGAGTCAGGCCTCGTCTCGAGTGGGGGCAGGCACGTGCGCTTTCCTCCCGATCTGCAGCAGTAGTGTCACGCTTCCTGTCACGTGGATCAAGGGATCTGTGGCTTTCCCTCGAGGCTGTCCATCGAGGCTTTCCCACGAGGCTTTCCCACAGGGCTGTGCCACGTGCCACCTTGGTGTGAGTCGATCCTCGGCGTGACAGACGAGCCGGTGAAGGGAAAAGTGGTTCCTATGGAATGGACTGAGACATCTGGGGGACTCTTGGAATGCTGGCACGACCCTGAAGTTCCTTTCGCCGTTCCTGTTGAGAGGGCCTCCTCTTGAGATGCGACGGGAACGCCGGGAACTCTTTCCCGACGAAGCAGGGAAAGGATCCCTCATTTCGAGCTACGAGGCAGAAACGGGGCTCATCTGGATGTGGGCGGGACCCTCGTGTTTCCTCTCGAGTGGAGACGGGTATGTCGGGGAACTTCTTGATTTGCACCAAGGGTGTGAAGGACCCTTTCAAGTTCCAGAGGTGAGGTGTGATCAGCCTCCAGACGCCTCAGCAGAAATGGCCCTCATCTCGCCTGGAGGGGAGAACCTCCTGGATTTTCTCGAGTTGCGGCATGTCTTCACGAGTTACGACTGGGACCTCAGGGACCCGCTCTGGTGGCCTCAGGAAAGCCAGTCCCCATGTGCGTTGCAAGGGGACCATTCGGGATTCCTCTCCCGTCCATGCCGGGGCCTCAGTCGTTGTGTGGAGTCGGGGCCGGAACCTGAGGATTCCTCTCCAGTGTTGCCATGGATCTTGGGGTGCTTCTGAGTCTCCCCAGGGCAGTCAGGCCTCGTCTCGAGTGGGGGCTTGCACGTGCGCTTTCCTCCCAATCTGCAGCAGGAGTGTCACCCTTCCTGTCACTTGGATCAAGGGATCTGTGCCTTTCCCTCGAGGCTTTCCCACGAGGCTTTCCCACAGGGCTGTGCCACGTGCCACCTTGGTGTGAGTCGATCCTTGGCGTGAAAGACGAGCCGGTGAAGGGAAAAGAGGTTCCTCTGGAATGGACTGAGACATCTGGGGGACTCTTGGAATGGTGGCACGACCCTGGAGCTCCTCTCGCCGTTCCCGTTGAGAGGTCCTCCTCTTCAGATGTGACGGGAACGCCGGGAACTCTTTCCTGACGAAGCAGGGAAAGGATCCCTCATCTCGAGCTATGAGGCGGAAACGGGGCTCCTCTGGATGTGGGCGGGACCCTCGTGATTCCTCTCGAGTGGAGACGAGTATGTCGGGGAACTTCTTGATTTGCACCAAGGGTGTGAAGGACCCTTTCGAAGTTCCAGAGGTGAGGTGTGATCAGCCTCGAGACGCCTCAGCGGAAATGGGCCTCTACTCGCCTGGAGGGGAGAACCTCCTGGATTTTCTCGAGTTGCAGCAGGTCTTCTCGAGTTACGACGGGGACCTCAGGGACCCACTCTGGTGGCCTCAGGATAGGCCAATCCCCATGCGCGTTGCAAGGGGACCACTCGGGATTCCTCTCCCGTCCATGCCGGGGCCTAAGACCTTGTGTGGAGTCGGGGCCGGAACCTGAGGATTCCTCTCCAGTGTTGCAATGGATCTTGGGGTGCTTCGGAGTCTCCCCAGGGCAGTCAGGCCTCGTCTCGAGTGGGGGCATGCACGTGCGCTTTCGTCCCAATCTTCAGCAGGAGTGTCACCCTTCCTGTCACTTGGATCAAGGGATCTGTGGCTTTCCCTCGAGGCTTTCCCTCGAGGCTTTCCCACGAGTCTTTCCCACAGGGCTGTGCCACGTGCCATCTTGGTGTGAGTCGATCCTCGGCGTGAAACACGAGCCGGTGAAGGGAAAAGAGGTTCCTCTGGAATAGACTGAGACATCTGGGGGACTCTTGGAATTGTGGCACGACCCTGGAGTTCCTCTCCCCGTTCCTGTGAAGAGGGCCTCCTCTTGAGATGGAACGGGAACGCAGGGAACTCTTTCCCGACAATCCAGGGAAAGGATCCCTCATCTCGAGCTAGGAGGAGGAAACGGGGCTCCTCTGGATGTGGGCGGGACCCTCGTATTTCCTCTCGAGTGGAGACGGGTATGTCGGGGAACTTCTTGATTTGCACCTAGGGTGTGAAGGACCCTTTCGAAGTTTCAGAGGTGAGGTGTGATCAGCCTCGAGACGCCTCAGCGGAAATGGGCCTCATCTCGCCTGGAGGGGAGAACTTCCTGGATTTTCTCGAGTTGCGGCAGGTCTTCTCGAGTTACGACGGGCACCTCAGGGACCCGCTCTGGTGGCCTCAGGAAAGGACAGTCCCCATGCGAGTTGCTAGGGGCCATTTCGGGATTCCTCTCCCGTCCATGCCGGGGCCTAAGACCTTGTGTGGAGTCGGGGCCGGAGCCTGAGGATTCCTCTCCAGTGTTGCAATGGATCTTGGGGTGCTTCTGAGTCTCCCCAGGGGACTCAGGCCTCGTCTAGTGTGGGGGCATGCACGTGCGCTTTCTTCCTGAGCTGCAGCAGTAGTTTCACGCTTCCTGTCACGTGGATCAAGGGATATTTGGCTTTCCCTCGAGGCTGTCCATCGAGGCTTTCCCACGAGGTTTTCCCACAGGGCTGTACCACGTGCCACCTTGGTGTGAGTCGATCCTCGGCGTGAAAGACGAGCCGGTGAAGGGAAAAGAGGTTCCTCTGGAATGGACTGAGACATCTGGGGGACTCTTGGAATGCTGGCACGACCATGGACTTCCTCTCGCCGTTCCTGTTGAGAGGGCTTCCTCTTGAGATGCGACGGGAAGGCCGGGAACTCTTTCTCGACGAAGCAGGGAAAGGATCCCTCATCTCGAGCTACGAGGCGGAAACGGGGCTCCTCTGGATGTGGGTGGAACCCTCGTGATTCCTCTCGAGTGGAGACGGGTATGTCGGGGAACTTCTTGATTTGCACCAAGGGTGTGAAGGACCCTTTCGAAGTTCCAGAGGTGAGGTGTGATCAGCCTCGAGACGCCTCAGCGGAAATGGGCCTCATCTCGCCTGGAGGGGAGAACCTCCTGGATTTTCTCGAGTTGCGGCAGGTCTTCTCGAGTTACGACGCGGACCTCAGGGACCCGCTCTGGTGGCCTCAGGAAAGGCCAGTCCCCATGCGAGTTGCTAGGGGACCTCTTGGGATTCCTCTCCGGTCCATGCCGGGGCCTCAGTCCTTGTGTGGAGTCGGGGCCTGAACCTGAGGATTCCTCTCCAGTGTTGCCATGGATCTTGGGGTGCTTCTGAGTCTCCCCAGGGGAGTCAGGCCTCGTCTCGAGTGGGGACATGCACGTGCGATTTCCTCACGAGCTGCAGCAGGAGTGTCACGCTTCCTGTCACGTGGATCAAGGGATCTGTGGCTTTCCCTCGAGGCTGTCCCTCGAGGCTTTCCCACGAGGCTTTCCCACAGGGCTGTGCCACGTGCCACCTTGGTGTGAGTCGATCCTCGGCATGAAAGACGAGCCAGTGAAGGGAAAAGAGTTTCCTCTGGAATGGATTGAGACATCTGGGGGACTCTTGGAATGGTGTCACGACCCTGGAGTTCCTCTCGCCGTTCCTGTTGAGAGGGCCTCCTCTTGAGATGCGACGTGAACGCCGGGAACTCTTTCCCGACAAAGTAGGGAAAGGATCCCTCATCTCGAGCTACGAGGCGGAAACGGGGCTCCTCTGGATGTGGGCGGGACCCTCGTGTTTCCTCTCGAGTGGAGACGGGTATGTCGGGGAACTTCTTGATTTGCAGCAAGTGTGTGAAGGAGCCTTTAGAAGTTCCAGAGGTGAGGTGTGATCAGCCTCGAGACGCCTCAGTGGAAATGGGCCTCATCTCGCCTGGAGGGGAGAACCTCCTGGATTTTCTCGAGTTGCGGCAGGTCTTCTCGAGTTACGACGGGGACCTCAGGGACCCGCTCTGGTGGCCTCAGGAAAGGCCAGTCCCCATGCCAGTTGCTAGGGGCCATCTCGGGATTCCTCTCCCGTCCATGCTGGGGCCTAAGACCTTGTGTGGAGTCGGGCCCTGAACCTGAGGATTCCTCTCCAGTGTTGCCATGGATCTTGGGGTGCTTCTGATTCTCCCCAGGGGAGTCAGGCCTCGTCTCGAGTGGGGGCAGGCACGTGCGCTTTCCTCCCGATCTGCAGCAGTAGTGTCACGCTTCCTGTCACGTGGATCAAGGGATCTGTGGCTTTCCCTCGAGGCTGTCCATCGAGGCTTTCCCACGAGGCTTTCCCACAGGGCTGTGCCACGTGCCACCTTGGTGTGAGTCGATCCTCGGCGTGACAGACGAGCCGGTGAAGGGAAAAGTGGTTCCTATGGAATGGACTGAAACATCTGGGGGACTCTTGGAATGCTGGCACGACCCTGAAGTTCCTTTCGCCGTTCCTGTTGAGAGGGCCTCCTCTTGAGATGCGACGGGAACGCCGGGAACTCTTTCCCGACGAAGCAGGGAAAGGATCCCTCATTTCGAGCTACGAGGCAGAAACGGGGCTCATCTGGATGTGGGCGGGACCCTCGTGTTTCCTCTCGAGTGGAGACGGGTATGTCGGGGAACTTCTTGATTTGCACCAAGGGTGTGAAGGACCCTTTCAAGTTCCAGAGGTGAGGTGTGATCAGCCTCCAGACGCCTCAGCGGAAATGGCCCTCATCTCGCCTGGAGGGGAGAACCTCCTGGATTTTCTCGAGTTGCGGCATGTCTTCACGAGTTACGACTGGGACCTCAGGGACCCGCTCTGGTGGCCTCAGGAAAGCCAGTCCCCATGTGCGTTGCAAGGGGACCATTCGGGATTCCTCTCCCGTCCATGCCGGGGCCTCAGTCGTTGTGTGGAGTCGGGGCCGGAACCTGAGGATTCCTCTCCAGTGTTGCCATGGATCTTGGGGTGCTTCTGAGTCTCCCCAGGGCAGTCAGGCCTCGTCTCGAGTGGGGGCTTGCACGTGCGCTTTCCTCCCAATCTGCAGCAGGAGTGTCACCCTTCCTGTCACTTGGATCAAGGGATCTGTGGCTTTCCCTCGAGGCTTTCCCACGAGGCTTTCCCACAGGGCTGTGCCACGTGCCACCTTGGTGTGAGTCGATCCTCGGCGTGAAAGACGAGCCGGTGAAGGGAAAAGAGGTTCCTCTGGAATGGACTGAGACATCTGGGGGACTCTTGGAATGGTGGCACGACCCTGGAGCTCCTCTCGCCGTTCCCGTTGAGTGGTCCTCCTCTTCAGATGCGACGGGAACGCCGGGAACTCTTTCCCGACGAAGCAGGGAAAGGATCCCTCACCTCGAGCTATGAGGCGGAAACGGGGCTCCTCTGGATGTGGGCGGGACCCTCGTGATTCCTCTCGAGTGGATACGAGTATGTCGGGGAACTTCTTGATTTGCACCAAGGGTGTGAAGGACCCTTTCGAAGTTCCAGAGGTGAGGTGTGATCAGCCTCGAGATGCCTCAGCGGAAATGGGCCTCTACTCGCCTGGAGGGGAGAACCTCCTGGATTTTCTCGAGTTACGGCATGTCTTCTCGAGTTACGATGGGGACCTCAGGGACCCGCTCTGGTGGCCTCAGGAAAGGCCAGTCCCCATGCCAGTTGCTAGGGGCCATCTCGGGATTCCTCTCCCTTCCATGCCGGGGCCTAAGACCTTGTGTGGAGTCGGAGCCGGAACCTGAGGCTTCCTCTCCAGTGTTGCCATGGATCTTGGGGTGCTTCTGAGTCTCCCCAGGGCAGTCAGGCCTCGTCTCGAGTGGGGGCATGCACGTGCGCTTTCCTCCCAAGCTGCAGCAGTAGTGTCACGCTTCCTGTCACTTGGATCAAGGGATCTGTGGCTTTCCCTCGAGGCTTTCCCTCGAGGCTTTCCCACGAGGCTTTCCCACAGGGCTGTGCCACGTGCCACCTTGGTGTGAGTCGATCCTCGGCGTGAAAATGAGCCGGTGAAGGGAAAAGAGGTTCCTCTGGAATGGACTGAGACATCTGGGTGACTCTTGGAATGGTTGCACGACCCTGGAGTTCCTCTCGCCATTCCTGTTGAGAGGTCCTCCTCTTCATATGCGACGGGAACACCGGGAACTCTTTCCCGACGAAGCAGGGAAAGGATCCCTCATCTCGTGCTATGAGGCGGAAACGGGGCTCCTCTGGATGTGGGCGGGACCCTCGTGATTCCTCTCGAGTGGAGACGGGTATGTCGGGGAACTTCTTGATTTGCACCAAGGGTGTGAAGGACCCTTTCGAAGTTCCAGAGGTGAGGTGTAATCAGCCTCGAGATGCCTCAGCAGAAATGGGCCTCATCTCGCCTGGAGGGGAGAACCTCCTGGATTTTCTCGAGTTGCCGCAGGTCTTCTCGAGTTACGACGGGGACCTCAGGGCCCACTCTGGTGTCCTCAGGAAAGTCCAGTCCCCTTGCGAGTTGCTAGTGGACCTCTAGAGATTCCTCTCCCGTCCATGCCGGGGCCTCAGTCCTTGTGTGGAGTGGTGGCCGGAACCTGAGGATTCCTCTCCAGTGTTGCCATGGATCTTGTGGTGCTTCTGAGTCTCCCCAGGGTAGTCAGGCGTCGTCTCGAGTGGGGGCATGCACGTGCGCTTTCCTCCCGAGCTGCAGCAGTAGTGTCACGCTTGCTGTCACGTGGATCAAGGGATCTGTGGCTTTCCCTCGAGGCTGTCAATCGAGCCTTTCCCACGAGGCTTTCCCACAGGGCTGTGCCACGTGCCACCTTGGTGTGAGTCGATCCTCGGCGTGAAAGACGAGCAGGTGAAGGGAAAAGAGGTTCCTCTGGAATGGACTGAGACATCTGGGGGACTCTTGGAATGGTGGCAAGACCCTGGAGTTCCTCTCACCGTTGCTGTTGAGAGGGCCTGCTCTTGAGATGCGACGGGAATGCCGGGAATTCTTTCCCGGCGAAGCAGGGAAAGGATCCCTCATCTCGAGCTACGAGGCGGAAACGGGGCTCCTCTGGATGTGGGTGGAACCCTCGTGATTCCTCTCGAGTGGAGACGGGTATGTCGGGGAACTTCTTGATTTGCACCAAGGGTGTGAAGGACCCTTTCGAAGTTCCAGAGGTGAGGTGTGATCAGCCTCGAGACGCCTCAGCGGAAATGGCCCTCATCTCGCCTGGAGGGGAGAACCTCCTGGATTTTCTCGAGTTGCGGCAGGTCTTCTCGAGTTACGACGCGGACCTCAGGGACCCGCTCTGGTGGCCTCAGGAAAGGCCAGTCCCCATGCGAGTTGCTAGGGGACCTCTTGGGATTCCTCTCCGGTCCATGCCGGGGCCTCAGTCCTTGTGTGGAGTCGGGGCCTGAACCTGAGGATTCCTCTCCAGTGTTGCCATGGATCTTGGGGTGCTTCTGAGTCTCCCCAGGGGAGTCAGGCCTCGTCTCTAGTGGGGACATGCACGTGCGATTTCCTCACGAGCTGCAGCAGGAGTGTCACGCTTCCTGTCACGTGGATCAAGGGATCTGTGGCTTTCCCTCGAGGCTGTCCCTCGAGGCTTTCCCACGAGGCTTTCCCACAGGGCTGTGCCACGTGCCACCTTGGTGTGAGTCGATCCTCGGCATGAAAGACGAGCCAGTGAAGGGAAAAGAGTTTCCTCTGGAATGGATTGAGACATCTGGGGGACTCTTGGAATGGTGTCACGACCCTGGAGTTCCTCTCGCCGTTCCTGTTGAGAGGGCCTCCTCTTGAGATGCGACGTGAACGCCGGGAACTCTTTCCCGACAAAGCAGGGAAAGGATCCCTCATCTCGAGCTACGAGGCGGAAACGGGGCTCCTCTGGATGTGGGCGGGACCCTCGTGTTTCCTCTCGAGTGGAGACGGGTATGTCGGGGAACTTCTTGATTTGCACCAAGGGTGTGAAGGACCCTTTAGAAGTTCCAGAGGTGAGGTGTGATCAGCCTCGAGACGCCTCAGTGGAAATGGGCCTCATCTCGCCTGGAGGGGAGAACCTCCTGGATTTTCTCGAGTTGCGGCAGGTCTTCTCGAGTTACGACGGGGACCTCAGGGACCCGCTCTGTTGGCCTCAGGAAAGGCCAGTCCCCATGCCAGTTGCTAGGGGCCATCTCGGGATTCCTCTCCCGTCCATGCTGGGGCCTAAGACCTTGTGTGGAGTCGGGCCCTGAACCTGAGGATTCCTCTCCAGTGTTGCCATGGATCTTGGGGTGCTTCTGAGTCTCCCCAGGGGAGTCAGGCCTCGTCTCGAGTGGGGGCAGGCACGTGCGCTTTCCTCCCGATCTGCAGCAGTAGTGTCACGCTTCCTGTCACGTGGATCAAGGGATCTGTGGCTTTCCCTCGAGGCTGTCCATCGAGGCTTTCCCACGAGGCTTTCCCACAGGGCTGTGCCACGTGCCACCTTGGTGTGAGTCGATCCTCGGCGTGAAAGACGAGCCGGTGAAGGGAAAAGTGGTTCCTATGGAATGGACTGAGACATCTGGGGGACTCTTGGAATGCTGGCACGACCCTGAAGTTCCTTTCGCCGTTCCTGTTGAGAGGGCCTCCTCTTGAGATGCGACGGGAACGCCGGGAACTCTTTCCCGACGAAGCAGGGAAAGGATCCCTCATTTCGAGCTACGAGGCAGAAACGGGGCTCATCTGGATGTGGGCGGGACCCTCGTGTTTCCTCTCGAGTGGAGACGGGTATGTCGGGGAACTTCTTGATTTGCACCAAGGGTGTGAAGGACCCTTTCAAGTTCCAGAGGTGAGGTGTGATCAGCCTCCAGACGCCTCAGCGGAAATGGCCCTCATCTCGCCTGGAGGGGAGAACCTCCTGGATTTTCTCGAGTTGCGGCATGTCTTCACGAGTTACGACTGGGACCTCAGGGACCCGCTCTGGTGGCCTCAGGAAAGCCAGTCCCCATGTGCGTTGCAAGGGGACCATTCGGGATTCCTCTCCCGTCCATGCCGGGGCCTCAGTCGTTGTGTGGAGTCGGGGCCGGAACCTGAGGATTCCTCTCCAGTGTTGCCATGGATCTTGGGGTGCTTCTGAGTCTCCCCAGGGCAGTCAGGCCTCGTCTCGAGTGGGGGCTTGCACGTGCGCTTTCCTCCCAATCTGCAGCAGGAGTGTCACCCTTCCTGTCACTTGGATCAAGGGATCTGTGGCTTTCCCTCGAGGCTTTCCCACGAGGCTTTCCCACAGGGCTGTGCCACGTGCCACCTTGGTGTGAGTCGATCCTCGGCGTGAAAGACGAGCCGGTGAAGGGAAAAGAGGTTCCTCTGGAATGGACTGAGACATCTGGGGGACTCTTGGAATGGTGGCACGACCCTGGAGCTCCTCTCGCCGTTCCCGTTGAGTGGTCCTCCTCTTCAGATGCGACGGGAACGCCGGGAACTCTTTCCCGACGAAGCAGGGAAAGGATCCCTCACCTCGAGCTATGAGGCGGAAACGGGGCTCCTCTGGATGTGGGCGGGACCCTCGTGATTCCTCTCGAGTGGATACGAGTATGTCGGGGAACTTCTTGATTTGCACCAAGGGTGTGAAGGACCCTTTCGAAGTTCCAGAGGTGAGGTGTGATCAGCCTCGAGATGCCTCAGCGGAAATGGGCCTCTACTCGCCTGGAGGGGAGAACCTCCTGGATTTTCTCGAGTTGCGGCAGGTCTTCTCGAGTTACGACGGGGACCTCAGGGACCCACTCTGGTGGCCTCAGGATAGGCCAGTCCCCATGCGCGTTGCAAGGGGACCACTCGGGATTCCTCTCCGGTCCATGCCGGGGCCTCAGTCGTTGTGTGGAGTCGGGGCCGGAACCTGAGGATTCCTCTCCAGTGTTGCCATGGATCTTGGGGTGCTTCTGAGTCTCCCCAGGGGAGTCAGGCCTCGTCTCGAGTGGGGGCATGCACGTGCGATTTCCTCCCGAGCTGCAGCAGTAGTGTCACGCTTCCTGTCACGTGCATCAAGGGATCTGTGGCTTTCCCTCGAGGCTGTCCCTCGAGGCTTTCCCACGAGGCTTTCCCACAGGGCTGTGCCACGTGCCACCTTGGTGTGAGTCGATCCTCGGCGTGAAAGACGAGCCGGTGAAGGGAAAAGAGGTTCCTCTGGAATGGACTGAGACATCTGGTGGACTCTTGGAATGGTGGCACGACCCTGGAGTTCCTCTCACCGTTGCTGTTGAGAGGGCCTCCTCTTGAGATGCGACGGGAATGCCGGGAACTCTTTCCCGGCGAAGCAGGGAAAGGATCCCTCATCTCGAGCTACGAGGCGGAAACGGGGCTCCTCTGGATGTGGGCGGGACCCTCGTGATTCCTCTCGAGTGGAGACGGGTATGTCGGGGAACTTCTTGATTTGCACCAAGGGTGTGAAGGACCCTTTCAAGTTCCAGAGGTGAGGTGTGATCAGCCTCGAGACGCCTCAGCGGAAATGGCCCTCATCTCGCCTGGAGGGGAGAACCTCCTGGATTTTCTCGAGTTACGGCATGTCTTCTCGAGTTACGATGGGGACCTCAGGGACCCGCTCTGGTGGCCTCAGGAAAGGCCAGTCCCCATGCCAGTTGCTAGGGGCCATCTCGGGATTCCTCTCCCTTCCATGCCAGGGCCTAAGACCTTGTGTGGAGTCGGAGCCGGAACCTGAGGCTTCCTCTCCAGTGTTGCCATGGATCTTGGGGTGCTTCTGAGTCTCCCCAGGGCAGTCAGGCCTCGTCTCGAGTGGGGGCATGCACGTGCGCTTTCCTCCCAAGCTGCAGCAGTAGTGTCACGCTTCCTGTCACTTGGATCAAGGGATCTGTGGCTTTCCCTCGAGGCTTTCCCTCGAGGCTTTCCCACGAGGCTTTCCCACAGGGCCGTGCCACGTGCCACCTTGGTGTGAGTCGATCCTCGGCGTGAAAATGAGCCGGTGAAGGGAAAAGAGGTTCCTCTGGAATGGACTGAGACATCTGGGTGACTCTTGGAATGGTTGCACGACCCTGGAGTTCCTCTCGCCATTCCTGTTGAGAGGTCCTCCTCTTCATATGCGACGGGAACACCGGGAACTCTTTCCCGACGAAGCAGGGAAAGGATCCCTCATCTCGTGCTATGAGGCGGAAACGGGGCTCCTCTGGATGTGGGCGGGACCCTCGTGATTCCTCTCGAGTGGAGACGGGTATGTCGGGGAACTTCTTGATTTGCACCAAGGGTGTGAAGGACCCTTTCGAAGTTCCAGAGGTGAGGTGTAATCAGCCTCGAGACGCCTCAGCAGAAATGGGCCTCATCTCGCCTGGAGGGGAGAACCTCCTGGATTTTCTCGAGTTGCCGCTGGTCTTCTCGAGTTACGACGGGGACCTCAGGGCCCACTCTGGTGTCCTCAGGAAAGTCCAGTCCCCTTGCGAGTTGCTAGTGGACCTCTAGAGATTCCTCTCCCGTCCATGCCGGGGCCTCAGTCCTTGTGTGGAGTGGTGGCCGGACCTGAGGATTCCTCTCCAGTGTTGCCATGGATCTTGTGGTGCTTCTGAGTCTCCCCAGGGTAGTCAGGCGTCGTCTCGAGTGGGGGCATGCACGTGCGCTTTCCTCCCGAGCTGCAGCATTAGTGTCACGCTTGCTGTCACGTGGATCAAGGGATCTGTGGCTTTCCCTCGAGGCTGTCAATCGAGCCTTTCCCACGAGGCTTTCCCACAGGGCTGTGCCACGTGCCACCTTGGTGTGAGTCGATACTCGGCGTGAAAGACGAGCAGGTGAAGGGAAAAGAGGTTCCTCTGGAATGGACTGAGACATCTGGGGGACTCTTGGAATGGTGGCAAGACCCTGGAGTTCCTCTCACCGTTGCTGTTGAGAAGGCCTCCTCTAGAGATGCGACGGGAATGCCGGGAACTCTTTCCCGGCGAAGCAGGGAAAGGATCCCTCATCTCGAGCTACGAGGCGGAAACGGGGCTCCTCTGGATGTGGGCGGGACCCTCGTGTTTCCTCTCGAGTGGAGACGGGTATGTCGGGGAACTTCTTGATTTGCACCAAGGGTGTGAAGGACCCTTTCGAAGTTCCAGAGGTGAGGTGTGATCAGCCTCCAGACGCCTCAGAGGAAATGGGCCTCATCTCGCCTGGAGGGGAGAACCTCCTGGATTTTCTCGAGTTGCGGCAGGTCTTCTCGAGTTACGACGTGGACCTCAGGGACCCGCTCTGGTGGCCTCAGGAAAGGCCAGTCCCCATGCGAGTTGCTAGGGGCCAACTCGGGATTCCTCTCCCGTCCATGCCGGGGCCTAAGACCTTGTGTGGAGTCGGGACCGGAGCCTGAGGATTCCACTCCAGTGTTGCCATGGATCTTGGGGTGCTTCTGAGTCTCCCAAGGGGAGTCAGGCCTCGTCTCGAGTGGGGGCTTGCACGTGCGCTTTCCTCCCGAGCTGCAGCAGTAGTGTCACGCTTCCTGTCACGTGGATCAAGGGATCTGTGGCTTTCCCTCGAGGCTGTCCATCGAGGCTTTCCCACGAGGCTTTCCCACAGGCCTGTGCCACGTGCCACCTTGGTGTGAGTCGATCCTCGGCGTGACAGACGAGCCGGTGAAGGTAAAAGTGGTTCCTATGGAATGGACTGAGACATCTGGGGGACTCTTGGAATGGTGGCACGACCCTGGAGTTCCTCTCGCGGTTCCTGTTGAGAGGGCCTCCTCTTGAGATGCGACGGGAACGCCGGGAACTCTTTCCCGATGAAGCAGGGAAAGGATCCCTCATCTCGAGCTACGAGGCAGAAACGGGGCTCCTCTAGATGTGGGCGGGACCCTCGTGTTTCCTCTCGAGTGGAGACGGCTAGGTCGGGGAACTTCTTGATTTGCACCAAGGGTGTGAATGACCCTTTTGAAGTTCCAGAGGTGAGGTGTGATCAGCCCGGAGACGCCTCAGCGGAAATGGGCCTCATCTCGCCTGGAGGGGAGAAGCTCCTGGATTTTCTCGAGTTGCCGCAGGTCTTCTCGAGTTATGACGGGGACCTCAGGGACCCGCTCTGGTGGCCTCAGGAAAGGCCAGTCCCCATGCGAGTTGCTAGGGGCCATCTCGGGATTCCTCTCCCGTCCATGCCGGGGCCTCAGTCCTTGTGTGGAGTCGGGGCCGGAACCTGAGGATTCCTCTCCAGTGTTGCCATGGATCTTGGGGTGCTTCTGAGTCTCCCCAGGGGAGTCAGGCCTCGTCTCGAGTGGGCGCATGCACGTGCGCTTTCCTACCAAGCTGCAGAAATAGTGTCACGCTTCCTGTCACGTGGATCAAAGGATCTGTGGCTTTCCCTCGAGGCTGTCCCTCGAAGCTTTCCACGAGGCTTTCCCACAGGGCTGTGCCACGTGCCACCTTGGTGTGAGTCGATCCTCGGCGTGAAAGACGAGCCGGTGAAGGGAAAAGAGATTTCTCTGGAATGGATTGAGACATCTAGGGGCCTCTTGGAATGGTGGCACGACCCTGGAGTTCCTCTCGCCGTTCCTGTTGAGAGGGCCTCCTCTTGAGATGCGACGGGAACGCCGGGAACTCTTTCCCGACGAAGCAGGGAAAGGATCCCTCATTTCGAAATACCAGGTGGAAACGCGGCTCCTCTGGATGTGGGCAGGACCCTCGTGTTTCCTCTCGAGTGGAGACGGGTATGTCGGGGAACTTCTTAATTTGCACCAAGGGTGTGAAGGACCCTTTCGAAGTTCCAGAGGTGAGTTGTGATCAGCCTCGAGACGCTTCTGCGGAAATGGGCTTCATCTCGCCTGGAGGGGAGAACCTCCTGGATTTTCTCGAGTTGCGGCAGGTCTTCTCGAGTTACGACGGGGACCTCAGGGACCCGCTCTGGTGGCCTCAGGAAAGGCCAGTCCCCATGCGAGTTGCTAGGGGACCTCTAGAGATTCCTCTCCCGTCCATGCCGGGGCCTCAGTCCTTGTGTGGAGTCGGGGCCGGAACCTGAGGATTCCTCTCCAGTGTTGCCATGGATCTTGGGGTGCTTCTGAGTCTCCCCAGGGGAGTCAGGCCTCGTCTCGAGTGGGGGCATGCACGTGCGCTTTCCTCCCGAGCTGCAGCAGTAGTGTCACGCTTCCTGTCACGTGGATCAAGGGATCTGTGGCTTTCCCTCGAGGCTGTCCCTCGAGGCTTTCCCACGAGGCTTTCCCACAGGGCTGTGCCACGTGCCACCTTGGTGTGAGTCGATCCTCGGCGTGAAAGACGAGCCGGTGAAGGGAAAAGAGCTTCCTCTGGAATGGACTGAGACATCTGGGGGACTCTTGGAATGGTGGCACGACCCTGGAGTTCCTCTCGCAGTTCCTGTTGAGAGGGCCTGCTCTTGAGATGCGACGGGAATGCCGGGATCTCTTTCCCGACGAAGCAGGGAAAGGATCCCTCATCTCGAGCTACGAGGCGGACCCGGGGATCCTCTGGATGTGGGCGGGACCCTCGTGATTCCTCTCGAGTGGAGACGGGTATGTCGGGAAACTTCTTGATTTGCACCAAGGGTGTGAAGGACCCTTTCGAAGTTCCAGAGGTGAGGTGTGATCAGCCTCGAAACGCCTCAGCGGAAATGGGCCTCATCTCGCCTGGAGGGGAGAACCTCCTGGATTTTCTCGAGTTGCGGCAGGTCTTCTCGAGTTACGACGGGGACCTCAGGGACCCGCTCTGGTGGCCTCAGGAAAGGCCAGTCCCCATGCAAGTTGCTAGGGGCCATCTCGGGATTCCTCTCCCGTCCATGCCGGGGCGTAAGACCTTGTGTGGAGTCAGGGCCGGAACCTGTGGATTCCTCTCCAGTGTTGCCATGGATCTTGGGGTGCTTCTGAGTCTCCCCAGGGGAATCAGGCCTCGTCTCAATTGGGGGCATGCACGTGCGCTTTCCTCCCGAGCTGCAGCATTGTGTCACGCTTCATGTCACGTGGATCAAGGGATCTGTGGCTTTCCCTCGAGGCTGTCCCTCGAGGCTTTCCCACGAGGCTTTCCCACAGGGCTGTGCCACGTGCCACCTTGGTTTGAGTCGATCCTCGACGTGAAAGACGAGCCGGTGAAGGGAAAAGAGGTTCCTCTGGAATAGACTGAGACATCTGGGGGACTCTTGGAATTGTGGCACGACCCTGGAGTTCCTCTCCCCGTTCCTGTGAAGAGGGCCTCCTCTTGAGATGGAACGGGAACGCAGGGAACTCTTTCCTGACAATCCAGGGAAAGGATCCCTCATCTCGAGCTAGGAGGAGGAAACGGGGCTCCTCTGGATGTGGGCGGGACCCTCGTATTTCCTCTCGAGTGGAGACGGGTATGTCGGGGAACTTCTTAATTTGCACCTAGGGTGTGAAGGACCCTTTCGAAGTTTCAGAGGTGAGGTGTGATCAGCCTCGAGACGCCTCAGCGGAAATGGGCCTCATCTCGCCTGGAGGGGAGAACCTCCTGGATTTTCTCGAGTTGCGGCAGGTCTTCTCGAGTTACGACGGGCACCTCAGGGACCCGCTCTGGTGGCCTCAGGAAAGGACAGTCCCCATGCGAGTTGCTAGGGGCCATTTCGGGATTCCTCTCCCGTCCATGCCGGGGCCTAAGACCTTGTGTGGAGTCGGGGCCGGAGCCTGAGGATTCCTCTCCAGTGTTGCAATGGATCTTGGGGTGCTTCTGAGTCTCCCCAGGGGAGTCAGGCCTCGTCTCGAGTGGGGACATGCACGTGCGATTTCCTCCCTAGCTGCAGCAGGAGTGTCACGCTTCCTGTCACGTGGATCAAGGGATCTGTGGCTTTCCCTCGAGGCTGTCCCTCGAGGCTTTCCCACGAGGCTTTCCCACAGGGCTGTGCCACGTGCCACCTTGGTGTGAGTCGATCCTCGGCATGAAAGACGAGCCAGTGAAGGGAAAAGAGTTTCCTCTGGAATGGATTGAGACATCTGGGGGACTCTTGGAATGGTGTCACGACCCTGGAGTTCCTCTCGCCGTTCCTGTTGAGAGGGCCTCCTCTTGAGATGCGACGTGAACGCCGGGAACTCTTTCCCGACAAAGCAGGGAAAGGATCCCTCATCTCGAGCTACGAGGCGGAAACGGGGCTCCTCTGGATGTGGGCGGGACCCTCGTGTTTCCTCTCGAGTGGAGACGGGTATGTCGGGGAACTTCTTGATTTGCACCAAGGGTGTGAAGGACCCTTTCGAAGTTCCAGAGGTGAGGTGTGATCAGCCTCGAGACGCCTCAGTGGAAATGGGCCTCATCTCGCCTGGAGGGGAGAACCTCCTGGATTTTCTCGAGTTGCGGCAGGTCTTCTCGAGTTACGACGGGGACCTCAGGGACCCGCTCTGGTGGGCTCAGGAAAGGCCAGTCCCCATGCCAGTTGCTAGGGGCCATCTCGGGATTCCTCTCCCGTCCATGCTGGGGCCTAAGACCTTGTGTGGAGTCGGGCCCTGAACCTGAGGATTCCTCTCCAGTGTTGCCATGGATCTTGGGGTGCTTCTGAGTCTCCCCAGGGGAGTCAGGCCTCGTCTCGAGTGGGGGCAGGCACGTGCGCTTTCCTCCCGATCTGCAGCAGTAGTGTCACGCTTCCTGTCACGTGGATCAAGGGATCTGTGGCTTTCCCTCGAGGCTGTCCATCGAGGCTTTCCCACGAGGCTTTCCCACAGGGCTGTGCCACGTGCCACCTTGGTGTGAGTCGATCCTCGGCGTGACAGACGAGCCGTGAAGGGAAAAGTGGTTCCTATGGAATGGACTGAGACATCTGGGGGACTCTTGGAATGCTGGCACGACCCTGAAGTTCCTTTCGCCGTTCCTGTTGAGAGGGCCTCCTCTTGAGATGCGACGGGAACGCCGGGAACTCTTTCCCGACGAAGCAGGGAAAGGATCCCTCATTTCGAGCTACGAGGCAGAAACGGGGCTCATCTGGATGTGGGCGGGACCCTCGTGTTTCCTCTCGAGTGGAGACGGGTATGTCGGGGAACTTCTTGATTTGCACCAAGGGTGTGAAGGACCCTTTCAAGTTCCAGAGGTGAGGTGTGATCAGCCTCCAGACGCCTCAGCGGAAATGGCCCTCATCTCGCCTGGAGGGGAGAACCTCCTGGATTTTCTCGAGTTGCGGCATGTCTTCACGAGTTACGACTGGGACCTCAGGGACCCGCTCTGGTGGCCTCAGGAAAGCCAGTCCCCATGTGCGTTGCAAGGGGACCATTCGGGATTCCTCTCCGTCCATGCCGGGGCCTCAGTCGTTGTGTGGAGTCGGGGCCGGAACCTGAGGATTCCTCTCCAGTGTTGCCATGGATCTTGGGGTGCTTCTGAGTCTCCCCAGGGCAGTCAGGCCTCGTCTCGAGTGGGGGCTTACACGTGCGCTTTCCTCCCAATCTGCAGCAGGAGTGTCACCCTTCCTGTCACTTGGATCAAGGGATCTGTGGCTTTCCCTCGAGGCTTTCCCACGAGGCTTTCCCACAGGGCTGTACCACGTGCCACCTTGGTGTGAGTCGATCCTCGGCGTGAAAGACGAGCCGGTGAAGGGAAAAGAGGTTCCTCTGGAATGGACTGAGACATCTGGGGGACTCTTGGAATGGTGGCACGACCCTGGAGCTCCTCTCGCCGTTCCCGTTGAGTGGTCCTCCTCTTCAGATGCGACGGGAACGCCGGGAACTCTTTCCCGACGAAGCAGGGAAAGGATCCCTCACCTCGAGCTACGAGGCGGAAACGGGGCTCCTCTGGATGTGGGCGGGACCCTCGTGATTCCTCTCGAGTGGAGACGGGTATGTCGGGGAACTTCTTGATTTGCACCAAGGGTGTGAAGGACCCTTTCAAGTTTCAGAGGTGAGGTGTGATCAGCCTCGAGACGCCTCAGCGGAAATGGCCCTCATCTCGCCTGGAGGGTAGAACCTCCTGGATTTTCTCGAGTTGTGGCATGTATTCTCGAGTTACGACGGGGACCTCAGGGACCCGCTCTGGTGGCCTCAGGAAAGGCCCGTCTCCATGCGAGTTGCTAGGGGCCATCTCGGGATTCCTCTCCCGTCCATGCTGGGGCCTAAGACCTTGTGTGGAGTCGGGGCCGGAACCTGAGGATTCCTCTCCAGTGTTGCCATGGATCTTGGGGTGCTTCTGAGTCTCCCCAGGGGAGTCAGGCCTCGTCTCGAGTGGGCGCATGCACGTGCGCTTTCCTACCAAGCTGCAGAAATAGTGTCACGCTTCCTGTCACGTGGATCAAAGGATCTGTGGCTTTCCCTCGAGGCTGTCCCTCGAAGCTTTCCACGAGGCTTTCCCACAGGGCTGTGCCACGTGCCACCTTGGTGTGAGTCGATCCTCGGCGTGAAAGACGAGCCGGTGAAGGGAAAAGAGATTTCTCTGGAATGGATTGAGACATCTAGGGGCCTCTTGGAATGGTGGCACGACCCTGGAGTTCCTCTCGCCGTTCCTGTTGAGAGGGCCTCCTCTTGAGATGCGACGGGAACGCCGGGAACTCTTTCCCGACGAAGCAGGGAAAGGATCCCTCATTTCGAAATACCAGGTGGAAACGCGGCTCCTCTGGATGTGGGCAGGACCCTCGTGTTTCCTCTCGAGTGGAGACGGGTATGTCGGGGAACTTCTTAATTTGCACCAAGGGTGTGAAGGACCCTTTCGAAGTTCCAGAGGTGAGTTGTGATCAGCCTCGAGACGCTTCTGCGGAAATGGGCTTCATCTCGCCTGGAGGGGAGAACCTCCTGGATTTTCTCGAGTTGCGGCAGGTCTTCTCGAGTTACGACGGGGACCTCAGGGACCCGCTCTGGTGGCCTCAGGAAAGGCCAGTCCCCATGCGAGTTGCTAGGGGACCTCTAGAGATTCCTCTCCCGTCCATGCCGGGGCCTCAGTCCTTGTGTGGAGTCGGGGCCGGAACCTGAGGATTCCTCTCCAGTGTTGCCATGGATCTTGGGGTGCTTCTGAGTCTCCCCAGGGGAGTCAGGCCTCGTCTCGAGTGGGGGCATGCACGTGCGCTTTCCTCCCGAGCTGCAGCAGTAGTGTCACGCTTCCTGTCACGTGGATCAAGGGATCTGTGGCTTTCCCTCGAGGCTGTCCCTCGAGGCTTTCCCACGAGGCTTTCCCACAGGGCTGTGCCACGTGCCACCTTGGTGTGAGTCGATCCTCGGCGTGAAAGACGAGCCGGTGAAGGGAAAAGAGCTTCCTCTGGAATGGACTGAGACATCTGGGGGACTCTTGGAATGGTGGCACGACCCTGGAGTTCCTCTCGCAGTTCCTGTTGAGAGGGCCTGCTCTTGAGATGCGACGGGAATGCCGGGATCTCTTTCCCGACGAAGCAGGGAAAGGATCCCTCATCTCGAGCTACGAGGCGGACCCGGGGATCCTCTGGATGTGGGCGGGACCCTCGTGATTCCTCTCGAGTGGAGACGGGTATGTCGGGAAACTTCTTGATTTGCACCAAGGGTGTGAAGGACCCTTTCGAAGTTCCAGAGGTGAGGTGTGATCAGCCTCGAAACGCCTCAGCGGAAATGGGCCTCATCTCGCCTGGAGGGGAGAACCTCCTGGATTTTCTCGAGTTGCGGCAGGTCTTCTCGAGTTACGACGGGGACCTCAGGGACCGCCTCTGGTGGCCTCAGGAAAGGCCAGTCCCCATGCAAGTTGCTAGGGGCCATCTCGGGATTCCTCTCCCGTCCATGCCGGGGCGTAAGACCTTGTGTGGAGTCAGGGCCGGAACCTGTGGATTCCTCTCCAGTGTTGCCATGGATCTTGGGGTGCTTCTGAGTCTCCCCAGGGGAATCAGGCCTCGTCTCAATTGGGGGCATGCACGTGCGCTTTCCTCCCGAGCTGCAGCAGTTGTGTCACGCTTCATGTCACGTGGATCAAGGGATCTGTGGCTTTCCCTCGAGGCTGTCCCTCGAGGCTTTCCCACGAGGCTTTCCCACAGGGCTGTGCCACGTGCCACCTTGGTTTGAGTCGATCCTCGACGTGAAAGACGAGCCGGTGAAGGGAAAAGAGGTTCCTCTGGAATAGACTGAGACATCTGGGGGACTCTTGGAATTGTGGCACGACCCTGGAGTTCCTCTCCCCGTTCCTGTGAAGAGGGCCTCCTCTTGAGATGGAACGGGAACGCAGGGAACTCTTTCCTGACAATCCAGGGAAAGGATCCCTCATCTCGAGCTAGGAGGAGGAAACGGGGCTCCTCTGGATGTGGGCGGGACCCTCGTATTTCCTCTCGAGTGGAGACGGGTATGTCGGGGAACTTCTTAATTTGCACCTAGGGTGTGAAGGACCCTTTCGAAGTTTCAGAGGTGAGGTGTGATCAGCCTCGAGACGCCTCAGCGGAAATGGGCCTCATCTCGCCTGGAGGGGAGAACCTCCTGGATTTTCTCGAGTTGCGGCAGGTCTTCTCGAGTTACGACGGGCACCTCAGGGACCCGCTCTGGTGGCCTCAGGAAAGGACAGTCCCCATGCGAGTTGCTAGGGGCCATTTCGGGATTCCTCTCCCGTCCATGCCGGGGCCTAAGACCTTGTGTGGAGTCGGGGCCGGAGCCTGAGGATTCCTCTCCAGTGTTGCAATGGATCTTGGGGTGCTTCTGAGTCTCCCCAGGGGAGTCAGGCCTCGTCTCGAGTGGGGACATGCACGTGCGATTTCCTCCCTAGCTGCAGCAGGAGTGTCACGCTTCCTGTCACGTGGATCAAGGGATCTGTGGCTTTCCCTCGAGGCTGTCCCTCGAGGCTTTCCCACGAGGCTTTCCCACAGGGCTGTGCCACGTGCCACCTTGGTGTGAGTCGATCCTCGGCATGAAAGACGAGCCAGTGAAGGGAAAAGAGTTTCCTCTGGAATGGATTGAGACATCTGGGGGACTCTTGGAATGGTGTCACGACCCTGGAGTTCCTCTCGCCGTTCCTGTTGAGAGGGCCTCCTCTTGAGATGCGACGTGAACGCCGGAACTCTTTCCCGACAAAGCAGGGAAAGGATCCCTCATCTCGAGCTACGAGGCGGAAACGGGGCTCCTCTGGATGTGGGCGGGACCCTCGTGTTTCCTCTCGAGTGGAGACGGGTATGTCGGGGAACTTCTTGATTTGCACCAAGGGTGTGAAGGACCCTTTCGAAGTTCCAGAGGTGAGGTGTGATCAGCCTCGAGACGCCTCAGTGGAAATGGGCCTCATCTCGCCTGGAGGGGAGAACCTCCTGGATTTTCTCGAGTTGCGGCAGGTCTTCTCGAGTTACGACGGGGACCTCAGGGACCCGCTCTGGTGGGCTCAGGAAAGGCCAGTCCCCATGCCAGTTGCTAGGGGCCATCTCGGGATTCCTCTCCCGTCCATGCTGGGGCCTAAGACCTTGTGTGGAGTCGGGCCCTGAACCTGAGGATTCCTCTCCAGTGTTGCCATGGATCTTGGGGTGCTTCTGAGTCTCCCCAGGGGAGTCAGGCCTCGTCTCGAGTGGGGGCAGGCACGTGCGCTTTCCTCCCGATCTGCAGCAGTAGTGTCACGCTTCCTGTCACGTGGATCAAGGGATCTGTGGCTTTCCCTCGAGGCTGTCCATCGAGGCTTTCCCACGAGGCTTTCCCACAGGGCTGTGCCACGTGCCACCTTGGTGTGAGTCGATCCTCGGCGTGACAGACGAGCCGGTGAAGGGAAAAGTGGTTCCTATGGAATGGACTGAGACATCTGGGGGACTCTTGGAATGCTGGCACGACCCTGAAGTTCCTTTCGCCGTTCCTGTTGAGAGGGCCTCCTCTTGAGATGCGACGGGAACGCCGGGAACTCTTTCCGACGAAGCAGGGAAAGGATCCCTCATTTCGAGCTACGAGGCAGAAACGGGGCTCATCTGGATGTGGGCGGGACCCTCGTGTTTCCTCTCGAGTGGAGACGGGTATGTCGGGGAACTTCTTGATTTGCACCAAGGGTGTGAAGGACCCTTTCAAGTTCCAGAGGTGAGGTGTGATCAGCCTCCAGACGCCTCAGCGGAAATGGCCCTCATCTCGCCTGGAGGGGAGAACCTCCTGGATTTTCTCGAGTTGCGGCATGTCTTCACGAGTTACGACTGGGACCTCAGGGACCCGCTCTGGTGGCCTCAGGAAAGCCAGTCCCCATGTGCGTTGCAAGGGGACCATTCGGGATTCCTCTCCCGTCCATGCCGGGGCCTCAGTCGTTGTGTGGAGTCGGGGCCGGAACCTGAGGATTCCTCTCCAGTGTTGCCATGGATCTTGGGGTGCTTCTGAGTCTCCCCAGGGCAGTCAGGCCTCGTCTCGAGTGGGGGCTTACACGTGCGCTTTCCTCCCAATCTGCAGCAGGAGTGTCACCCTTCCTGTCACTTGGATCAAGGGATCTGTGGCTTTCCCTCGAGGCTTTCCCACGAGGCTTTCCCACAGGGCTGTACCACGTGCCACCTTGGTGTGAGTCGATCCTCGGCGTGAAAGACGAGCCGGTGAAGGGAAAAGAGGTTCCTCTGGAATGGACTGAGACATCTGGGGGACTCTTGGAATGGTGGCACGACCCTGGAGCTCCTCTCGCCGTTCCCGTTGAGTGGTCCTCCTCTTCAGATGCGACGGGAACGCCGGGAACTCTTTCCCGACGAAGCAGGGAAAGGATCCCTCACCTCGAGCTATGAGGCGGAAACGGGGCTCCTCTGGATGTGGGCGGGACCCTCGTGATTCCTCTCGAGTGGATACGAGTATGTCGGGGAACTTCTTGATTTGCACCAAGGGTGTGAAGGACCCTTTCGAAGTTCCAGAGGTGAGGTGTGATCAGCCTCGAGACGCCTCAGCGGAAATGGGCCTCTACTCGCCTGGAGGGGAGAACCTCCTGGATTTTCTCGAGTTGCGGCAGGTCTTCTCGAGTTACGACGGGGACCTCAGGGACCCACTCTGGTGGCCTCAGGATAGGCCAGTCCCCATGCGCCTTGCAAGGGGACCACTCGGGATTCCTCTCCGGTCCATGCCGGGGCCTCAGTCGTTGTGTGGAGTCGGGGCCGGAACCTGAGGATTCCTCTCCAGTGTTGCCATGGATCTTGGGGTGCTTCTGAGTCTCCCCAGGGGAGTCAGGCCTCGTCTCGAGTGGGGGCATGCACGTGCGATTTCCTCCCGAGCTGCAGCAGTAGTGTCACGCTTCCTGTCACGTGCATCAAGGGATCTGTGGCTTTCCCTCGAGGCTGTCCCTCGAGGCTTTCCCACGAGGCTTTCCCAAAGGGCTGTGCCACGTGCCACCTTGGTGTGAGTCGATCCTCGGCGTGAAAGACGAGCCGGTGAAGGGAAAAGAGGTTCCTCTGGAATGGACTGAGACATCTGGGGGACTCTTGGAATGGTGGCACGACCCTGGAGTTCCTCTCGCCGTTCCTGTTGAGAGGGCCTCCTCTTGAGATGCGACGTGAACGCCGGGAACTCTTTCCCGACAAAGCAGGGAAAGGATCCCTCATCTCGAGCTACGAGGCGGAAATGGGGCTCCTCTGGATGTGGGCGGGACCCTCGTGATTCCTCTCGAGTGGAGACGGGTATGTCGGGGAACTTCTTGATTTGCACCAAGGGTGTGAAGGACCCTTTCAAGTTCCAGAGGTGAGGTGTGATCAGCCTCGAGACGCCTCAGCGGAAATGGCCCTCATCTCGCCTGGAGGGGAGAACCTCCTGGATTTTCTCGAGTTACGGCATGTCTTCTCGAGTTACGACGGGGACCTCAGGGACCCGCTCTGGTGGCCTCAGGAAAGGCCAGTCCCCATGCCAGTTGCTAGGGGCCATCTCGGGATTCCTCTCCCTTCCATGCCGGGGCCTAAGACCTTGTGTGGAGTCGGAGCCGGAACCTGAGGCTTCCTCTCCAGTGTTGCCATGGATCTTGGGGTGCTTCTGAGTCTCCCCAGGGCAGTCAGGCCTCGTCTCGAGTGGGGGCATGCACGTGCGCTTTCCTCCCAAGCTGCAGCAGTAGTGTCACGCTTCCTGTCACTTGGATCAAGGGATCTGTGGCTTTCCCTCGAGGCTTTCCCTCGAGGCTTTCCCACGAGGCTTTCCCACAGGGCTGTGCCACGTGCCACCTTGGTGTGAGTCGATCCTCGGCGTGAAAATGAGCCGGTGAAGGGAAAAGAGGTTCCTCTGGAATGGACTGAGACATCTGGGTGACTCTTGGAATGGTTGCACGACCCTGGAGTTCCTCTCGCCATTCCTGTTGAGAGGTCCTCCTCTTCATATGCGACGGGAACACCGGGAACTCTTTCCCGACGAAGCAGGGAAAGGATCCCTCATCTCGTGCTATGAGGCGGAAACGGGGCTCCTCTGGATGTGGGCGGGACCCTCGTGATTCCTCTCGAGTGGAGACGGGTATGTCGGGGAACTTCTTGATTTGCACCAAGGGTGTGAAGGACCCTTTCGAAGTTCCAGAGGTGAGGTGTAATAAGCATCGAGACGCCTCAGCAGAAATGGGCCTCATCTCGCCTGGAGGGGAGAACCTCCTGGATTTTCTCGAGTTGCCGCAGGTCTTCTCGAGTTACGACGGGGACCTCAGGGCCCACTCTGGTGTCCTCAGGAAAGTCCAGTCCCCTTGCGAGTTGCTAGTGGACCTCTAGAGATTCCTCTCCCGTCCATGCCGGGGCCTCAGTCCTTGTGTGGAGTGGTGGCCGGAACCTGAGGATTCCTCTCCAGTGTTGCCATGGATCTTGTGGTGCTTCTGAGTCTCCCCAGGGTAGTCAGGCGTCGTCTCGAGTGGGGGCATGCACGTGCGCTTTCCTCCCGAGCTGCAGCAGTAGTGTCACGCTTGCTGTCACGTGGATCAAGGGATCTGTGGCTTTCCCTCGAGGCTGTCAATCGAGCCTTTCCCACGAGGCTTTCCCACAGGGCTGTGCCACGTGCCACCTTGGTGTGAGTCGATACTCGGCGTGAAAGACGAGCAGGTGAAGGGAAAAGAGGTTCCTCTGGAATGGACTGAGACCTCTGGGGGACTCTTGGAATGGTGGCAAGACCCTGGAGTTCCTCTCACCGTTGCTGTTGAGAGGGCCTCCTCTAGAGATGCGACGGGAATGCCGGGAACTCTTTCCCGGCGAAGCAGGGAAAGGATCCCTCATCTCGAGCTACGAGGCGGAAACGGGGCTCCTCTGGATGTGGGCGGGACCCTCGTGTTTCCTCTCGAGTGGAGACGGGTATGTCGGGGAACTTCTTGATTTTCACCAAGGGTGTGAAGGACCCTTTCGAAGTTCCAGAGGTGAGGTGTGATCAGCCTCCAGACGCCTCAGAGGAAATGGGCCTCATCTCGCCTGGAGGGGAGAACCTCCTGGATTTTCTCGAGTTGCGGCAGGTCTTCTCGAGTTACGACGGGGACCTCAGGGACCCGCTCTGGTGGCCTCAGGAAAGGCCAGTCCCCATGCGAGTTGCTAGGGGCCAACTCGGGATTCCTCTCCCGTCCATGCCGGGGCCTAAGACCTTGTGTGGAGTCGGGACCGGAGCCTGAGGATTCCACTCCAGTGTTGCCATGGATCTTGGGGTGCTTCTGAGTCTCCCAAGGGGAGTCAGGCCTCGTCTCGAGTGGGGGCTTGCACGTGCGCTTTCCTCCCGAGCTGCAGCAGTAGTGTCACGCTTCCTGTCACGTGGATCAAGGGATCTGTGGCTTTCCCTCGAGGCTGTCCATCGAGGCTTTCCCACGAGGCTTTCCCACAGGCCTGTGCCACGTGCCACCTTGGTGTGAGTCGATCCTCGGCGTGACAGACGAGCCGGTGAAGGTAAAAGTGGTTCCTATGGAATGGACTGAGACATCTGGGGGACTCTTGGAATGGTGGCACGACCCTGGAGTTCCTCTCGCGGTTCCTGTTGAGAGGGCCTCCTCTTGAGATGCGACGGGAACGCCGGGAACTCTTTCCCGATGAAGCAGGGAAAGGATCCCTCATCTCGAGCTACGAGGCAGAAACGGGGCTCCTCTAGATGTGGGCGGGACCCTCGTGTTTCCTCTCGAGTGGAGACGGCTAGGTCGGGGAACTTCTTGATTTGCACCAAGGGTGTGAATGACCCTTTTGAAGTTCCAGAGGTGAGGTGTGATCAGCCCGGAGACGCCTCAGCGGAAATGGGCCTCATCTCGCCTGGAGGGGAGAACCTCCTGGATTTTCTCGAGTTGCCGCAGGTCTTCTCGAGTTATGACGGGGACCTCAGGGACCCGCTCTGGTGGCCTCAGGAAAGGCCAGTCCCCATGCCAGTTGCTCGGGGACCTCTCGGGATTCCTCTCCCGTCCATGCCGGGGCCTCAGTCCTTGTGTGGAGTCGGGGCCGGAACCTGAGGATTCCTCTCCAGTGTTGCCATGGATCTTGGGGTGCTTCTGAGTCTCCCCAGGGGAGTCAGGCCTCGTCTCGAGTGGGCGCATGCACGTGCGCTTTCCTACCAAGCTGCAGCAGTAGTGTCACGCTTCCTGTCACGTGGATCAAAGGATCTGTGGCTTTCCCTCGAGGCTGTCCCTCGAAGCTTTCCACGAGGCTTTCCCACAGGGCTGTGCCACGTGCCACCTTGGTGTGAGTCGATCCTCGGCGTGAAAGACGAGCCGGTGAAGGGAAAAGAGATTCCTCTGGAATGGATTGAGACATCTAGGGGCCTGTTGGAATGGTGGCACGACCCTGGAGTTCCTCTCGCCGTTCCTGTTGAGAGGGCCTCCTCTTGAGATGCGACGGGAACGCCGGGAACTCTTTCCCGACGAAGCAGGGAAAGGATCCCTCATTTCGAAATACCAGGCGGAAACGCGGCTCCTCTGGATGTGGGCAGGACCCTCGTGTTTCCTCTCGAGTGGAGACGGGTATGTCGGGGAACTTCTTAATTTGCACCAAGGGTGTGAAGGACCCTTTCGAAGTTCCAGAGGTGATGTGTGATCAGCCTCGAGACGCTTCTGCGGAAATGGGCTTCATCTCGCCTGGAGGGGAGAACCTCCTGGATTTTCTCGAGTTGCGGCAGGTCTTCTCGAGTTACGACGGGGACCTCACGGAGCCGCTCTGGTGGCCTCAGGAAAGGCCAGTCCCCATGCGAGTTGCTAGGGGACCTCTAGAGATTCCTCTCCCGTCCATGCCGGGGCCTCAGTCCTTGTGTGGAGTCGGGGCCGGAACCTGAGGATTCCTCTCCAGTGTTGCCATGGATCTTGGGGTGCTTCTGAGTCTCCCCAGGGGAGTCAGGCCTCGTCTCGAGTGGGGGCATGCACGTGCGCTTTCCTCCCGAGCTGCAGCAGTAGTGTCACGCTTCCTGTCACGTGGATCAAGGGATCTGTGGCTTTCCCTCGAGGCTGTCCCTCGAGGCTTTCCCACGAGGCTTTCCCACAGGGCTGTGCCACGTGCCACCTTGGTGTGAGTCGATCCTCGGCGTGAAAGACGAGCCGGTGAAGGGAAAAGAGCTTCCTCTGGAATGGACTGAGACATCTGGGGGACTCTTGGAATGGTGGCACGACCCTGGAGTTCCTCTCGCAGTTCCTGTTGAGAGGGCCTGCTCTTGAGAGGCGACGGGAATGCCGGGATCTCTTTCCCGACGAAGCAGGGAAAGGATCCCTCATCTCGAGCTACGAGGCGGACCCGGGGATCCTCTGGATGTGGGCGGGACCCTCGTGATTCCTCTCGAGTGGAGACGGGTATGTCGGGAAACTTCTTGATTTGCACCAAGGGTGTGAAGGACCCTTTCGAAGTTCCAGAGGTGAGGTGTGATCAGCCTCGAAACGCCTCAGCGGAAATGGGCCTCATCTCGCCTGGAGGGGAGAACCTCCTGGATTTTCTCGAGTTGCGGCAGGTCTTCTCGAGTTACGACGGGGACCTCAGGGACCCGCTCTGGTGGCCTCAGGAAAGGCCAGTCCCCATGCAAGTTGCTAGGGGCCATCTCGGGATTCCTCTCCCGTCCATGCCGGGGCGTAAGACCTTGTGTGGAGTCAGGGCCGGAACCTGTGGATTCCTCTCCAGTGTTGCCATGGATCTTGGGGTGCTTCTGAGTCTCCCCAGGGGAATCAGGCCTCGTCTCGATTGGGGGCATGCACGTGCGCTTTCCTCCCGAGCTGCAGCAGTTGTGTCACGCTTCATGTCACGTGGATCAAGGGATCTGTGGCTTTCCCTCGAGGCTGTCCCTCGAGGCTTTCCCACGAGGCTTTCCCACAGGGCTGTGCCACGTGCCACCTTGGTTTGAGTCGATCCTCGACGTGAAAGACGAGCCGGTGAAGGGAAAAGAGGTTCCTCTGGAATAGACTGAGACATCTGGGGGACTCTTGGAATTGTGGCACGACCCTGGAGTTACTCTCCCCGTTCCTGTGAAGAGGGCCTCCTCTTGAGATGGAACGGGAACGCAGGGAACTCTTTCCCGACAATCCAGGGAAAGGATCCCTCATCTCGAGCTAGGAGGAGGAAACGGGGCTCCTCTGGATGTGGGCGGGACCCTCGTATTTCCTCTCGAGTGGAGACGGGTATGTCGGGGAACTTCTTAATTTGCACCTAGGGTGTGAAGGACCCTTTCGAAGTTTCAGAGGTGAGGTGTGATCAGCCTCGAGACGCCTCAGCGGAAATGGGCCTCATCTCGCCTGGAGGGGAGAACCTCCTGGATTTTCTCGAGTTGCGGCAGGTCTTCTCGAGTTACGACGGGCACCTCAGGGACCCGCTCTGGTGGCCTCAGGAAAGGACAGTCCCCATGCGAGTTGCTAGGGGCCATTTCGGGATTCCTCTCCCGTCCATGCCGGGGCCTAAGACCTTGTGTGGAGTCGGGGCCGGAGCCTGAGGATTCCTCTCCAGTGTTGCAATGGATCTTGGGGTGCTTCTGAGTCTCCCCAGGGGACTCAGGCCTCGTCTAGTGTGGGGGCATGCACGTGCGCTTTCTTCCTGAGCTGCAGCAGTAGTTTCACGCTTCCTGTCACGTGGATCAAGGGATATTTGGCTTTCCCTCGAGGCTGTCCATCGAGGCTTTCCCACGAGGTTTTCCCACAGGGCTGTACCACGTGCCACCTTGGTGTGAGTCGATCCTCGGCGTGAAAGACGAGCCGGTGAAGGGAAAAGAGGTTCCTCTGGAATGGACTGAGACATCTGGGGGACTCTTGGAATGCTGGCACGACCATGGACTTCCTCTCGCCGTTCCTGTTGAGAGGGCTTCCTCTTGAGATGCGACGGGAAGGCCGGGAACTCTTTCTCGACGAAGCAGGGAAAGGATCCCTCATCTCGAGCTACGAGGCGGAAACGGGGCTCCTCTGGATGTGGGTGGAACCCTCGTGATTCCTCTCGAGTGGAGACGGGTATGTCGGGGAACTTCTTGATTTGCACCAAGGGTGTGAAGGACCCTTTCGAAGTTCCAGAGGTGAGGTGTGATCAGCCTCGAGACGCCTCAGCGGAAATGGGCCTCATCTCGCCTGGAGGGGAGAACCTCCTGGATTTTCTCGAGTTGCGGCAGGTCTTCTCGAGTTACCATGCGGACCTCAGGGACCCGCTCTGGTGGCCTCAGGAAAGGCCAGTCCCCATGCGAGTTGCTAGGGGACCTCTCGGGATTCCTCTCCGGTCCATGCCGGGGCCTCAGTCCTTGTGTGGAGTCGGGGCCTGAACCTGAGGATTCCTCTCCAGTGTTGCCATGGATCTTGGGGTGCTTCTGAGTCTCCCCAGGGGAGTCAGGCCTCGTCTCGAGTGGGGACATGCACGTGCGATTTCCTCCCTAGCTGCAGCAGGAGTGTCACGCTTCCTGTCACGTGGATCAAGGGATCTGTGGCTTTCCCTCGAGGCTGTCCCTCGAGGCTTTCCCACGAGGCTTTCCCACAGGGCTGTGCCACGTGCCACCTTGGTGTGAGTCGATCCTCGGCATGAAAGACGAGCCAGTGAAGGGAAAAGAGTTTCCTCTGGAATGGATTGAGACATCTGGGGGACTCTTGGAATGGTGTCACGACCCTGGAGTTCCTCTCGCCGTTCCTGTTGAGAGGGCCTCCTCTTGAGATGCGACGTGAACGCCGGGAACTCTTTCCCGACAAAGCAGGGAAAGGATCCCTCATCTCGAGCTACGAGGCGGAAACGGGGCTCCTCTGGATGTGGGCGGGACCCTCGTGTTTCCTCTCGAGTGGAGACGGGTATGTCGGGGAACTTCTTGATTTGCACCAAGGGTGTGAAGGACCCTTTAGAAGTTCCAGAGGTGAGGTGTGATCAGCCTCGAGACGCCTCAGTGGAAATGGGCCTCATCTCGCCTGGAGGGGAGAACCTCCTGGATTTTCTCGAGTTGCGGCAGGTCTTCTCGAGTTACGACGGGGACCTCAGGGACCCGCTCTGGTGGCCTCAGGAAAGGCCAGTCCCCATGCCAGTTGCTAGGGGCCATCTCGGGATTCCTCTCCCGTCCATGCTGGGGCCTAAGACCTTGTGTGGAGTCGGGCCCTGAACCTGAGGATTCCTCTCCAGTGTTGCCATGGATCTTGGGGTGCTTCTGAGTCTCCCCAGGGGAGTCAGGCCTCGTCTCGAGTGGGGGCAGGCACGTGCGCTTTCCTCCCGATCTGCAGCAGTAGTGTCACGCTTCCTGTCACGTGGATCAAGGGATCTGTGGCTTTCCCTCGAGGCTGTCCATCGAGGCTTTCCCACGAGGCTTTCCCACAGGGCTGTGCCACGTGCCACCTTGGTGTGAGTCGATCCTCGGCGTGACAGACGAGCCGGTGAAGGGAAAAGTGGTTCCTCTGGAATGGACTGAGACATCTGGGGGACTCTTGGAATGCTGGCACGACCCTGAAGTTCCTTTCGCCGTTCCTGTTGAGAGGGCCTCCTCTTGAGATGCGACGGGAACGCCGGGAACTCTTTCCCGACGAAGCAGGGAAAGGATCCCTCATTTCGAGCTACGAGGCAGAAACGGGGCTCATCTGGATGTGGGCGGGACCCTCGTGTTTCCTCTCGAGTGGAGACGGGTATGTCGGGGAACTTCTTGATTTGCACCAAGGGTGTGAAGGACCCTTTCAAGTTCCAGAGGTGAGGTGTGATCAGCCTCCAGACGCCTCAGCGGAAATGGCCCTCATCTCGCCTAGAGGGGAGAACCTCCTGGATTTTCTCGAGTTGCGGCATGTCTTCACGAGTTACGACTGGGACCTCAGGGACCCGCTCTGGTGGCCTCAGGAAAGCCAGTCCCCATGTGCGTTGCAAGGGGACCATTCGGGATTCCTCTCCCGTCCATGCCGGGGCCTCAGTCGTTGTGTGGAGTCGGGGCCGGAACCTGAGGATTCCTCTCCAGTGTTGCCATGGATCTTGGGGTGCTTCTGAGTCTCCCCAGGGCAGTCAGGCCTCGTCTCGAGTGGGGGCTTACATGTGCGCTTTCCTCCCAATCTGCAGCAGGAGTGTCACCCTTCCTGTCACTTGGATCAAGGGATCTGTGGCTTTCCCTCGAGGCTTTCCCACGAGGCTTTCCCACAGGGCTGTACCACGTGCCACCTTGGTGTGAGTCGATCCTCGGCGTGAAAGACGAGCCGGTGAAGGGAAAAGAGGTTCCTCTGGAATGGACTGAGACATCTGGGGGACTCTTGGAATGGTGGCACGACCCTGGAGCTCCTCTCGCCGTTCCCGTTGAGTGGTCCTCCTCTTCAGATGCGACGGGAACGCCGGGAACTCTTTCCCGACGAAGCAGGGAAAGGATCCCTCACCTCGAGCTATGAGGCGGAAACGGGGCTCCTCTGGATGTGGGCGGGACCCTCGTGATTCCTCTCGAGTGGATACGAGTATGTCGGGGAACTTCTTGATTTGCACCAAGGTTGTGAAGGACCCTTTCGAAGTTCCAGAGGTGAGGTGTGATCAGCCTCGAGACGCCTCAGCGGAAATGGGCCTCTACTCGCCTGGAGGGGAGAACCTCCTGGATTTTCTCGAGTTGCGGCAGGTCTTCTCGAGTTACGACGGGGACCTCAGGGACCCACTCTGGTGGCCTCAGGATAGGCCAGTCCCCATGCGCGTTGCAAGGGGACCACTCGGGATTCCTCTCCGGTCCATGCCGGGGCCTCAGTCGTTGTGTGGAGTCGGGGCCGGAACCTGAGGATTCCTCTCCAGTGTTGCCATGGATCTTGGGGTGCTTCTGAGTCTCCCCAGGGGAGTCAGGCCTCGTCTCGAGTGGGGGCATGCACGTGCGATTTCCTCCCGAGCTGCAGCAGTAGTGTCACGCTTCCTGTCACGTGCATCAAGGGATCTGTGGCTTTCCCTCGAGGCTGTCCCTCGAGGCTTTCCCACGAGGCTTTCCCAAAGGGCTGTGCCACGTGCCACCTTGGTGTGAGTCGATCCTCGGCGTGAAAGACGAGCCGGTGAAGGGAAAAGAGGTTCCTCTGGAATGGACTGAGACATCTGGGGGACTCTTGGAATGGTGGCACGACCCTGGAGTTCCTCTCGCCGTTCCTGTTGAGAGGGCCTCCTCTTGAGATGCGACGTGAACGCCGGGAACTCTTTCCCGACAAAGCAGGGAAAGGATCCCTCATCTCGATCTACGAGGCGGAAACGGGGCTCCTCTGGATGTGGGCGGGACCCTCGTGTTTCCTCTCGAGTGGAGACGGGTATGTCGGAGAACTTCTTGATTTGCACCAAGGGTGTGAAGGACCCTTTAGAAGTTCCAGAGGTGAGGTGTGATCAGCCTCGAGACGCCTCAGTGGAAATGGGCCTCATCTCGCCTGGAGGGGAGAACCTCCTGGATTTTCTCGAGTTGCGGCAGGTCTTCTCGAGTTACGACGGGGACCTCAGGGACCCGCTCTGGTGGCCTCAGGAAAGGCCAGTCCCCATGCCAGTTGCTAGGGGCCATCTCGGGATTCCTCTCCCGTCCATGCTGGGGCCTAAGACCTTGTGTGGAGTCGGGCCCTGAACCTGAGGATTCCTCTCCAGTGTTGCCATGGATCTTGGGGTGCTTCTGAGTCTCCCCAGGGGAGTCAGGCCTCGTCTCGAGTGGGGGCAGGCACGTGCGCTTTCCTCCCGATCTGCAGCAGTAGTGTCACGCTTCCTGTCACGTGGATCAAGGGATCTGTGGCTTTAAATCGGGGCTGTCCATCGAGGCTTTCCCACGAGGCTTTCCCACAGGGCTGTGCCACGTGCCACCTTGGTGTGAGTCGATCCTCGGCGTGACAGACGAGCCGGTGAAGGGAAAAGTGGTTCCTATGGAATGGACTGAGACATCTGGGGGACTCTTGGAATGCTGGCACGACCCTGAAGTTCCTTTCGCCGTTCCTGTTGAGAGGGCCTCCTCTTGAGATGCGACGGGAACGCCGGGAACTCTTTCCCGACGAAGCAGGGAAAGGATCCCTCATTTCGAGCTACGAGGCAGAAACGGGGCTCATCTGGATGTGGGCGGGACCCTCGTGTTTCCTCTCGAGTGGAGACGGGTATGTCGGGGAACTTCTTGATTTGCACCAAGGGTGTGAAGGACCCTTTCAAGTTCCAGAGGTGAGGTGTGATCAGCCTCCAGACGCCTCAGCGGAAATGGCCCTCATCTCGCCTGGAGGGGAGAACCTCCTGGATTTTCTCGAGTTGCGGCATGTCTTCACGAGTTACGACTGGGACCTCAGGGACCCGCTCTGGTGGCCTCAGGAAAGCCAGTCCCCATGTGCGTTGCAAGGGGACCATTCGGGATTCCTCTCCCGTCCATGCCGGGGCCTCAGTCGTTGTGTGGAGTCGGGGCCGGAACCTGAGGATTCCTCTCCAGTGTTGCCATGGATCTTGGGGTGCTTCTGAGTCTCCCCAGGGCAGTCAGGCCTCGTCTCGAGTGGGGGCTTACACGTGCGCTTTCCTCCCAATCTGCAGCAGGAGTGTCACCCTTCCTGTCACTTGGATCAAGGGATCTGTGGCTTTCCCTCGAGGCTTTCCCACGAGGCTTTCCCACAGGGCTGTGCCACGTGCCACCTTGGTGTGAGTCGATCCTCGGCGTGAAAGACGAGCCGGTGAAGGGAAAAGAGGTTCCTCTGGAATGGACTGAGACATCTGGGGGACTCTTGGAATGGTGGCACGACCCTGGAGCTCCTCTCGCCGTTCCCGTTGAGTGGTCCTCCTCTTCAGATGCGACGGGAACGCCGGGAACTCTTTCCCGACGAAGCAGGGAAAGGATCCCACACCTCGAGCTATGAGGCGGAAACGGGGCTCCTCTGGATGTGGGCGGGACCCTCGTGATTCCTCTCGAGTGGATACGAGTATGTCGGGGAACTTCTTGATTTGCACCAAGGGTGTGAAGGACCCTTTCGAAGTTCCAGAGGTGAGGTGTGATCAGCCTCGAGACGCCTCAGCGGAAATGGGCCTCTACTCGCCTGGAGGGGAGAACCTCCTGGATTTTCTCGAGTTGCGGCAGGTCTTCTCGAGTTACGACGGGGACCTCAGGGACCCACTCTGGTGGCCTCAGGATAGGCCAGTCCCCATGCGCGTTGCAAGGGGACCACTCGGGATTCCTCTCCGGTCCATGCCGGGGCCTCAGTCGTTGTGTGGAGTCGGGGCTGGAACCTGAGGATTCCTCTCCAGTGTTGCCATGGATCTTGGGGTGCTTCTGAGTCTCCCCAGGGGAGTCAGGCCTCGTCTCGAGTGGGGGCATGCACGTGCGATTTCCTCCCGAGCTGCAGCAGTAGTGTCACGCTTCCTGTCACGTGCATCAAGGGATCTGTGGCTTTCCCTCGAGGCTGTCCCTCGAGGCTTTCCCACGAGGCTTTCCCACAGGGCTGTGCCACGTGCCACCTTGGTGTGAGTCGATCCTCGGCGTGAAAGACGAGCCGGTGAAGGGAAAAGAGGTTCCTCTCGAATGGACTGAGACATCTGGGGGACTCTTGGAATGGTGGCACGACCCTGGAGTTCCTCTCACCGTTGCTGTTGAGAGGGCCTCCTCTTGAGATGCGACGGGAATGCCGGGAACTCTTTCCCGGCGAAGCAGGGAAAGGATCCCTCATCTCGAGCTACGAGGCGGAAACGGGGCTCCTCTGGATGTGGGCGGGACCCTCGTGATTCCTCTCGAGTGGAGACGGGTATGTCGGGGAACTTCTTGATTTGCACCAAGGGTGTGAAGGACCCTTTCAAGTTCCAGAGGTGAGGTGTGATCATCCTCGAGACGCCTCAGCGGAAATGGCCCTCATCTCGCCTGGAGGGGAGAACCTCCTGGATTTTCTCGAGTTGCGGCATGTCTTCTCGAGTTACGACGGGGACCTCAGGGACCCGCTCTGGTGGCCTCAGGAAAGGCCAGTCCCCATGCCAGTTGCTAGGGGCCATCTCGGGATTCCTCTCCCTTCCATGCCGGGGCCTAAGACCTTGTGTGGAGTCGGAGCCGGAACCTGAGGCTTCCTCTCCAGTGTTGCCATGGATCTTGGGGTGCTTCTGAGTCTCCCCAGGGCAGTCAGGCCTCGTCTCGAGTGGGGGCATGCACGTGCGCTTTCCTCCCAAGCTGCAGCAGTAGTGTCACGCTTCCTGTCACGTGGATCAAGGGATCTGTGGCTTTCCCTCGAGGCTGTCCCTCGAGGCTTTCCCACGAGGCTTTCCCACAGGGCTGTGCCACGTGCCACCTTGGTGTGAGTCGATCCTCGGCGTGAAAATGAGCCGGTGAAGGGAAAAGAGGTTCCTCTGGAATGGACTGAGACATCTGGGTGACTCTTGGAATGGTTGCACGACCCTGGAGTTCCTCTCGCCATTCCTGTTGAGAGGTCCTCCTCTTCATATGCGACGGGAACACCGGGAACTCTTTCCCGACGAAGCAGGGAAAGGATCCCTCATCTCGTGCTATGAGGCGGAAACGGGGCTCCTCTGGATGTGGGCGGGACCCTCGTGATTCCTCTCGAGTGGAGACGGGTATGTCGGGGAACTTCTTGATTTGCACCAAGGGTGTGAAGGACCCTTTCGAAGTTCCAGAGGTGAGGTGTAATCAGCCTCGAGACGCCTCAGCAGAAATGGGCCTCATCTCGCCTGGAGGGGAGAACCTCCTGGATTTTCTCGAGTTGCCGCAGGTCTTCTCGAGTTACGACGGGGACCTCAGGGCCCACTCTGGTGTCCTCAGGAAAGTCCAGTCCCCTTGCGAGTTGCTAGTGGACCTCTAGAGATTCCTCTCCCGTCCATGCCGGGGCCTCAGTCCTTGTGTGGAGTGGTGGCCGGAACCTGAGGATTCCTCTCCAGTGTTGCCATGGATCTTGTGGTGCTTCTGAGTCTCCCCAGGGTAGTCAGGCGTCGTCTCGAGTGGGGGCATGCACGTGCGCTTTCCTCCCGAGCTGCAGCAGTAGTGTCACGCTTGCTGTCACGTGGATCAAGGGATCTGTGGCTTTCCCTCGAGGCTGTCAATCGAGCCTTTCCCACGAGGCTTTCCCACAGGGCTGTGCCACGTGCCACCTTGGTGTGAGTCGATACTCGGCGTGAAAGACGAGCAGGTGAAGGGAAAAGAGGTTCCTCTGGAATGGACTGAGACATCTGGGGGACTCTTGGAATGGTGGCAAGACCCTGGAGTTCCTCTCACCGTTGCTGTTGAGAGGGCCTCCTCTAGAGATGCGACGGGAATGCCGGGAACTCTTTCCCGGCGAAGCAGGGAAAGGATCCCTCATCTCGAGCTACGAGGCGGAAACGGGGCTCCTCTGGATGTGGGCGGGACCCTCGTGTTTCCTCTCGAGTGGAGACGGGTATGTCGGGGAACTTCTTGATTTGCACCAAGGGTGTGAAGGACCCTTTAGAAGTTCCAGAGGTGAGGTGTGATCAGCCTCGAGACGCCTCAGTGGAAATGGGCCTCATCTCGCCTGGAGGGGAGAACCTCCTGGATTTTCTCGAGTTGCGGCAGGTCTTCTCGAGTTACGACGGGGACCTCAGGGACCCGCTCTGGTGGCCTCAGGAAAGGCCAGTCCCCATGCGAGTTGCTAGGGGCCAACTCGGGATTCCTCTCCCGTCCATGCCGGGGCCTAAGACCTTGTGTGGAGTCGGGACCGGAGCCTGAGGATTCCACTCCAGTGTTGCCATGGATCTTGGGGTGCTTCTGAGTCTCCCAAGGGGAGTCAGGCCTCGTCTCGTGTGGGGGCTTGCACGTGCGCTTTCCTCCCGAGCTGCAGCAGTAGTGTCCCGCTTCCTGTCACGTGGATCGAGGGATCTGTGGCTTTCCCTCGAGGCTGTCCATCGAGGCTTTCCCACGAGGCTTTCCCACAGGCCTGTGCCACGTGCCACCTTGGTGTGAGTCGATCCTCGGCGTGACAGACGAGCCGGTGAATGTAAAAGTGGTTCCTATGGAATGGACTGAGACATCTGGGGGACTCTTGGAATGGTGGCACGACCCTGGAGTTCCTCTCGCGGTTCCTGTTGAGAGGGCCTCCTCTTGAGATGCGACGGGAACTCCGGGAACTCTTTCCCGATGAAGCAGGGAAAGGATCCCTCATCTCGAGCTACGAGGCAGAAACGGGGCTCCTCTAGATGTGGGCGGGACCCTCGTGTTTCCTCTCGAGTGGAGACGGCTAGGTCGGGGAACTTCTTGATTTGCACCAAGGGTGTGAATGACCCTTTTGAAGTTCCAGAGGTGAGGTGTGATCAGCCCGGAGACGCCTCAGCGGAAATGGGCCTCATCTCGCCTGGAGGGGAGAAGCTCCTGGATTTTCTCGAGTTGCCGCAGGTCTTCTCGAGTTATGACGGGGACCTCAGGGACCCGCTCTGGTGGCCTCAGGAAAGGCCAGTCCCCATGCGAGTTGCTCGGGGACCTCTCGGGATTCCTCTCCCGTCCATGCCGGGGCCTCAGTCCTTGTGTGGAGTCGGGGCCGGAACCTGAGGATTCCTCTCCAGTGTTGCCATGGATCTTGGGGTGCTTCTGAGTCTCCCCAGGGGAGTCAGGCCTCGTCTCGAGTGGGCGCATGCACGTACTCTTTCATACCATGCTGCAGAAGTAGTGTCACGCTTCCTGTCACGTGGATCAAAGGATCTGTGGCTTTCCCTCGAGGCTGTCCCTCGAAGCTTTCCACGAGGCTTTCCCACAGGGCTGTGCCACGTGCCACCTTGGTGTGAGTCGATCCTCGGCGTGAAAGACGAGCCGGTGAAGGGAAAAGAGATTCCTCTGGAATGGATTGAGACATCTAGGGGCCTCTTGGAATGGTGGCACGACCCTGGAGTTCCTCTCGCCGTTCCTGTTGAGAGGGCCTCCTCTTGAGATGCGACGGGAACGCCGGGAACTCTTTCCCGACGAAGCAGGGAAAGGATCCCTCATTTCGAAATACCAGGCGGAAACGCGGCTCCTCTGGATGTGGGCAGGACCCTCGTGTTTCCTCTCGAGTGGAGACGGGTATGTCGGGGAACTTCTTAATTTGCACCAAGGGTGTGAAGGACCCTTTCGAAGTTCCAGAGGTGAGGTGTGATCAGCCTCGAGACGCTTCTGCGGAAATGGGCTTCATCTCGCCTGGAGGGGAGAACCTCCTGGATTTTCTCGAGTTGCGGCAGGTCTTCTCGAGTTACGACGGGGACCTCAGGGACCCGCTCTGGTGGCCTCAGGAAAGGCCAGTCCCCATGCGAGTTGCTAGGGGACCTCTAGAGATTCCTCTCCCGTCCATGCCGGGGCCTCAGTCCTTGTGTGGAGTCGGGGCCGGAACCTGAGGATTCCTCTCCAGTGTTGCCATGGATCTTGGGGTGCTTCTGAGTCTCCCCAGGGGAGTCAGGCCTCGTCTCGAGTGGGGGCATGCACGTGCGCTTTCCTCCCGAGCTGCAGCAGTAGTGTCACGCTTCCTGTCACGTGGATCAAGGGATCTGTGGCTTTCCCTCGAGGCTGTCCCTCGAGGCTTTCCCACGAGGCTTTCCCACAGGGCTGTGCCACGTGCCACCTTGGTGTGAGTCGATCCTCGGCGTGAAAGACGAGCCGGTGAAGGGAAAAGAGCTTCCTCTGGAATGGACTGAGACATCTGGGGGACTCTTGGAATGGTGGCACGACCCTGGAGTTCCTCTCGCCGTTCCTGTTGAGAGGGCCTGCTCTTGAGATGCGACGGGAATGCCGGGATCTCTTTCCCGATGAAGCAGGGAAAGGATCCCTCATCTCGAGCTACGAGGCGGACCCGGGGATCCTCTGGATGTGGGCGGGACCCTCGTGATTCCTCTCGAGTGGAGACGGGTATGTCGGGAAACTTCTTGATTTGCACCAAGGGTGTGAAGGACCCTTTCGAAGTTCCAGAGGTGAGGTGTGATCAGCCTCGAAACGCCTCAGCGGAAATGGGCCTCATCTCGCCTGGAGGGGAGAAACTCCTGGATTTTCTCGAGTTGCGGCAGGTCTTCTCGAGTTACGACGGGGACCTCAGGGACCCGCTCTGGTGGCCTCAGGAAAGGCCAGTCCCCATGTGAGTTGCTAGGGGCCATCTCGGGATTCCTCTCCCGTCCATGCCGGGCCGTAAGACCTTGTGTGGAGTCAGGGCCGGAACCTGTGGATTCCTCTCCAGTGTTGCCATGGTTCTTGGGGTGCTTCTGAGTCTCCCCAGGGGAATCAGGCCTCGTCTCGAGTGGGGGCATGCACGTGCGCTTTCCTCCCGAGCTGCAGCAGTTGTGTCACGCTTCATGTCACGTGGATCAAGGGATCTGTGGCTTTCCCTCGAGGCTGTCCCTCGAGGCTTTCCCACGAGGCTTTCCCACAGGGCTGTGCCACGTGCCACCTTGGTTTGAGTCGATCCTCGACGTGAAAGACGAGCCAGTGAAGGGAAAAGAGGTTCCTCTGGAATAGACTGAGACATCTGGGGGACTCTTGGAATTGTGGCACGACCCTGGAGTTCCTCTCCCCGTTCCTGTGAAGAGGGCCTCCTCTTGAGATGGAACGGGAACGCAGGGAACTCTTTCCCGACAATCCAGGGAAAGGATCCCTCATCTCGAGCTAGGAGGAGGAAACGGGGCTCCTCTGGATGTGGGCGGGACCCTCGTATTTCCTCTCGAGTGGAGACGGGTATGTCGGGGAACTTCTTAATTTGCACCTAGGGTGTGAAGGACCCTTTCGAAGTTTCAGAGGTGAGGTGTGATCAGCCTCGAGACGCCTCAGCGGAAATGGGCCTCATCTCGCCTGGAGGGGAGAACCTCCTGGATTTTCTCGAGTTGCGGCAGGTCTTCTCGAGTAACGACGGGCACCTCAGGGACCCGCTCTGGTGGCCTCAGGAAAGGACAGTCCCCATGCGAGTTGCTAGGGGCCATTTCGGGATTCCTCTCCCGTCCATGCCGGGGCCTAAGACCTTGTGTGGAGTCGGGGCCGGAGCCTGAGGATTCCTCTCCAGTGTTGCAATGGATCTTGGGGTGCTTCTGAGTCTCCCCAGGGGACTCAGGCCTCGTCTAGTGTGGGGGCATGCACGTGCGCTTTCTTCCTGAGCTGCAGCAGTAGTTTCACGCTTCCTGTCACGTGGATCAAGGGATATTTGGCTTTCCCTCGAGGTTGTCCATCGAGGCTTTCCCACGAGGTTTTCCCACAGGGCTGTACCACGTGCCACCTTGGTGTGAGTCGATCCTCGGCGTGAAAGACGAGCCGGTGAAGGGAAAAGAGGTTCCTCTGGAATGGACTGAGACATCTGGGGGACTCTTGGAATGCTGGCACGACCATGGACTTCCTCTCGCCGTTCCTGTTGAGAGGGCTTCCTCTTGAGATGCGACGGGAAGGCCGGGAACTCTTTCTCGACGAAGCAGGGAAAGGATCCCTCATCTCGAGCTACGAGGCGGAAACGGGGCTCCTCTGGATGTGGGTGGAACCCTCGTGATTCCTCTCGAGTGGAGACGGGTATGTCGGGGAACTTCTTGATTTGCACCAAGGGTGTGAAGGACCCTTTCGAAGTTCCAGAGGTGAGGTGTGATCAGCCTCGAGACGCCTCAGCGGAAATGGGCCTCATCTCGCCTGGAGGGGAGAACCTCCTGGATTTTCTCGAGTTGCGGCAGGTCTTCTCGAGTTACCACGCGGACCTCAGGGACCCGCTCTGGTGGCCTCAGGAAAGGCCAGTCCCCATGCGAGTTGCTAGGGGACCTCTCGGGATTCCTCTCCGGTCCATGCCGGGGCCTCAGTCCTTGTGTGGAGTCGGGGCCTGAACCTGAGGATTCCTCTCCAGTGTTGCCATGGATCTTGGGGTGCTTCTGAGTCTCCCCAGGGGAGTCAGGCCTCGTCTCGAGTGGGGACATGCACGTGCGATTTCCTCCCGAGCTGCAGCAGGAGTGTCACGCTTCCTGTCACGTGGATCAAGGGATCTGTGGCTTTCCCTCGAGGCTGTCCCTCGAGGCTTTCCCACGAGGCTTTCCAACAGGGCTGTGCCACGTGCCACCTTGGTGTGAGTCGATCCTCGGCATGAAAGACGAGCCAGTGAAGGGAAAAGAGTTTCCTCTGGAATGGATTGAGACATCTGGGGGACTCTTGGAATGGTGTCACGACCCTGGAGTTCCTCTCGCCGTTCCTGTTGAGAGGGCCTCCTCTTGAGATGCGACGTGAACGCCGGGAACTCTTTCCCGACAAAGCAGGGAAAGGATCCCTCATCTCGAGCTACGAGGCGGAAACGGGGCTCCTCTGGATGTGGGCGGGACCCTCGTGTTTCCTCTCGAGTGGAGACGGGTATGTCGGGGAACTTCTTGATTTGCACCAAGGGTGTGAAGGACCCTTTAGAAGTTCCAGAGGTGAGGTGTGATCAGCCTCGAGACGCCTCAGTGGAAATGGGCCTCATCTCGCCTGGAGGGGAGAACCTCCTGGATTTTCTCGAGTTGCGGCAGGTCTTCTCGAGTTACGACGGGGACCTCAGGGACCCGCTCTGGTGGCCTCAGGAAAGGCCAGTCTCCATGCCAGTTGCTAGGGGCCATCTCGGGATTCCTCTCCCGTCCATGCTGGGGCCTAAGACCTTGTGTGGAGTCGGGCCCTGAACCTGAGGATTCCTCTCCAGTGTTGCCATGGATCTTGGGGTGCTTCTGAGTCTCCCCAGGGGAGTCAGGCCTCGTCTCGAGTGGGGGCAGGCACGTGCGCTTTCCTCCCGATCTGCAGCAGTAGTGTCACGCTTCCTGTCACGTGGATCAAGGGATCTGTGGCTTTCCCTCGAGGCTGTCCATCGAGGCTTTCCCACGAGGCTTTCCCACAGGGCTGTGCCACGTGCCACCTTGGTGTGAGTCGATCCTCGGCGTGACAGACGAGCCGGTGAAGGGAAAAGTGGTTCCTATGGAATGGACTGAGACATCTGGGGGACTCTTGGAATGCTGGCACGAACCGGGATTTCCTCTCGCCGTTCCTGTTGAGAGGGATTCCTCTTGAGATGCGACTGGAACGCCGGGAACTCTTTCCCGACGAAGCAGGGAAAGGATCCCTCATCTCGAGCTACGAGGCGGAAACCGGGCTCCTCTGGATGTGAGCGGGACCCTCGTGCTTCCTCTCGAGTGGAGACGGGTATGTCGGGGAACTTCTTGATTTGCACCAAGGGTGTGAAGGACCCTTTCAAGTTACAGAGGTGAGGTGTGATCAGCCTCCAGACGCCTCAGCGGAAATGGGCCTCATCTCGCCTGGAGGGGAGAACCTCCTGGATTTTCTCGAGTTGCGGCAGGTCTTCTCGAGTTACGACGGGGACCTCAGGGACCCGCTCTTGTGGCCTCAGTAAAGGCCAGTCCCCATGCCAGTTGCTAGGGGCCATCTCGGGATTCCTCTCCCGTCCATGCTGGGGCCTAAGACCTACCTTGTGTGGAGTCGGGCCCGGAACCTGAGGTTTCCTCTCCAGTGTTGCCATGGATCTTGGGGTGCTTCTGAGTCTCCCCAGGGGAGTCAGGCCTCGTCTCGACTGGGGGCATGCACGTGCGCTTTCCTCCCGAGCTGCAGCAGTAGTGTCACGCTTCCTGTCACGTGGATCAAGGGATCTGTGGCTTTCCCTGGAGGCTGTCCCTCGAGCCTTTCCCACGCGGCTTTCCCACAGGGCTGTGCCACGTGCCACCTTGGTGTGAGTCGATCCTCGGCGTGAAAGACGAGCCGGTGAAGGGAAAAGAGGTTCCTTTGGAATGGACTGAGACATCTGGGGGCCTCTTGGAATGGTGGCACGACCCTGGAGTTCCTCTCGCCGTTCCTGTTGAGAGGGCCTCCTCTTGAGATGCGACGGGAAGGCCGGGAACTCTTTCCCGACGAAGCAGGGAAAGGATCCCTCATCTCGAGCTACGAGGCGGAAACGGGGCTCCTCTGGATGTTGGCGGGACCCTCGTGTTTCCTCTCGAGTGGAGACGGGTATGTCGGGGAACTTCTTGATTTGCACCAAGGGTGTGAAGGACCCTTTCAAGTTCCAGAGGTGAGGTGTGATCAGCCTCCAGACGCCTCAGCGGAATTGGGCCTCATCTCGCCTGGAGGGGAGAACCTCCTGGATTTTCTCGAGTTGCGGCAGGTCTTCTCGAGTTACGACGGGGACCTCAGGGACCCGCTCTGGTGGCCTCAGGAAAGGCCAGTCCCCATGCCAGTTGCTAGGGGCCATCTCGGGATTCCTCTCCCGTCCATGCTGGGGCCTAAGACCTTGTGTGGAGTCGGGGCCGGAACCTGAGGATTCCTGTCCAGTGTTGCCATGGATCTTGGGGTGCTTCTGAGTCTCCCCAGGGGAGTCAGGCCTCGTCTCGAGTGGGGGCATGCACGTGCGCTTTCCTCCCAAGCTGCAGCAGTAGTGTCACCCTTCCTGTCACTTGGATCAAGGGATCTGTGGCTTTCCCTCGAGGTTTTCCCTCGAGGATTTCCCACGAGGCTTTCCCACAGGGCTGTGCCACGTGCCACCTTGGTGTGAGTCGATCCTCTGCGTGAAAGACGAGCCGGTGAAGGGAAAAGAGGTTCCTCTGGAATGGACTGAGACATCTGGGGTACTCTTGGAATGGTGGCACGACCCTGGAGTTCCTCTCGCCGTTCCTGTTGAGAGGTCCTCCTCTTCAGATGCGAAGGGAACGCCGGGAACTCTTTCCCGGCGAAGCAGGGAAAGGATCCCTCATCTCGAGCTACGAGGAGGAAACGGGGCTCCTCTGGATGTGGGCGGGACCCTCGTGTTTCCTCTCGAGTGGAGACGGGTATGTCGGGGAACTTCTTGATTTGCACCAAGGGTGTGAAGGACCCTTTCGAAGTTCCAGAGGTGAGGTGTGATCAGCCTCGAGACTCCTCAGCGGAAATGGGCCTCATCTCGCCAGGAGGGCAGAACCTCCTGGATTTTCTCGAGTTGCGGCAGGTCTTCTCGAGTTACGACGGGGACCTTAGGGACCCGCTGTGGTGGCCTCAGGAAAGGCCAGACCCCATGCGAGTTGCTAGGGGACCTCTCGGGATTCCTCTCCCGTCCATGCCGGGGCCTCAGTCCTTGTGTGGAGTCGGAGCCGGAACCTGAGGATTCCTCTCTAGTGTTGCCATGGATCTTGGGGTGCTTCTGTGTCTCCCCAGGGGAGTCAGGCTTCGTCTCGAGTGGGGGCATGCACGTGCGCTTTCCTCCCCAGCTGCAGCAGTAATGTCACGATTCCAGTCACGTAGATCAAGGGATCTGTGGCTTTCCCTCGAGGCTGTCCCTCGAGGCTTTCCCACGAGGCTTTCCCACAGGTCTGTGCCACGAGCCACGTTGGTGTGAGTCGATCCTCGGCGTGAAAGACGAGCCGGTGAAGGGAAAAGTGGTTCCTCTGGAATGGACTGAGACATCTGGGGGACTCTTGGAATGGTGGCACGACCCTGGAGTTCCTCTCGCGGTTCCTGTTGAGAGGGCCTCCTCTTGAGATGCGACGGGAATGCCGGGAACACTTTCCCGACGAAGCAGTGAAAGGATCCCTCATCTCGAGCTAGGAGACGGAAACGGGGCTCCTCTGGATGTGGGCGGGACCCTCGTGATTCCTCTCGAGTGGAGACGGGTATGTAGGGGAACTTCTTGATTTGCACCAAGGGTGTGAAGGACCCTTTCGAAGTTCCAGAGGTGAGGTGTGATCAGCCTCGAGACGCCTCAGCGGAAATGGGCCTCATCTCGCCTGGAGGGGAGAACCTCCTGGATTTTCTCGAATTGCGGCAGGTCTTCTCGAGTTACGACGGGGACCTCAGGGACCCGCTCTGGTGGCCTCAGGAAAGGCCAGTCCCCATTCGAGTTGCTAGGGGACCTCTCGGGATTCCTCTCCCGTCCATGCCGGGGCCTCTGTCCTTGTGTGGATTCGGGGCCGGAACCTGAGGATTCCTCTTCAGTGTTGCCATGGATCTTGGGGTGCTTCTGAGTCTCCCCAGGGGAGTCAGGCCTCGTCTCGAGTGGGGGCATGCACGTGCGCTTTCCTCCCGTGCTGCAGCAGTAGTGTCATGCTTCCAGTCACGTGGATCAAGGGATCTGTGGCTTTCCCTCGAGGCTGTCCCTCGAGGCTTTCCCACGAGGCTTTCCCACAGGGCTGTGCCACGTGGCACCTTGTTGTGAGTCGATCCTCGACGTGAAAGACGAACCGGTGAAGGGAAAAGAGGTTCCTCTGGAATGGACTGAGACATCTGGAGGACTCTTGGAATGGTGGCACGACCCTGGAGTTCCTCCTCTCCCGTCCATGCCGGGGCCTCAGTCCTTGTGTGGAGTGGGGGCCGGAACCTGAGGATACCTCTCCAGTGTTGCCATGGATCTTGCAGTGCTTCTGAGTCTCCCCAGGGGAGTCAGGCCTCGTCTCGAGTGGGGGCTTGCACGTGCGCTTTTCTCTCGAGCTGCAGCAGTAGTGTCACGCTTCCAGGCACGTGGATCAAGGGATCTGTGGCTTTCCCTCGAGGCTTTCCCACGAGGCTTTCCCACAGGACTGTGCCACGTGCCACCTTGGTGTGAGTCGATCCTCGTCGTGAAAGACGTGCCGGTGAAGGGAAAAGAGGTTCCTCTGGAATGGACTGAGACATCTGGTGGACTCTTGGAATGGTGGCACGACCCTGGAGTTCCTCTCGCCGTTCCTGTTGAGAGGGCCTCCTCTTGATATGCGACGGGAACGCCAGGAACTCTTTCCCGACGAAGCAGGGATAGGATCCCTCATCTCGAGCTACGAGGCGGAAACGGGGCTCCTATGGATGTGGGCGGGACCCTCGTGTTTCCTCTCGAGTGGAGACGGGTATGTCGGGGAACTTCTTGATTTGCACCAAGGGTGTGAAGGACCCTTTCGAAGTTCCAGAGTTGAGGTGTGATCAGCCTCGAGACGCCTCAGCGGAAATGGGCCTCATCTCGCCTGGAGGGCAGAACCTCCTGGATTTTCTCGAGTTGCGGCAAGTCTTCTCGAGTTACGGCGGGGACCTCAGGGACCCGCTCTGCTGGCCTCAGGAAAGGCCAGTCCCCATTCGAGTTGCTAGGGGACCTCTCGGGATACCTCTCCCATCCATGCCGGGGCCTCAGTCCTTGTGGGGAGTCGGGGCCGGAACCTGAGGATTCCTCTCAGTTTTGCCATGGATCTTGGGGTGTTTCTGAGTCTCCCCAGGGGAGTCAGGCCTCGTCTCGAGTGGGGGCATGCACGTGTGCTTTCCTCCCGAGCTGCAGCAGTAGTGTCACGCTACCAGTCACGTGGATCAAGGGATCTGTGGCTTTCCCTCGAGGCTGTCCCTCGAGGCTTTCCCACGAGGCTTTCCCACAGGGCTGTGCCACGTGCCACCTTGGTGTGAGTCGATCCTCGGCGTGAAAGACGAGCCGGTGAAGGGAAAAGAGGTTCCTCTGGAATGGACTGAGACATCTGGGGACTCTTGGAATGGTGGCACGACCCTGGAGTTCCTCTCGCTGTTCCTGTTGAGAGGGCCTCCTCTTAAGATGCGACGGGAACGCCGGGAACTCTTTCCCGACGAAGCAGGGAAAGGATCCCTCATCTCGAGCTACGAGGCGGAAACGGGGCTCCTCTGGATGTGGGCGGGACCCTCGTGTTTCCTCTCGAGTGGAGACGGGTATGTCGGGGAACTTCTTGATTTGCACCAAGGGTGTGAAGGACCCTTTCGAAGTTCCAGAGGTGAGGTGTGATCAGCCTCGAGACGCCTCAGCGGAAATGAGCCTCATCTCACCTGGAGGGCAGAACCTCCTGGATTTTCTCGAGTTGCGGCAGGTCTTCTCCAGTTACGGCGGGGACCTCAGGGACCCGCTATGGTGGCCTCAGGAAAGGCCAGACCCCATGCGAGTTGCTAGGGGACCTCTCGGGATTCCTCTCCCGTCCATGCCCGGGCCTCAGTCCTTGTGTGGAGTCGGGGCCGGAACCTGAGGATTCCTCTCTAGTGTTGCCATGGATCTTGGGGTGCTTCTGAGTCTCCCCAGGGGAGTCAGGCCTCGTCTCGAGTGGGGGCATGCACGTGCGCTTTCCTCCCGTGCTGCAGCAGTAGTGTCATGCTTCCAGTCACGTGGATCAAGGGATCTGTGGCTTTCCCTCGAGGCTGTCCCTCGAGGCTTTCCCACGAGGCTTTCCCACAGGGCTGTGCCACGTGGCACCTTGTTGTGAGTCGATCCTCGACGTGAAAGACGAACCGGTGAAGGGAAAAGAGGTTCCTCTGGAATGGACTGAGACATCTGGAGGACTCTTGGAATGGTGGCACGACCCTGGAGTTCCTCCTCTCCCGTCCATGCCGGGGCCTCAGTCCTTGTGTGGAGTGGGGGCCGGAACCTGAGGATACCTCTCCAGTGTTGCCATGGATCTTGCAGTGCTTCTGAGTCTCCCCAGGGGAGTCAGGCCTCGTCTCGAGTGGGGGCTTGCACGTGCGCTTTTCTCTCGAGCTGCAGCAGTAGTGTCACGCTTCCAGGCACGTGGATCAAGGGATCTGTGGCTTTCCCTCGAGGCTTTCCCACGAGGCTTTCCCACAGGGCTGTGCCACGTGCCACCTTGGTGTGAGTCGATCCTCGTCGTGAAAGACGAGCCGGTGAAGGGAAAAGAGGTTCCTCTGGAATGGACTGAGACATCTGGTGGACTCTTGGAATGGTGGCACGACCCTGGAGTTCCTCTCGCCGTTCCTGTTGAGAGGGCCTCCTCTTGATATGCGACGGGAACGCCAGGAACTCTTTCCCGACGAAGCAGGGATAGGATCCCTCATCTCGAGCTACGAGGCGGAAACGGGGCTCCTATGGATGTGGGCGGGACCCTCGTGTTTCCTCTCGAGTGGAGACGGGTATGTCGGGGAACTTCTTGATTTGCACCAAGGGTGTGAAGGACCCTTTCGAAGTTCCATAGGTGAGGTGTGATCAGCCTCGAGACGCCTCAGCGGAAATGGGCCTCATCTCGCCTGGAGGGCAGAACCTCCTGGATTTTCTCGAGTTGTGGCAAGTCTTCTCGAGTTACGGCGGGGACCTCAGGGACCCGCTCTGGTGGCCTCAGGAAAGGCCAGTCCCCATTCGAGTTGCTAGGGGACCTCTCGGGATACCTCTCCCATCCATGCCGGGGCCTCAGTCCTTGTGGGGAGTCGGGGCCGGAACCTGAGGATTCCTCTCAGTTTTGCCATGGATCTTGGGGTGTTTCTGAGTCTCCCCAGGGGAGTCAGGCCTCGTCTCGAGTGGGGGTATGCACGTGTGCTTTCCTCCCGAGCTGCAGCAGTAGTGTCACGCTACCAGTCACGTGGATCAAGGGATCTGTGGCTTTCCCTCGAGGCTGTCCCTCGAGGCTTTCCCACGAGGCTTTCCCACAGGGCTGTGCCACGTGCCACCTTGGTGTGAGTCGATCCTCGGCGTGAAAGACGAGCCGCTGAAGGGAAAAGAGGTTCCTCTGGAATGGACTGAGACATCTGGGGACTCTTGGAATGGTGGCACGACCCTGGAGTTCCTCTCGCTGTCCCTGTTGAGAGGGCCTCCTCTTAAGATGCGACGGGAACGCCGGGAACTCTTTCCCGACGAAGCAGGGAAAGGATCCCTCATCTCGAGCTACGAGGCGGAAACGGGGCTCCTCTGGATGTGGGCGGGACCCTCGTGTTTCCTCTCGAGTGGAGACGGGTATGTCGGGGAACTTCTTGATTTGCACCAAGGGTGTGAAGGACCCTTGCGAAGTTCCAGAGGTGAGGTGTGATCAGCCTCGAGACGCCTCAGCGGAAATGAGCCTCATCTCACCTGGAGGGCAGAACCTCCTGGATTTTCTCGAGTTGCGGCAGGTCTTCTCCAGTTACGGCGGGGACCTCAGGGACCCGCTATGGTGGCCTCAGGAAAGGCCAGACCCCATGCGAGTTGCTAGGGGACCTCTCGGGATTCCTCTCCCGTCCATGCCCGGGCCTCAGTCCTTGTGTGGAGTCGGGGCCGGAACCTGAGGATTCCTCTCTAGTGTTGCCATGGATCTTGGGGTGCTTCTGAGTCTCCCCAGGGGAGTCAGGCCTCGTCTCGAGTGGGGGCATGCACGTGCGCTTTCCTCCCGAGCTGCAGCAGTGGTGTCACGCTTCCTGTCACGTGGATCAAGGGATCTGTGGCTTTCCCTCGAGGCTGTCCCTCGAGGCTTTCCCACGAGGCTTTCCCACAGGGCTGTTCCTCGTGCCACCTTGGTGTGAGTCGATCCTCGGCGTGAAAGACGAGACGGTGAAGGGAAAAGTGGTTCCTCTGGAATGGACTGAGACATCTGGGGGACTCTTGGAATGGTGGCACGACCCTGGAGTTCCTCTCGCCGTTCCTGTTGAGAGGGCCTCCTCTTGAGATGCGACGGGAATGCCGGGAACACTTTCCCGACGAAGCAGGGAAAGGATCCCTCATCTCGAGCTAGGAGGCGGAAACGGGGCTCCTCTGGATGTGGGCGGGACCCTCGTGTTTCCTCTCGAGTGGAGACGGGTATGTCGGGGAACTTCTTGATTTGCACCAAGGGTGTGAAGGACCCTTTCGAAGTTCCAGAGGTGAGGTGTGATCAGCCTCGAGACGCCTCAGTGGAAATGGGCCTCATCTCGCCTGGAGGGGAGAACCTCCTGGATTTTCTCGAATTGCGGCAGGTCTTCTCGAGTTACGACGGGGACCTCAGGGACCCGCTCTGGTGGCCTCAGGAAAGGCCAGTCCCCATGCGAGTTGCTAGGGGCTCTCTCGGGATTCCTCTCCCGTCGAAGCCGGGGCCTAAGACCTTGTGTGGATTCGGGGCCGGAACCTGAGGATTTCTCTCCAGTGTTGCCATGGATCTTGGGGTGCTTCTGAGTCTCCCCAGGGGAGTCAGGCCTTGTCTCGAGTGGGGGCATGCACGTGCGCTTTCCTCCCGAGCTGCAGCAGTAGTGTCACACTTCCTGTCACGTGGATCAAGGGATCTGTGGCTTTCCCTCGAGGCTGTCCCTCGAGGCTTTCCCACGAGGCTTTCCCACAGGGCTGTGCCACGTGCCACCTTGGTGGGAGTCGATCCTCGGCGTGAAAGACGAGCCGGTGTAGGGAAAAGAGGTTCCTCTGGAATGGACTGACACATCTGCTGGACTCTAGGAATGGTGGCACGACCCTGGAGTTCCTCTCGCCGTTCCTGTTGAGAGGGCCTCCTCTTGAGATGCGACGGGAACGCCAGGATCTCTTTCCCGACGAAGCAGGGATAGGATCCCTCATCTCGAGATACGAGGCGGAAACGGGGCTCCTCTGGATGTGGGCGGGACCCCCGTGTTTCCTCTCGAGTGGAGACGGGTATGTCGGGGAACTTCTTGATTTGCACCAAGGGTGTGAAGGAGCCTTTCGAAATTCCAGAGGTGAGGTGTGATCAGCCTCGAGACTCCTCAGCAGAAATGGGCCTCATTTCGTCTGGAGGGCAGAACCTCCTGGATTTTCTCGAGTTGCGGCAGGTCTTCTCGAGTTACGACGGGGACCTCAGGGACCCGCTCTGGTGGCCTCAGGAAAGTCCAGTCCCTATGCGAGTTGCTAGGGGACCTGTCGGGATTCCTCTCCCGTCCATGCCGAGGCCTCAGTCCTTGTGTGGAGTCGGGGCCGGAACCTGAGGATTCCTCTCCAGTGTTGCCATGGATCTTGGGGTGCTTCTGAGTCTCCCCAGGGGAGTCAGGCCTCGTCTCGAGTGGGGGCATGCACGTGCGCTTTCCTCCCGAGCTGCAGCAGTGGTGTCACGCTTCCTGTCACGTGGATCAAGGGATCTGTGGCTTTTCCTCGAGGCTGTCCCTCGAGGCTTTCCCACGAGTCTTTCCCACAGGGCTGTGCCACGTGCCACCTTGGTGTGAGTCGATCCTCGGCGTGAAAGACGAGCCGGTGTAGGGAAAAGAGGTTCCTCTGGAATGGACTGAGACATCTGGGGGACTCTTGGAATGGTGGCACGACCCTGGAGTTCCTCTCGCCGTTCCTGTTGAGAGGGCCTCCTCTTGAGATGCGACGGGAACGCCGGGAACTCTTTCCCGACGAAGCAGGGAAAGGATCCCTCATCTCGAGCTACGAGGCGGAAACGGGGCTCCTCTGGATATGGGCGGAACCCTCGTGATTCCTCTCGAGTGGAGACGGGTATGTCGGGGAACTTCTTGATTTGCACCAAGGGTGTGAAGGACCCTTTCGAAGTTCCAGAGGCGAGGTGTGATCAGACTCGAGACGCCTCAGTGGAAATGGGCCTCATCTCGTCTGGAGGGGAGAACCTCTTGGATTTTCTCGAGTTGCGGCAGGTTTTCTCGAGTTACGACGGGGACCTCAGGGACACGCTCTGGTGGCCTCAGGAAAGGACAGTCCCCATGCGAGTTGCTAGGGGGCATCTCGGGATTCCTCTCCCGTCCATGCCGGGGCCTCAGTCCTTGTGTGGAGTCGGGGCCGGAACCTGAGGATTCCTCTTCAGTGTTGCCATGGATCTTGGGGTGCTTCTGAGTCTCCCCAGGCGAGTCAGGCCTCGACTCGTGTGGGGGCATGCACGTGCGATTTCCTCCCGTGCTGCAGCAGTAGTGTCACGCTTCTGTCACGTGGATCAAGGGATCTGTGGTTTCCCTCGAGGCTGTCCCTCGAGGCTTTCCATCGAGGCTTTCCCACAGGGCTGTGCCACGTGGCACCTTGGTGTGAGTCGATCCTCGGCGTGAAAGACGAGCCGGTGAAGGGAAAAGAGGTTCCTCTGGAATGGACTGAGACATCTGGGGGACTCTTGGAATGGTGGCACGACCCTGGAGTTCCTCTCGCCGTTCCTGTTGAGAGGGCCTCCTCTTGAGATGCGACGGGAACGCCGGGAACTCTTTCCCGACGAAGCAGGGAAAGGATCCCTCATCTCGAGCTACGAGGCGGAAACGGGGCTCCTCTGGATATGGGCGGGACCCTCGTGATTCCTCTCCAGTGGAGACGGGTATGTCGGGGAACTTCTTGATTTGCACCAAGGGTGTGAAGGACCCTTTCGAAGTTCCAGAGGCGAGGTGTGATCAGCCTCGAGACGCCTCAGCGGAAATGGGCCTCATCTCGCCTGGAGGGCAGAACCTCCTGGATTTTCTCGAGTTGCGGCAGGTCTTCTCGAGTTACGGCGGGGACCTCAGGGACCCGCTCTGGTGGCCTCAGGAAAGGCCAGTCCCCATTCGAGTTGCTAGGGGACCTCTCGGGATACCTCTCCCATCCATGCCGGGGCCTCAGTCCTTGTGGGGAGTCGGGGCCGGAACCTGAGGATTCCTCTCCAGTTTTGCCATGGATCTTGGGGTGTTTCTGAGTCTCCCCAGGGGAGTCAGGCCTCGTCTCGAGTGGGGGCATGCACGTGTGCTTTCCTCCCGAGCTGCAGCAGTAGTGTCACGCTTCCAGTCACGTGGATCAAGGGATCTGTGGCTTTCCCTCGAGGCTGTCCCTCGAGGCTTTCCCACGAGGCTTTCCCACAGGGCTGTGCCACGTGCCACCTTGGTGTGAGTCGATCCTCGGCGTGAAAGACGAGCCGGTGAAGGGAAAAGACGTTCCTCTGGAATGGACTGAGACATCTAGGGACTCTTGGAATGGTGGCACGACCCTGGAGTTCCTCTCGCTGTTCCTGTTGAGAGGGCCTCCTCTTAAGATGCGACGGGAACGCCGGGAACTCTTTCCCGACGAAGCAGGGAAAGGATCCCTCATCTCGAGCTACGAGGCGGAAACGGGGCTCCTCTGGATGTGGGCGGGACCCTCGTGTTTCCTCTCGAGTGGAGACGGGTATTTCGGGGAACTTCTTGATTTGCACCAAGGGTGTGAAGGACCCTTTCGAAGTTCCAGAGGTGAGGTGTGATCAGCCTCGAGACGCCTCAGCGGAAATGAGCCTCATCTCACCTGGAGGGCAGAACCTCCTGGATTTTCTCGAGTTGCGGCAGGTCTTCTCCAGTTACGGCGGGGACCTCAGGGACCCGCTATGGTGGCCTCAGGAAAGGCCCGACCCCATGCGAGTTGCTAGGGGACCTCTCGGGATTCCTCTCCCGTCCATGCCCGGGCCTCAGTCCTTGTGTGGAGTCGGGGCCGGAACCTGAGGATTCCTCTCTAGTGTTGCCATGGATCTTGGGGTGCTTCTGAGTCTCCCCAGGGGAGTCAGGCCTCGTCTCGAGTGGGGGCATGCACGTGCGCTTTCCTCCCGAGCTGCAGCAGTGGTGTCACGCTTCCTGTCACGTGGATCAAGGGATCTGTGGCTTTCCCTCGAGGCTGTCCCTCGAGGCTTTCCCACGAGGCTTTCCCACAGTGCTGTTCCTCGTGCCACCTTGGTGTGAGTCGATCCTCGGCGTGAAAGACGAGACGGTGAAGGGAAAAGTGGTTCCTCTGGAATGGACTGAGACATCTGGGGGACTCTTGGAATGGTGGCACGACCCTGGAGTTCCTCTCGCCGTTCCTGTTGAGAGGGCCTCCTCTTGAGATGCGACGGGAATGCCGGGAACACTTTCCCGACGAAGCAGGGAAAGGATCCCTCATCTCGAGCTACGAGGCGGAAACGGGGCTCCTCTGGATGTGGGCGGGACCCTCGTGTTTCCTCTCGAGTGGAGACGGGTATGTCGGGGAACTTCTTGATTTGCACCAAGGGTGTGAAGGACCCTTTCGAAGTTCCAGAGGTGAGGTGTGATCAGCCTCGAGACGCCTCAGTGGAAATGGGCCTCATCTCGCCTGGAGGGGAGAACCTCCTGGATTTTCTCGAATTGCGGCAGGTCTTCTCGAGTTACGACGGGGACCTCAGGGACCCGCTCTGGTGGCCTCAGGAAAGGCCAGTCCCCATGCGAGTTGCTAGGGGCTCTCTCGGGATTCCTCTCCCGTCGAAGCCGGGGCCTAAGACCTTGTGTGGATTCGGGGCCGGAACCTGAGGATTTCTCTCCAGTGTTGCCATGGATCTTGGGGTGCTTCTGAGTCTCCCCAGGGGAGTCAGGCCTTGTCTCGAGTGGGGGCATGCACGTGCGCTTTCCTCCCGAGCTGCAGCAGTAGTGTCACACTTCCTGTCACGTGGATCAAGGGATCTGTGGCTTTCCCTCGAGGCTGTCCCTCGAGGCTTTCCCACGAGGCTTCCCCACAGGGCTGTGCCACGTGCCACCTTGGTGTGAGTCGATCCTCGGCGTGAAAGACGAGCCGGTGTAGGGAAAAGAGGTTCCTCTGGAATGGACTGAGACATCTGCTGGACTCTAGGAATGGTGGCACGACCCTGGAGTTCCTCTCGCCGTTCCTGTTGAGAGGGCCTCCTCTTGAGATGCGACGGGAACGCCGGGAACTCTTTCCCGACGAAGCAGGGAAAGGATCCCTCATCTCGAGCTACGAGGCGGAAACGGGGCTCCTCTGGATATGGGCGGAACCCTCGTGATTCCTCTCGAGTGGAGACGGGTATGTCGGGGAACTTCTTGATTTGCACCAAGGGTGTGAAGGACCCTTTCGAAGTTCCAGAGGCGAGGTGTGATCAGCCTCGAGACGCCTCAGTGGAAATGGGCCTCATCTCGTCTGGAGGGGAGAACCTCCTGGATTTTCTCGAGTTGCGGCAGGTTTTCTCGAGTTACGACGGGGACCTCAGGGACCCGCTCTGGTGGCCTCAGGAAAGGACAGTCCCCATGCGAGTTGCTAGGGGGCATCTCGGGATTCCTCTCCCGTCCATGCCGGGGCCTCAGTCCTTGTGTGGAGTCGGGGCCGGAACCTGAGGATTCCTCTTCAGTGTTGCCATGGATCTTGGGGTGCTTCTGAGTCTCCCCAGGCGAGTCAGGCCTCGACTCGTGTGGGGGCATGCACGTGCGATTTCCTCCCGTGCTGCAGCAGTAGTGTCACGCTTCTGTCACGTGGATCAAGGGATCTGTGGTTTCCCTCGAGGCTGTCCCTCGAGGCTTTCCCCCAGGGCTGTGCCACGTGGCACCTTGTTGTGAGTTGATCCTCGGCGTGAAAGACGAGCCGGTGTAGGGTAAAGAGGTTCCTCTGGAATGGACTGAGACATCTGGGGGACCCTTGGAATGGTGGCACGACCCTGGAGTTCCTCTCGCCGTTCCTGTTGAGAGGGCCTCCTCTTGAGATGCGACGGGAAGGGCGGGAATTCTTTCCGACGAAGCAGGGAAAGGATCCCTCATCTCGAGCTACGAGGCGGAAACGGGGCTCCTCTGGATGTGGGCGGGACCCTCGTGTTTCCTCTCGAGTGGAGACGGGTATGTCGGGGAACTTCTTGATTTGCACCAAGGGTGTGAAGGACCCTTTCGAAGTTCCAGAGGTGAGGTGTGAGCAGCCTGGAGACGCCTCAGCGGAAATGGGCCTCATCTCGCCTGGAGGGGAGAACCTCCTGGATTTTCTCAAGTTGCGGCAGGTCTTCTCGAGTTACGACGGGAACCTCAGGGATCCGCTCTGGTGGCCTCAGGAAAGGCCAGTCCCCATTCGAGTTGCCAGGGGACCTCTCGGGATTCCTCTCCAGTCCATGCCGGGGCCTCTGTCCTTGTGTGGAGTCGGGGCCGGAACCTGAGGATTCCTCTTCAGTGTTGCCATGGATCTTGGGGTGCTTCTGAGTCTCCCCAGGGGAGTCAGGCCTCGTCTCGTGTGGGGGCATGCACGTGCGCTTTCCTCCCGTGCGGCAGCAGTAGTGTCACGCTTCCTGTCACGTGGATCAAGGGATCTGTGGCTTTCCCTCGAGGCTGTCCCTCGAGGCTTTCCATCGAGGCTTTCCCACAGGGCTGTGCCACGTGGCACCTTGGTGTGAGTCGATCCTCGGCGTGAAAGACGAGCCGGTGAAGGGAAAAGAGGTTCCTCTGGAATGGACTGAGACATCTGGGGGACTCTTGGAATGGTGGCACGACCCTGGAGTTCCTCTCGCCGTTCCTGTTGAGAGGGCCTCCTCTTGAGATGCGACGGGAACGCCGGGAACTCTTTCCCGACGAAGCAGGGAAAGGATCCCTCATCTCGAGCTACGAGGCGGAAACGGGGCTCCTCTGGATATGGGCGGGACCCTCGTGATTCCTCTCCAGTGGAGACGGGTATGTCGGGGAACTTCTTGATTTGCACCAAGGGTGTGAAGGACCCTTTCGAAGTTCCAGAGGCGAGGTGTGATCAGCCTCGAGACGCCTCAGTGGAAATGGGCCTCATCTTGCCTGGAGGGGAGAACCTCCTGGATTTTCTCGAGTTGCGGCAGGTCTTCTCGAGTTACGACGGGGACCTCAGGGACCCGCTCTGGTGGCCTCAGGAAAGGACAGTCCCCATGCGAGTTGCTAGGGGGCATCTCGGGATTCCTCTCCCGTCCATGCCGGGGCCTCAGTCCTTGTGTGGAGTCGGGGCCGGAACCTGAGGATTCCTCTTCAGTGTTGCCATGGATCTTGGGGTGCTTCTGAGTCTCCCCAGGCGAGTCAGGCCTCGACTCGTGTGGGGCATGCACGTGCGATTTCCTCCCGTGCTGCAGCAGTAGTGTCACGCTTCCTGTCACGTGGATCAGGGATCTGTGGCTTTCCCTCGAGGCTGTCCCTCGAGGCTTTCCCCCAGGGCTGTGCCACGTGGCACCTTGTTGTGAGTCGATCCTCGGCGTGAAAGACGAGCCGGTGTAGGGAAAAGAGGTTCCTCTGGAATGGACTGAGACATCTGGGGGACCCTTGGAATGGTGGCACGACCCTGGAGTTCCTCTCGCCGTTCCTGTTGAGAGGGCCTCCTCTTGAGATGCGACGGAATGGGCGGGAATTCTTTCCGACGAAGCAGGGAAAGGATCCCTCATCTCGAGCTACGAGGCGGAAACGGGGCTCCTCTGGATGTGGGCGGGACCCTCGTGATTCCTCTCGAGTGGAGACGGCTAGGTCGGGGAACTTCTTGATTTGCACCAAGGGTGTGAAGGACCCTTTCGACGTTCCAGAGGTGAGGTGTGAGCAGCCTGGAGACGCCTCAGCGGAAATGGGCCTCATGTCGCCTGGAGGGGAGAACCTCCTGGATTTTCTCAAGTTTCGGCAGGTCTTCTCGAGTTACGACGGGGACCTCAGGGATCCGCTCTGGTGGCCTCAGGAAAGGCCAGTCCCCATTCGAGTTGCCAGGGGACCTCTCGGGATTCCTCTCCCGTCCATGCCGGGGCCTCTGTCCTTGTGTGGAGTCGGGGCCGGAACCTGAGGATTCCTCTTCAGTGTTGCCATGGATCTTGGGGTGCTTCTGAGTCTCCCCAGGGGAGTCAGGCCTCGTCTCGTGTGGGGGCATGCACGTGCGCTTTCCTCCCGTGCGGCAGCAGTAGTGTCACGCTTCCTGTCACGTGGATCAAGGGATCTGTGGCTTTCCCTCGAGGCTGTCCCTCGAGGCTTTCCATCGAGGCTTTCCCACAGGGCTGTGCCACGTGCCACCTTGGTGTGAGTCGATCCTCGGCGTGAAAGACGAGCCGGTGAAGGGAAAAGAGGTTCCTCTGGAATGGACTGAGACATCTGGGGGACTCTTGGAATGGTGGCACGACCCTGGAGTTCCTCTCGCCGTTCCTGTTGAGAGGGCCTCCTCTTGAGATGCGACGGGAACGCCGGGAACTCTTTCCCGACGAAGCAGGGAAAGGATCCCTCATCTCGAGCTACGAGGCGGAAACGGGGCTCCTCTGGATATGGGCGGGACCCTCGTGATTCCTCTCCAGTGGAAACGGGTATGTCGGGGAACTTCTTGATTTGCACCAAGGGTGTGAAGGACCCTTTCGAAGTTCCAGAGGTGAGGTGTGATCAGCCTCGAGACGCCTCAGTGGAAATGGGCCTCATCTCGCCTGGAGGGGAGAACCTCCTGGATTTTCTCGAGTTGCGGCTGGTCTTCTCGAGTTACGACGGGGACCTCAGGGACCCGCTCTGGTGGCCTCAGGAAAGGACAGTCCCCATGCGAGTTGCTAGGGGGCATCTCGGGATTCCTCTCCCGTCCATGCCGGGGCCTCAGTCCTTGTGTGGAGTCGGGGCCGGAACCTGAGGATTCCTCTTCAGTGTTGCCATGGATCTTGGGGTGCTTCTGAGTCTCCCCAGGCGAGTCAGGCCTCGACTCGTGTGGGGCATGCACGTGCGATTTCCTCCCGTGCTGCAGCAGTAGTGTCACTCTTCCTGTCACGTGGATCAAGGGATCTGTGGTTTCCCTCGAGGCTTTCCCTCGAGGCTTTCCCCCAGGGCTGTGCCACGTGGCACCTTGTTGTGAGTCGATCCTCGGCGTGAAAGACGAGCCGGTGTAGGGAAAAGAGGTTCCTCTGGAATGGACTGAGACATCTGCTGGACTCTAGGAATGGTGGCACGACCCTGGAGTTCCTCTCGCCGTTCCTGTTGAGAGGGCCTCCTCTTGAGATGCGACGGGAACGCCAGGATCTCTTTCCCGACGAAGCAGGGATAGGATCCCTCATCTCGAGATACTAGGCGGAAACGGGGCTCCTCTGGATGTGGGCGGGACCCTCGTGTTTCCTCTCGAGTGGAGACGGGTATGTCGGGGAACTTCTTGATTTGCACCAAGGGTGTGAAGGAGCCTTTCGAAGTTCCAGAGGTGATGTGTGATCAGCCTCGAGACTCCTCAGCAGAAATGGGCCTCATCTCGCCTGGAGGGCAGAACCTCCTGGATTTTCTCGAGTTGCGGCAGGTCTTCTCGAGTTACGACGGGGACCTCAGGGACCCGCTCTGGTGGCCTCAGGAAAGTCCAGTCCCTATGCGAGTTGCTAGGGGACCTCTCGGGATTCCTCTCCCGTCTATGCCGGGGCCTCAGTCCTTGTGTGGAGTCGGGGCCGGAACCTGAGGATTCCTCTCCAGTGTTGCCATGGATCTTGGGGTGCTTCTGAGTCTCCCCAGGGGAGTCAGGCCTCGTCTCGAGTGGGGGCATGCACGTGCGCTTTCCTCCCGAGCTGCAGCAGTGGTGTCACGCTTCCTGTCACGTGGATCAAGGGATCTGTGGCTTTCCCTCGAGGCTGTCCCTCGAGGCTTTCCCACGAGGCTTTCCCACAGGGCTGTGCCACGTGGCACCTTGGTGTGAGTCGATCCTCGGCGTGAAAGACGAGCCGGTGAAGGGAAAAGAGGTTCCTCTGGAATGGACTGAGACATCTGGGGGACTCTTGGAATGGTGGCACGACCCTGGAGTTCCTCTCGCCGTTCCTGTTGAGAGGGCCTCCTCTTGAGATGCGACGGGAACGCCGGGAACTCTTTCCCGACGAAGCAGGGAAAGGATCCCTCATCTCGAGCTACGAGGCGGAAACGGGGCTCCTCTGGATATGGGCGGGACCCTCGTGATTCCTCTCCAGTGGAGACGGGTATGTCGGGGAACTTCTTGATTTGCACCAAGGGTGTGAAGGACCCTTTCGAAGTTCCAGAGGCGAGGTGTGATCAGCCTCGAGACGCCTCAGTGGAAATGGGCCTCATCTCGCCTGGAGGGGAGAACCTCCTGGATATTCTCGAGTTGCGGCAGGTCTTCTCGAGTTACGACGGGGACCTCAGGGACCCGCTCTGGTGGCCTCAGGAAAGGACAGTCCCCATGCGAGTTGCTAGGGGGCATCTCGGGCTTCCTCTCCCGTCCATGCCGGGGCCTCAGTCCTTGTGTGGAGTCGGGGCCGGAACCTGAGGATTCCTCTTCAGTGTTGCCATGGATCTTGGGGTGCTTCTGAGTCTCCCCAGGCGAGTCAGGCCTCGACTCGTGTGGGGCATGCACGTGCGATTTCCTCCCGTGCTGCAGCAGTAGTGTCACGCTTCCTGTCACGTGGATCAAGGGATCTGTGGCTTTCCCTCGAGGCTGTCCCTCGAGGCTTTCCATCGAGGCTTTCCCACAGGGCTGTGCCACGTGCCACCTTGGTGTGAGTCGATCCTCGGCGTCAAAGACGAGCCGGTGAAGGGAAAAGAGGTTCCTCTGGAATGGACTGAGACATCTGGGGGACTCTTGGAATCGTGGCACGACCCTGGAGTTCCTCCTCTCCCGTCCATGCCGGGGCCTCAGTCCTTGTGTGGAGTGGGGGCCGGAACCTGAGGATTCCTCTCCAGTGTTGCCATGGATCTTGCGGTGCTTCTGAGCCTCCCCAGGGGAGTCAGGCCTCGTCTCGAGTGGGGGCTTGCACGTGCGCTTTCCTCCCGAGCTGCCGCAGTAGTGTCACGCTTCCAGTCACGTGGATCAAGGGATCTGTGGCTTTCCCTCGAGGCTTTCCCTCGAGGCTTTCCCACGAGGCTTTCCCACAGGGCTGTGCCACGTGGCACCTTGTTGTGAGTCGATCCTCGGCGTGAAAGACGAGCCGGTGTAGGGAAAAGAGGTTCCTCTGGAATGGACTGAGATATCTGCTGGACTCTAGGAATGGTGGCACGACCCTGGAGTTCCTCTCGCCGTTCCTGTTGAGAGGGCCTCCTCTTGAGATGCGACGGGAACGCCGGGAACTCTTTCCCGACGAAGCAGGGATAGGATCCCTCATCTCGAGATACGAGGCGGAAACGGGGCTCCTCTGGATGTGGGCGGGACCCTCGTGTTTCCTCTCGAGTGGAGACGGGTATGTCGGGGAACTTCTTGATTTGCACCAAGGGTGTGAAGGAGCCTTTCGAAGTTCCAGAGGTGAGGTGTGATCAGCCTCGAGACTCCTCAGCAGAAATGGGCCTCATCTCGCCTGGAGGGCAGAACCTCCTGGATTTTCTCGAGTTGCGGCAGGTCTTCTCGAGTTACGACGGGGACCTCAGGGACCCGCTCTGGTGGCCTCAGGAAAGTCCAGTCCCTATGCGAGTTGCTAGGGGACCTCTCGGGATTCCTCTCCCGTCCATGCCGGGGCCTCAGTCCTTGTGTGGAGTCGGGGCCGGAACCTGAGGATTCCTCTCCAGTGTTGCCATGGATCTTGGGGTGCTTCTGAGTCTCCCCAGGGGAGTCAGGCCTCGTCTCGAGTGGGGGCATGCACGTGCGCTTTCCTCCCGAGCTGCAGCAGTGGTGTCACGCTTCCTGTCACGTGGATCAAGGGATCTGTGGCTTTCCCTCGAGGCTGTCCCTCGAGGCTTTCCCACGAGGCTTTCCCACAGAGCTGTGCCACGTGCCACCTTGGTGTGAGTCGATCCTCGGCGTGAAAGACGAGCCGGTGAAGGGAAAAGAGGTTCCTCTGGAATGGACTGAGACATCTGGGGGACTCTTGGAATGGTGGCACGACCCTGGAGTTCCTCTCGCCGTTCCTGTTGAGAGGGCCTCCTCTTGAGCTGCGACGGGAACGCCGGGAACTCTTTCCCGACGAAGCAGGGAAAGGATCCCTCATCTCGAGCTACGAGGCGGAAACGGGGCTCCTCTGGATATGGGCGGGACCCTCGTGATTCCTCTCCAGTGGAGACGGGTATGTCGGGGAACTTCTTGATTTGCACCAAGGTGTGAAGGACCCTTTCGAAGTTCCAGAGGCGAGGTGTGATCAGCCTCGAGACGCCTCAGTGGAAATGGGCCTCATCTCGCCTGGAGGGGAGAACCTCCTGGATTTTCTCGAGTTGCGGCAGGTCTTCTCGAGTTACGACGGGGACCTCAGGGACCCGCTCTGGTGGCCTCAGGAAAGGACAGTCCCCATGCGAGTTGCTAGGGGGCATCTCGGGATTCCTCTCCCGTCCATGCCGGGGCCTCAGTCCTTGTGTGGAGTCGGGGCCGGAACCTGAGGATTCCTCTTCAGTGTTGCCATGGATCTTGGGGTGCTTCTGAGTCTCCCCAGGCGAGTCAGGCCTCGACTCGTGTGGGGCATGCACGTGCGATTTCCTCCCGTGCTGCAGCAGTAGTGTCACGCTTCCTGTCACGTGGATCAGGGATCTGTGGCTTTCCCTCGAGGCTGTCCCTCGAGGCTTTCCCCCAGGGCTGTGCCACGTGGCACCTTGTTGTGAGTCGATCCTCGGCGTGAAAGACGAGCCGGTGTAGGGAAAAGAGGTTCCTCTGGAATGGACTGAGACATCTGGGGGACCCTTGGAATGGTGGCACGACCCTGGAGTTCCTCTCGCCGTTCCTGTTGAGAGGGCCTCCTCTTGAGATGCGACGGAATGGGCGGGAATTCTTTCCGACGAAGCAGGGAAAGGATCCCTCATCTCGAGCTACGAGGCGGAAACGGGGCTCCTCTGGATGTGGGCGGGACCCTCGTGATTCCTCTCGAGTGGAGACGGCTAGGTCGGGGAACTTCTTGATTTGCACCAAGGGTGTGAAGGACCCTTTCGACGTTCCAGAGGTGAGGTGTGAGCAGCCTGGAGACGCCTCAGCGGAAATGGGCCTCATCTCGCCTGGAGGGGAGAACCTCCTGGATTTTCTCAAGTTGCGGCAGGTCTTCTCGAGTTACGACGGGGACCTCAGGGATCCGCTCTGGTGGCCTCAGGAAAGGCCAGTCCCCATTCGAGTTGCCAGGGGACCTCTCGGGATTCCTCTCCCGTCCATGCCGGGGCCTCTGTCCTTGTGTGGAGTCGGGGCCGGAACCTGAGGATTCCTCTTCAGTGTTGCCATGGATCTTGGGGTGCTTCTGAGTCTCCCCAGGGGAGTCAGGCCTCGTCTCGTGTGGGGGCATGCACGTGCGCTTTCCTCCCGTGCGGCAGCAGTAGTGTCACGCTTCCTGTCACGTGGATCAAGGGATCTGTGGCTTTCCCTCGAGGCTGTCCCTCGAGGCTTTCCATCGAGGCTTTCCCACAGGGCTGTGCCACGTGCCACCTTGGTGTGAGTCGATCCTCGGCGTGAAAGACGAGCCGGTGAAGGGAAAAGAGGTTCCTCTGGAATGGACTGAGACATCTGGGGGACTCTTGGAATGGTGGCACGACCCTGGAGTTCCTCTCTCCGTTCCTGTTGAGAGGGCCTCCTCTTGAGATGCGACGGGAACGCCGGGAACTCTTTCCCGACGAAGCAGGGAAAGGATCCCTCATCTCGAGCTACGAGGCGGAAACGGGGCTCCTCTGGATATGGGCGGGACCCTCGTGATTCCTCTCCAGTGGAAACGGGTATGTCGGGGAACTTCTTGATTTGCACCAAGGGTGTGAAGGACCCTTTCGAAGTTCCAGAGGTGAGGTGTGATCAGCCTCGAGACGCCTCAGTGGAAATGGGCCTCATCTCGCCTGGAGGGGAGAACCTCCTGGATTTTCTCGAGTTGCGGCTGGTCTTCTCGAGTTACGACGGGGACCTCAGGGACCCGCTCTGGTGGCCTCAGGAAAGGACAGTCCCCATGCGAGTTGCTAGGGGGCATCTCGGGATTCCTCTCCCGTCCATGCCGGGGCCTCAGTCCTTGTGTGGAGTCGGGGCCGGAACCTGAGGATTCCTCTTCAGTGTTGCCATGGATCTTGGGGTGCTTCTGAGTCTCCCCAGGCGAGTCAGGCCTCGACTCGTGTGGGGCATGCACGTGCGATTTCCTCCCGTGCTGCAGCAGTAGTGTCACTCTTCCTGTCACGTGGATCAAGGGATCTGTGGCTTTCCCTCGAGGCTTTCCCTCGAGGCTTTCCCCCAGGGCTGTGCCACGTGGCACCTTGTTGTGAGTCGATCCTCGGCGTGAAAGACGAGCCGGTGTAGGGAAAAGAGGTTCCTCTGGAATGGACTGAGACATCTGCTGGACTCTAGGAATGGTGGCACGACCCTGGAGTTCCTCTCGCCGTTCCTGTTGAGAGGGCCTCCTCTTGAGATGCGACGGGAACGCCAGGATCTCTTTCCCGACGAAGCAGGGATAGGATCCCTCATCTCGAGATACTAGGCGGAAACGGGGCTCCTCTGGATGTGGGCCGGACCCTCGTGTTTCCTCTCGAGTGGAGACGGGTATGTCGGGGAACTTCTTGATTTGCACCAAGGGTGTGAAGGAGCCTTTCGAAGTTCCAGAGGTGAGGTGTGATCAGCCTCGAGACTCCTCAGCAGAAATGGGCCTCATCTCGCCTGGAGGGCAGAACCTCCTGGATTTTCTCGAGTTGCGGCAGGTCTTCTCGAGTTACGACGGGGACCTCAGGGACCCGCTCTGGTGGCCTCAGGAAAGTCCAGTCCCCATGCGAGTTGCTAGGGGACCTCTCGGGATTCCTCTCCCGTCTATGCCGGGGCCTCAGTCCTTGTGTGGAGTCGGGGCCGGAACCTGAGGATTCCTCTCCAGTGTTGCCATGGATCTTGGGGTGCTTCTGAGTCTCCCCAGGGGAGTCAGGCCTCGTCTCGAGTGGGGGCATGCACGTGCGCTTTCCTCCCGTGCTGCAGCAGTGGTGTCACGCTTCCAGTCACGTGGATCAAGGGATCTGTGGCTTTCCCTCGAGGCTGTCCCTCGAGGCTTTCCCACGAGGCTTTCCCACAGGGCTGTGCCACGTGCCACCTTGGTGTGAGTCGATCCTCGGCGTGAAAGACGAGCCGGTGAAGGGAAAAGAGGTTCCTCTGGAATGGACTGAGACATCTGGGGGACTCTTGGAATGGTGGCACGACCCTGGAGTTCCTCTCGCCGTTCCTGTTGAGAGGGCCTCCTCTTGAGATGCGACGGGAACGCCGGGAACTCTTTCCCGACGAAGCAGGGAAAGGATCCCTCATCTCGAGCTACGAGGCGGAAACGGGGCTCCTCTGGATATGGGCGGGACCCTCGTGATTCCTCTCCAGTGGAGACGGGTATGTCGGGGAACTTCTTGATTTGCACCAAGGGTGTGAAGGACCCTTTCGAAGTTCCAGAGGCGAGGTGTGATCAGCCTCGAGACGCCTCAGTGGAAATGGGCCTCATCTCGCCTGGAGGGGAGAACCTCCTGGATTTTCTCGAGTTGCGGCAGGTCTTCTCGAGTTACGACGGGGACCTCAGGGACCCGCTCTGGTGGCCTCAGGAAAGGACAGTCCCCATGCGAGTTGCTAGGGGGCATCTCGGGATTCCTCTCCCGTCCATGCCGGGGCCTCAGTCCTTGTGTGGAGTCGGGGCCGGAACCTGAGGATTCCTCTTCAGTGTTGCCATGGATCTTAGGGTGCTTCTGAGTCTCCCCAGGCGAGTCAGGCCTCGACTCGGGTGGGGCATGCACGTGCGATTTCCTCCCGTGCTGCAGCAGTAGTGTCACGCTTCCTGTCACGTGGATCAGGGATCTGTGGCTTTCCCTGGAGGCTGTCCCTCGAGGCTTTCCCCCAGGGCTGTGCCACGTGGCACCTTGTTGTGAGTCGATCCTCGGCGTGAAAGACGAGCCGGTGAAGGGAAAAGAGGTTCCTCTGGAATGGACTGAGACATCTGGGGGACACTTGGAATGGTGACACGACCCTGGAGTTCCTCCTCTCCCGTCCATGCCGGGGCCTCAGTCCTTGTGTGGAGTCGGGACCGGAACCTGAGGATTCAACTTCAGTGTTGCCATGGATCTTGGGGTGCTTCTGAGTCTCCCCAGGGGAGTCAGGCCTCGTCTCGTGTGGGGGCATGCACGTGCGCTTTCCTCCCGTGCTGCAGCAGTAGTGTCATGCTTCCTGTGTCGTGGATCAAGGGATCTGTGGCTTTCCCTCGAGGCTGTCCCTCGAGGCTTTCCCACGAGGCTTTTCCACAGGGCTGTGCCCCGTGCCACCTTGGTGTGAGTCGATCCTCGGCGTGAAAGACGAGCCGGTGAAGGGAAAAGAGCTTCCTCTGGAATGGACTGAGACATCTGGGGGACTCTTGGAATGGTGGCACCACCCTGGAGTTCCTCTCGCCGTTCCTGTTGAGAGGGCCTCCTCTTGAGATGCGATGGGAATGCCGGGAACTCTTTCCCGACGAAGCAGGGAAAGGATCCCTCATCTCGAGCTACGAGGCGGAAACGGGGCTCCTCTGGATGTGGGCGGGACCCTCGTGATTCCTCTCGAGTGGACACGGGTATGTCGGGTAACTTCTTGATTTGCACCAAGGGTGTGAAGGACCCTTTCGAAGTTCCAGAGGCGAGGTGTGATCAGCCTCGAGACGCCTCAGTGGAAATGGGCCTCATCTCGCCTGGAGGACAGACCCTCCTGGATTATCTCGAGTTGTGGCAGGTCTTCTCGAGTTACGGCGGGGACCTCAGGGACCCGCTCTGGTGGCCTCAGGAAAGGCCAGTCCCCATGCGAGTTGCTAGGGGACTTCTCGGGATTCCTCTCCCGTCCATGCCGGGGCCTCAGTCCTTGTGTGGAGTCGGGGCCGGATCCTGAGGATTCCTCTCCATTGTTGCCATGGATCTTGGGGTGCTTCTGAGTCTCCCCAGGGGAGTCAGGCCTCATCTCGAGTGGGGGCATGCACGTGCGCTTTCCTCCCAAGCTGCAGCTGTAGTGTCACGCTTCCTGTCACGTGGATCAAGGGATCTGTGGCTTTCCCTCGAGGCTGTCCCTCGAGGCTTTCCCACGAGGCTTTCCCACAGGGCTGTGCCACGAGCCACCTTGGTGTGAGTCGATCCTCAGCGTGAAAGACGAGCCGGTGAAGGGAAAAGAGGTTCCTCTGGAATGGACTGAGACATCTGGGGGACTCTTGGAATGGTGACAGGACCCTGGAGTTCCTCTCGCCGTTCCTGTTGAGAGGGCCTCCTATTGAGATGCGACGGGAACGCCGGGAAATCTTTCCTGATGAAGCAGGGGAAGGATCCCTCATCTCGAGCTACGAGGCGGAAACGGGGCTCCTCTGGATGTGGGCGGGACCCTCGTGTTTCCTCTCGAGTGGAGACGGGTATGTCGGGGAACTTCTTGATTTGCACCAAGGGTGTGAAGGACCCTTTCGAAGGTCCAGAGGTGAGGTGTGAGCAGCCTGGAGACGCCTCAGCGGAAATGGGCCTCATCTCGCCTGGAGGGCAGAACCTCCTGGATTTTCTCGAGTTGCGGCAGGTCTTCTCGAGTTACGACGGGGACCTCAGGGACCCGCTCTGGTGGCCTCAGGAAAGGCCAGTCCCCATGCGAGTTGCTAGGGGCCATCTCGGGATTCCTCTCCCGTCCATGCCGGGGCTTAAGACCTTGTGTGGAGGCGGGGCCGCAACCTGAGGATTCCTCTCCAGTGTTGCCATGGATCTTTGGGTGCTTCTGAATCTCCCCAGGGGAGTCAGGCCTCGTCTCGAGTGGGGGCATGCACGTGCGCTTTCCTCCCGAGCTGCAGAAGTAGTGTCACGCTTCCTGTCTCTTGGATCAAGGGATATTTGGCTTTCCCTCGAGGCTGGCCGTCGAGGCTTTCCACGAGGCTTTCCCACAGGGCTGTGCCACGTGCCACCTTGGTGTGATTCGATCCTCGGCGTGAAAGACGAGCCGGTGAAGGGAAAAGAGGATCCTCTGGAATGGACTGAGACATCTGGGGGACTCCTGGAATGGTGGCACGACCCTGGAGTTCCTCTCGCCATTCCTGTTGAGAGGGCCTCCTCTTGAGATGCGAGGCGAAGGCCGGGAAATCTTTCCCGACGAAGCAGGGATAGGATCCCTCATCTCGAGCTACGAGGCGAAAACGGGGCTCCTCTGGATGTGGGCGGGACCCTCGTGATTCCTCTCGAGTGGAGACGGGTATGTCGGGGAACTTCTTGATTTGCACCAAGGGTGTGAAGGACCCTTTCGAAGTTCCAGAGGTGAGGTGTGATCAGCCTCGAGACGCCTCAGCCGAAATGGGCCTCATCTCGCCTGGAGGGGAGAACCTCCTGGATTTTCTCGAGTTCCGGCAGGTCTTCTCGAGTTATGACGGGGACCTCAGGGATCCGCTCTGGTGGCCTCAGGAAAGGCCAGTCCCCATGCGAGTTGCTAAGGGACCTCTCGGGATTCCTCTCCCGTCCATGCCGGGGCCTCAGTCCTTGTGTGGATTCGGGGCCGGAACATGAGGATTGCTCTCCAGTGTTGCCATGGATCTTGGGGTGCTTCTGAGTCTCCCCAGGCGAGTTAGGCCTCGACTCGTGTGGGGCATGCACGTGCGATTTCCTCCCGTGCTGCAGCAGTAGTGTCACGCTTCCTGTCACGTGGATCAGGGATCTGTGGCTTTCCCTGGAGGCTGTCCCTCGAGGCTTTCCCCCAGGGCTGTGCCACGTGGCACCTTGTTGTGAGTCGATCCTCGGCGTGAAAGACGAGCCGGTGTAGGGAAAAGAGGTTCCTCTGGAATGGACTGAAACATCTGGGGGACCCTTGGAATGGTGGCACGACCCTGGAGTTCCTCTCGCCGTTCCTGTTGAGAGGGCCTCCTCTTGAGATGCGACGGGAAGGGCGGGAATTCTTTCCGACGAAGCAGGGAAAGGATCCCTCATCTCGAGCTACGAAGCGGAAACGGGGCTCCTCTGGATGTGGGCGGGACCCTCGTGTTTCCTCTCGAGTGGAGACGGGTATGTCGGGGAACTTCTTGATTTGCACCAAGGGTGTGAAGGACCCTTTCGAAGTTCCAGAGGTGAGGTGTGAGCAGCCTGGAGACGCCTCAGCGGAAATGGGCCTCATCTCGCCTGGAGGGGAGAACCTCCTGGATTTTCTCAAGTTGCGGCAGGTCTTCTCGAGTTACGACGGGAACCTCAGGGATCCGCTCTGGTGGCCTCAGGAAAGGCCAGTCCCCATTCGAGTTGCCAGGGGACCTCTCGGGATTCCTCTCCCGTCCATGCCGGGGCCTCTGTCCTTGTGTGGAGTCGGGGCCGGAACCTGAGGATTCCTCTTCAGTGTTGCCATGGATCTTGGGGTGCTTCTGAGTCTCCCCAGGGGAGTCAGGCCTCGTCTCGTGTGGGGGCATGCACGTGCGCTTTCCTCCCGTGCGGCAGCAGTAGTGTCACGCTTCCTGTCACGTGGATCAAGGGATCTGTGGCTTTCCCTCGAGGCTGTCCCTCGAGGCTTTCCATCGAGGCTTTCCCACAGGGCTGTGCCACGTGCCACCTTGGTGTGAGTCGATCCTCGGCGTGAAAGACGAGCCGGTGAAGGGAAAAGAGGTTCCTCTGGAATGGACTGAGACATCTGGGGGACTCTTGGAATCGTGGCACGACCCTGGAGTTCCTCCTCTCCCGTCCATGCTGGGGCCTCAGTCCTTGTGTGGAGTGGGGGCCGGAACCTGAGGATTCCTCTCCAGTGTTGCCATGGATCTTGCGGTGCTTCTGAGCCTCCCCAGGGGAGTCAGGCCTCGTCTCGAGTGGGGGCTTGCACGTGCGCTTTCCTCCCGAGCTGCAGCAGTAGTGTCACGCTTCCAGTCACGTGGATCAAGGGATCTGTGGCTTTCCCTCGAGGCTTTCCCTCGAGGCTTTCCCACGAGGCTTTCCCACAGGGCTGTGCCACGTGGCACCTTGTTGTGAGTCGATCCTCGGCGTGAAAGACGAGCCGGTGTAGGGAAAAGAGGTTCCTCTGGAATGGACTGAGACATCTGCTGGACTCTAGGAATGGTGGCACGACCCTGGAGTTCCTCTCGCCGTTCCTGTTGAGAGGGCCTCCTCTTGAGATGCGACGGGAACGCCAGGATCTCTTTCCCGACGAAGCAGGGATAGGATCCCTCATCTCGAGATACGAGGCGGAAACGGGGCTCCTCTGGATGTGGGCGGGACCCTCGTGTTTCCTCTCGAGTGGAGACGGGTATGTCGGGGAACTTCTTGATTTGCACCAAGGGTGTGAAGGAGCCTTTCGAAGTTCCAGAGGTGAGGTGTGATCAGCCTCGAGACTCCTCAGCAGAAATGGGCCTCATCTCCCCTGGAGGGCAGAACCTCCTGGATTTTCTCGAGTTGCGGCAGGTCTTCTCGAGTTACGACGGGGACCTCAGGGACCCGCTCTGGTGGCCTCAGGAAAGTCCAGTCCCTATGCGAGTTGCTAGGGGACCTCTCGGGATTCCTCTCCCGTCTATGCCGGGGCCTCAGTCCTTGTGTGGAGTCGGGGCCGGAACCTGAGGATTCCTCTTCAGTGTTGCCATGGATCTTAGGGTGCTTCTGAGTCTCCCCAGGCGAGTCAGGCCTCGACTCGGGTGGGGCATGCACGTGCGATTTCCTCCCGTGCTGCAGCAGTAGTGTCACGCTTCCTGTCACGTGGATCAGGGATCTGTGGCTTTCCCTGGAGGCTGTCCCTCGAGGCTTTCCCCCAGGGCTGTGCCACGTGGCACCTTGTTGTGAGTCGATCCTCGGCGTGAAAGACGAGCCGGTGAAGGGAAAAGAGGTTCCTCTGGAATGGACTGAGACATCTGGGGGACACTTGGAATGGTGACACGACCCTGGAGTTCCTCCTCTCCCGTCCATGCCGGGGCCTCAGTCCTTGTGTGGAGTCGGGACCGGAAACTGAGGATTCAACTTCAGTGTTGCCATGGATCTTGGGGTGCTTCTGAGTCTCCCCAGGGGAGTCAGGCCTCGTCTCGTGTGGGGGCATGCACGTGCGCTTTCCTCCCGTGCTGCAGCAGTAGTGTCATGCTTCCTGTGTCGTGGATCAAGGGATCTGTGGCTTTCCCTCGAGGCTGTCCCTCGAGGCTTTCCCACGAGGCTTTTCCACAGGGCTGTGCCCCGTGCCACCTTGGTGTGAGTCGATCCTCGGCGTGAAAGACGAGCCGGTGAAGGGAAAAGAGCTTCCTCTGGAATGGACTGAGACATCTGGGGGACTCTTGGAATGGTGGCACCACCCTGGAGTTCCTCTCGCCGTTCCTGTTGAGAGGGCCTCCTCTTGAGATGCGATGGGAATGCCGGGAACTCTTTCCCGACGAAGCAGGGAAAGGATCCCTCATCTCGAGCTACGAGGCGGAAACGGGGCTCCTCTGGATGTGGGCGGGACCCTCGTGATTCCTCTCGAGTGGACACGGGTATGTCGGGTAACTTCTTGATTTGCACCAAGGGTGTGAAGGACCCTTTCGAAGTTCCAGAGGCGAGGTGTGATCAGCCTCGAGACGCCTCAGTGGAAATGGGCCTCATCTCGCCTGGAGGACAGACCCTCCTGGATTATCTCGAGTTGTGGCAGGTCTTCTCGAGTTACGGCGGGGACCTCAGGGACCCGCTCTGGTGGCCTCAGGAAAGGCCAGTCCCCATGCGAGTTGCTAGGGGACTTCTCGGGATTCCTCTCCCGTCCATGCCGGGGCCTCAGTCCTTGTGTGGAGTCGGGGCCGGATCCTGAGGATTCCTCTCCATTGTTGCCATGGATCTTGGGGTGCTTCTGAGTCTCCCCAGGGGAGTCAGGCCTCATCTCGAGTGGGGGCATGCACGTGCGCTTTCCTCCCAAGCTGCAGCTGTAGTGTCACGCTTCCTGTCACGTGGATCAAGGGATCTGTGGCTTTCCCTCGAGGCTGTCCCTCGAGGCTTTCCCACGAGGCTTTCCCACAGGGCTGTGCCACGAGCCACCTTGGTGTGAGTCGATCCTCAGCGTGAAAGACGAGCCGGTGAAGGGAAAAGAGGTTCCTCTGGAATGGACTGAGACATCTGGGGGACTCTTGGAATGGTGACAGGACCCTGGAGTTCCTCTCGCCGTTCCTGTTGAGAGGGCCTCCTATTGAGATGCGACGGGAACGCCGGGAAATCTTTCCTGATGAAGCAGGGGAAGGATCCCTCATCTCGAGCTACGAGGCGGAAACGGGGCTCCTCTGGATGTGGGCGGGACCCTCGTGTTTCCTCTCGAGTGGAGACGGGTATGTCGGGGAACTTCTTGATTTGCACCAAGGGTGTGAAGGACCCTTTCGAAGGTCCAGAGGTGAGGTGTGAGCAGCCTGGAGACGCCTCAGCGGAAATGGGCCTCATCTCGCCTGGAGGGCAGAACCTCCTGGATTTTCTCGAGTTGCGGCAGGTCTTCTCGAGTTACGACGGGGACCTCAGGGACCCGCTCTGGTGGCCTCAGGAAAGGCCAGTCCCCATGCGAGTTGCTAGGGGCCATCTCGGGATTCCTCTCCCGTCCATGCCGGGGCTTAAGACCTTGTGTGGAGGCGGGGCCGCAACCTGAGGATTCCTCTCCAGTGTTGCCATGGATCTTTGGGTGCTTCTGAATCTCCCCAGGGGAGTCAGGCCTCGTCTCGAGTGGGGGCATGCACGTGCGCTTTCCTCCCGAGCTGCAGAAGTAGTGTCACGCTTCCTGTCTCTTGGATCAAGGGATATTTGGCTTTCCCTCGAGGCTGGCCGTCGAGGCTTTCCACGAGGCTTTCCCACAGGGCTGTGCCACGTGCCACCTTGGTGTGATTCGATCCTCGGCGTGAAAGACGAGCCGGTGAAGGGAAAAGAGGATCCTCTGGAATGGACTGAGACATCTGGGGGACTCCTGGAATGGTGGCACGACCCTGGAGTTCCTCTCGCCATTCCTGTTGAGAGGGCCTCCTCTTGAGATGCGAGGCGAAGGCCGGGAAATCATTCCCGACGAAGCAGGGATAGGATCCCTCATCTCGAGCTACGAGGCGAAAACGGGGGCTCCTCTGGATGTGGGCGGGACCCTCGTGATTCTCTCGAGTGGAGACGGGTATGTCGGGGAACTTCTTGATTTGCACCAAGGGGTGTGAAGGACCCTTTCGAAGTTCCAGAGGTGAGGTGTGATCAGCCTCGAGACGCCTCAGCCGAAATGGGCCTCATCTCGCCTGGAGGGGAGAACCTCCTGGATTTTCTCGAGTTCCGGCAGGTCTTCTCGAGTTATGACGGGGACCTCAGGGATCCGCTCTGGTGGCCTCAGGAAAGGCCAGTCCCCATGCGAGTTGCTAAGGGACCTCTCGGGTTTCCTCTCCCGTCCATGCCGGGGCCTCAGTCCTTGTGTGGATTCGGGGCCGGAACATGAGGATTGCTCTCCAGTGTTGCCATGGATCTTGGGTGCTTCTGAGTCTCCCCAGGCGAGTTAGGCCTCGACTCGTGTGGGGCATGCACGTGCGATTTCCTCCGTGCTGCAGCAGTAGTGTCACGCTTCCTGTCACGTGGATCAGGGATCTGTGGCTTTCCCTGGAGGCTGTCCACGAGGCTTTCCCCCAGGGCTGTGCCACGTGGCACCTTGTTGTGAGTCGATCCTCGGCGTGAAAGACGAGCCGGTGTAGGGAAAAGAGGTTCCTCTGGAATGGACTGAAACATCTGGGGGACCCTTGGAATGGTGGCACGACCCTGGAGTTCCTCTCGCCGTTCCTGTTGAGAGGGCCTCCTCTTGAGATGCGACGGGAAGGGCGGGAATTCTTTCCGACGAAGCAGGGAAAGGATCCCTCATCTCGAGCTACGAAGCGGAAACGGGGCTCCTCTGGATGTGGGCGGGACCCTCGTGTTTCCTCTCGAGTGGAGACGGGTATGTCGGGGAACTTCTTGATTTGCACCAAGGGTGTGAAGGACCCTTTCGAAGTTCCAGAGGTGAGGTGGGAGCAGCCTGGAGACGCCTCAGCGGAAATGGGCCTCATCTCGCCTGGAGGGGAGAACCTCCTGGATTTTCTCAAGTTGCGGCAGGTCTTCTCGAGTTACGACGGGAACCTCAGGGATCCGCTCTGGTGGCCTCAGGAAAGGCCAGTCCCCATTCGAGTTGCCAGGGGACCTCTCGGGATTCCTCTCCCGTCCATGCCGGGGCCTCTGTCCTTGTGTGGAGTCGGGGCCGGAACCTGAGGATTCCTCTTCAGTGTTGCCATGGATCTTGGGGTGCTTCTGAGTCTCCCCAGGGGAGTCAGGCCTCGTCTCGTGTGGGGGCATGCACGTGCGCTTTCCTCCGTGCGGCAGCAGTAGTGTCACGCTTCCTGTCACGTGGATCAAGGGATCTGTGGCTTTCCCTCGAGGCTGTCCCTCGAGGCTTTCCATCGAGGCTTTCCCACAGGGCTGTGCCACGTGCCACCTTGGTGTGAGTCGATCCTCGGCGTGAAAGACGAGCCGGTGAAGGGAAAAGAGGTTCCTCTGGAATGGACTGAGACATCTGGGGGACTCTTGGAATCGTGGCACGACCCTGGAGTTCCTCCTCTCCCGTCCATGCTGGGGCCTCAGTCCTTGTGTGGAGTCGGGGCCGGAACCTGAGGATTCCTCTTCAGTGTTGCCATGGATCTTGGGGTGCTCTGAGTCTCCCCAGGCGAGTCAGGCCTCGACTCGTGTGGGGCATGCACGTGCGATTTCCTCCCGTGCTGCAGCAGTAGTGTCACGCTTCCTGTCACGTGGATCACGGATCTGTGGCTTTCCCTCGAGGCTGTCCCTCGAGGCTTTCCCCCAGGGCTGTGCCACGTGGCACCTTGTTGTGAGTCGATCCTCGGCGTGAAAGACGAGCCGGTGTAGGGAAAAGAGGTTCCTCTGCAATGGACTGAGATATCTGGGGGACCCTTGGAATGGTGGCATGACCCTGGAGTTCCTCTCGCCGTTCCTGTTGAGAGGGCCTCCTCTTGAGATGCGACGGGAAAGGGCGGGAATTCTTTCCGACGAAGCAGGGAAAGGATCCCTCATCTCGAGCTACGAGGCGGAAACGGGGCTCCTCTGGATGTGGGCGGGACCCTCGTGTTTCCTCTCGAGTGGAGACGGGTATGTCGGGGAACTTCTTGATTTGCACCAAGGGTGTGAAGGACCCTTTCGAAGTTCCAGAGGTGAGGTGTGATCAGCCTGGAGACGCCTCAGCAGAAATGGGCCTCATCTCGCCTGGAGGGGAGAACCTCCTGGATTTTCTCGAGTTGCGGCAGGTCTTCTCGAGTTACGACGGGGACCTCAGGGACCCGCTCTGGTGGCCTCAGGAAAGTCCAGTCCCTATGCGAGTTGCTAGGGGACCTCTCGGGATTCCTCTCCCGTCCATGCCGCGGCCTCAGTCCTTGTGTGGAGTCGGGGCCGGAACCTGAGGATTCCTCTCCAGTGTTGCCATGGATCTTGGGGTGCTTCTGAGTCTCCCAGGGGAGTCAGGCCTCGTCTCGAGTGGGGGCATGCACGTGCGCTTTCCTCCCGAGCTGTAGCAGTGGTGTCACGCTTCCTGTCACGTGGATCAAGGGATCTGTGGCTTTCCCTCGAGGCTGTCCCTCGAGGCTTTCCCACGAGGCTTTCCCACAGGGCTGTGCCACGTGCCACCTTGGTGTGAGTCGATCCTCGGCGTGAAAGACGAGCCGGTGAAGGGAAAAGAGGTTCCTCTGGAATGGACTGAGACATCTGGGGGACTCTTGGAATGGTGGCACGACCCTGGAGTTCCTCTCGCCGTTCCTGTTGAGAGGGCCTCCTCTTGAGATGCGATGGGAACGCCGGGAACTCTTTCCCGACGAAGCAGGGAAAGGATCCCTCATCTCGAGCTACGAGGCGGAAACGGGGCTCCTCTGGATGTGGGCGGGACCCTCGTGATTCCTCTCCAGTGGAGACGGGTATGTTGGGGAACTTCTTGATTTGCACCAAGGGTGTGAAGGGACCCTTTCGAAGTTCCAGAGGCGAGGTGTGATCAGCCTCGAGACGCCTCAGTGGAAATGGGCCTCATCTCGCCTGGAGGGGAGAACCTCCTGGATTTTCTCGAGTTGCGGCAGGTCTTCTCGAGTTACGACGGGGACCTCAGGGACCCGCTCTGGTGGCCTCAGGAAAGGACAGTCCCCATGCGAGTTGCTAGGGGGCATCTCGGATTCCTCTCCCGTCCATGCCGGGGCCTCAGTCCTTGTGTGGAGTCGGGGCCGGAACCTGAGGATTCCTGTTCAGTGTTGCCATGGATCTTGGGGTGCTTCTGAGTCTCCCCAGGCGAGTCAGGCCTCGACTCGTGTGGGGCATGCACGTGCGATTTCCTCCCGTGCTGCAGCAGTAGTGTCACGCTTCCTGTCACGTGGATCAGGGATCTGTGGCTTTCCCTCGAGGCTGTCCCTCGAGGCTTTCCCCCAGGGCTGTGCCACGTGGCACCTTGTTGTGAGTCGATCCTCGGCGTGAAAGACGAGCCGGTGAAGGGAAAAGAGGTTCCTCTGGAATGGACTGAGACATCTGGGGGACACTTGGAATGGTGACACGACCCTGGAGTTCCTCCTCTCCCGTCCATGCCGGGGCTCAGTCCTTGTGTGGAGTCGGGGCCGGAACCTGAGGATTCCTCTTCAGTGTTGCCATGGATCTTGGGGTGCTTCTGAGTCTCCCCAGGCGAGTCAGGCCTCGACTCGTGTGGGGCATGCACGTGCGATTTCCTCCCGTGCTGCAGCAGTAGTGTCACTCTTCCTGTCACGTGGATCAAGGGATCTGTGGCTTTCCCTCGAGGCTTTCCCTCGAGGCTTTCCCCCAGGGCTGTGCCACGTGGCACCTTGTTGTGAGTCGATCCTCGGCGTGAAAGACGAGCCGGTGTAGGGAAAAGAGGTTCCTCTGGAATGGACTGAGACATCTGCTGGACTCTAGGAATGGTGGCACGACCCTGGAGTTCCTCTCGCCGTTGCTGTTGAGAGGGCCTCCTCTTGAGATGCGACGGGAACGCCAGGATCTCTTTCCCGACGAAGCAGGGATAGGATCCCTCATCTCGAGATACTAGGCGGAAACGGGGGCTCCTCTGGATGTGGGCGGGACCCTCGTGTTTCCTCTCGAGTGGAGACGGGTATGTCGGGGAACTTCTTGATTTGCACCAAGGGTGTGAAGGAGCCTTTCGAAGTTCCAGAGGTGAGGTGTGATCAGCCTCGAGACTCCTCAGCAGAAATGGGCCTCATCTCGCCTGGAGGGCAGAACCTCCTGGATTTTCTCGAGTTGCGGCAGGTCTTCTCGAGTTACGACGGGGACCTCAGGGACCCGCTCTGGTGGCCTCAGGAAAGTCCAGTCCCTATGCGAGTTGCTAGGGGACCTCTCGGGATTCCTCTCCCGTCCATGCCGCGGCCTCAGTCCTTGTGTGGAGTCGGGGCCGGAACCTGAGGATTCCTCTCCAGTGTTGCCATGGATCTTGGGGTGCTTCTGAGTCTCCCCAGGGGAGTCAGGCCTCGTCTCGAGTGGGGGCATGCACGTGCGCTTTCCTCCCGAGCTGTAGCAGTGGTGTCACGCTTCCTGTCACGTGGATCAAGGGATCTGTGGCTTTCCCTCGAGGCTGTCCCTCGAGGCTTTCCCACGAGGCTTTCCCACAGGGCTGTGCCACGTGCCACCTTGGTGTGAGTCGATCCTCGGCGTGAAAGACGAGCCGGTGAAGGGAAAAGAGGTTCCTCTGGAATGGACTGAGACATCTGGGGGACTCTTGGAATGGTGGCACGACCCTGGAGTTCCTCTCGCCGTTCCTGTTGAGAGGGCCTCCTCTTGAGATGCGATGGGAACGCCGGGAACTCTTTCCCGACGAAGCAGGGAAAGGATCCCTCATCTCGAGCTACGAGGCGGAAACGGGGCTCCTCTGGATGTGGGCGGGACCCTCGTGATTCCTCTCCAGTGGAGACGGGTATGTTGGGGAACTTCTTGATTTGCACCAAGGGTGTGAAGGACCCTTTCGAAGTTCCAGAGGCGAGGTGTGATCAGCCTCGAGACGCCTCAGTGGAAATGGGCCTCATCTCGCCTGGAGGGGAGAACCTCCTGGATTTTCTCGAGTTGCGGCAGGTCTTCTCGAGTTACGACGGGGACCTCAGGGACCCGCTCTGGTGGCCTCAGGAAAGGACAGTCCCCATGCGAGTTGCTAGGGGGCATCTCGGGATTCCTCTCCCGTCCATGCCGGGGCCTCAGTCCTTGTGTGGAGTCGGGGCCGGAACCTGAGGATTCCTCTTCAGTGTTGCCATGGATCTTGGGGTGCTTCTGAGTCTCCCCAGGCGAGTCAGGCCTCGACTCGTGTGGGGCATGCACGTGCGATTTCCTCCCGTGCTGCAGCAGTAGTGTCACGCTTCCTGTCACGTGGATCAGGGATCTGTGGCTTTCCCTCGAGGCTGTCCCTCGAGGCTTTCCCCCAGGGCTGTGCCACGTGGCACCTTGTTGTGAGTCGATCCTCGGCGTGAAAGACGAGCCGGTGAAGGGAAAAGAGGTTCCTCTGGAATGGACTGAGACATCTGGGGGACACTTGGAATGGTGACACGACCCTGGAGTTCCTCCTCTCCTGTCCATGCCGGGGCCTCAGTCCTTGTGTGGAGTCGGGACCGGAACCTGAGGATTCAACTTCAGTGTTGCCATGGATCTTGGGGTGCTTCTGAGTCTCCCCAGGGGAGTCAGGCCTCGTCTCGTGTGGGGGCATGCACGTGCGCTTTCCTCCCGTGCTGCAGCAGTAGTGTCACGCTTCCTGTCTCGTGGATCAAGGGATCTGTGGCTTTCCCTCGAGGCTGTCCCTCGAGGCTTTCCCACGAGGCTTTTCCACAGGGCTGTGCCCCGTGCCACCTTGGTGTGAGTCGATCCTCGGCGTGAAAGACGAGCCGGTGAAGGGAAAAGAGCTTCCTCTGGAATGGACTGAGACATCTGGGGGACTCTTGGAATGGTGGCACCACCCTGGAGTTCCTCTCGCCGTTCCTGTTGAGAGGGCCTCCTCTTGAGATGCGATGGGAATGCCGGGAACTCTTTCCCGGCGAAGCAGGGAAAGGATCCCTCATCTCGAGCTATGAGGCGGAGGAAACGGGGCTCCTCTGGATGTGGGCGGGACCCTCGTGATTCCTCTCGAGTGGACACGGGTATGTCGGGTAACTTCTTGATTTGCACCAAGGGTGTGAAGGACCCTTTCGAAGTTCCAGAGGCGAGGTGTGATCAGCCTCGAGACGCCTCAGTGGAAATGGGCCTCATCTCGCCTGGAGGACAGACCCTCCTGGATTATCTCGAGTTGTGGCAGGTCTTCTCGAGTTACGGCGGGGACCTCAGGGACCCGCTCTGGTGGCCTCAGGAAAGGCCAGTCCCCATGCGAGTTGCTAGGGGACTTCTCGGGATTCCTCTCCCGTCCATGCCGGGGCTTAAGACCTTGTGTGGAGTCGGGGCCGGAACCTGAGGATTCCTCTCCAGTGTTGCCATGGATCTTGGGGTGCTTCTGAGTCTCCCCAGGGGAGTCAGGCCTCGTCTCGAGTGGGGGCATGCACGTGCGCTTTCCTCCCGAGCTGCAGCAGTGGTGTCACGCTTCCTGTCACGTGGATCAAGGGATCTGTGGCTTTCCCTCGAGGCTTTCCCTCGAGGCTGTCCCTCGAGGCTTTCCCCCAGGGCTGTGCCACGTGGCACCTTGTTGTGAGTCGATCCTCGGCGTGAAAGACGAGCCGGTGAAGGGAAAAGAGGTTCCTCTGGAATGGAGTGAGACATCTGCTGGACTCTAGGAATGGTGGCACGACCCTGGAGTTCCTCTCGCCGTTCCTGTTGAGAGGGCCTCCTCTTGAGATGCGACGGGAACGCCAGGATCTCTTTCCCGACGAAGCAGGGATAGGATCCCTCATCTCGAGATACGAGGCGGAAACGGGGCTCCTCTGGATGTGGGCGGGACCCTCGTGTTTCCTCTCGAGTGGAGACGGCTAGGTCGGGGAACTTCTTGATTTGCACCAAGGGTGTGAAGGACCCTTTCGAAGTTCCAGAGGCGAGGTGTGATCAGCCTCGAGACGCCTCAGTGGAAATGGGCCTCATCTCGCCTGGAGGGGAGAACCTCCTGGATTTTCTCGAGTTGCGGCAGGTCTTCTCGAGTTACGTCGGGGACCTCAGGGACCCGCTCTGGTGGCCTCAGGAAAGGCCAGTCCCCATGCGAGTTGCTAGGGGGCATCTCGGGATTCCTCTCCCGTCCATGCCGGGGCCTCAGTCCTTGTGTGGAGTCGGGGCCGGAACCTGAGGATTCCTCTTCAGTGTTGCCATGGATCTTGGGGTGCTTCTGAGTCTCCCCAGGCGAGTCAGGCCTCGACTCGTGTGGGGCATGCACGTGCGATTTCCTCCCGTGCTGCAGCAGTAGTGTCACGCTTCCTGTCACGTGGATCACGGATCTGTGGCTTTCCCTCGAGGCTGTCCCTCGAGGCTTTCCCCCAGGGCTGTGCCACGTGGCACCTTGTTGTGAGTCGATCCTCGGCGTGAAAGACGAGCCGGTGTAGGGAAAAGAGGTTCCTCTGGAATGGACTGAGATATCTGGGGGACCCTTGGAATGGTGGCACGACCCTGGAGTTCCTCTCACCGTTCCTGTTGAGAGGGCCTCCTCTTGAGATGCGACGGGAAGGGCGGGAATTCTTTCCGACGAAGCAGGGAAAGGATCCCTCATCTCGAGCTACGAGGCGGAAACGGGGCTCCTCTGGATGTGGGCGGGACCCTCGTGTTTCCTCTCGAGTGGAGACGGGTATGTCGGGGAACTTCTTGATTTGCACCAAGGGTGTGAAGGACCCTGTCGAAGTTCCAGAGGTGAGGTGTGAGCAGCCTGGAGACGCCTCAGCGGAAATGGGTCTCATCTCGCCTGGAGGGGAGAACCTCCTGGATTTTCTCAAGTTGCGTCAGGTCTTCTCGAGTTACGACGGGAACCTCAGGGATCCGCTCTGGTGGCCTCAGGAAAGGCCAGTCCCCATTCGAGTTGCCAGGGGACCTCTCGGGATTCCTCTCCCGTCCATGCCGGGGCCTCTGTCCTTGTGTGGATCGGGGCCGGAACCTGAGGATTCCTCTTCAGTGTTGCCATGGATCTTGGGGTGCTTCTGAGTCTCCCCAGGGGAGTCAGGCCTCGTCTCGAGTGGGGGCATGCACGTGCGCTTTCCTCCCGTGCGGCAGCAGTAGTGTCACGCTTACTGTCACGTGGATCAAGGGATCTGTGGCTTTCCCTCGAGGCTGTCCCTCGAGGCTTTCCCACGAGGCTTTTCTACAGGGCTGTGCCCCGTGCCACCTTGGTTTGAGTCGATCCTCGGCGTGAAAGACGAGCCGGTGAAGGGAAAAGAGCTTCCTCTGGAATGGACTGAGACATCTGGGGGACTCTTGGAATGGTGGCACCACCCTGGAGTTCCTCTCGCCTTTCCTGTTGAGAGGGCCTCCTCTTGAGATGCGATGGGAATGCCGGGAACTCTTTCCCGACGAAGCAGGGAAAGGATCCCTCATCTCGAGCTACGAGGCGGAAACGGGGCTCCTCTGGATGTGGGCGGGACCCTCGTGATTCCTCTCGAGTGGAGACGGGTATGTCGGGTAACTTCTTGATTTGCACCAAGGGTGTGAAGGACCCTTTCGAAGTTCCAGAGGCGAGGTGTGATCAGCCTCGAGACGCCTCAGTGGAAATGGGCCTCATCTCGCCTGGAGGACAGAACCTCCTGGATTATCTCGAGTTGTGGCAGGTCTTCTCGAGTTACGGCGGGGACCTCAGGGACCCGCTCTGGTGGCCTCAGGAAAGGCCAGTCCCCATGCGAGTTGCTAGGGGCCATCTCGGGATTCCTCTCCCGTCCATGCCGGGGCCTCAGTCCTTGTGTGGATTCGGGGCCGGAACATGAGGATTGCTCTCCAGTGTTGCCATGGATCTTGGGGTGCTTCTGAGTCTCCCCAGGGGAGTCAGGCCTCGTCTCGAGTGGGGGCATGCACGTGCGCTTTCCTCCCGAGGTGCAGCTGTAGTGTCACGCTTCCTGTCACGTGGATCAAGGGATCTGTGGCTTTCCCTCGAGGCTGTCCCTCGAGGCTTTCCCCCAGGGCTGTGCCACGTGGCACCTTGTTGTGAGTCGATCCTCGGCGTGAAAGACGAGCCGGTGAAGGGAAAAGAGGTTCCTCTGGAATGGACTGAGACATCTGGGGGACTCTTGGAATCGTGGCACGACCCTGGAGTTCCTCCTCTCCCGTCCATGCCGGGGCCTCAGTCCTTGTGTGGAGTGGGGGCCGGAACCTGAGGATTCCTCTCCAGTGTTGCAATGGATCTTGGGGTGCTTCTGAGTCTCCCCAGGGGAGTCAGGCCTCGTCTCGAGTGGGGGCATGCACGTGCGCTTTCCTCCCGAGCTGCAGCAGTGGTGTCACGCTTCCTGTCACGTGGATCAAGGGATCTGTGGCTTTCCCTCGAGGCTGTCCCTCGAGGCTTTCCCACGAGGCTTTCCCACAGGGCTGTGCCACGTGGCACCTTGGTGTGAGTCGATCCTCGGCGTGAAAGACGAGCCGGTGAAGGGAAAAGAGGTTCCTCTGGAATGGACTGAGACATCTGGGGGACTCTTGGAATGGTGGCACGACCCTGGAGTTCCTCTCGCCGTTCCTGTTGAGAGGGCCTCCTCTTGAGATGCGACGGGAACGCCGGGAACTCTTTCCCGACGAAGCAGGGAAAGGATCCCTCATCTCAAGCTACGAGGCGGAAACGGGGCTCCTCTGGATATGGGCGGGACCCTCGTGATTCCTCTCCAGTGGAGACGGGTATGTCGGGGAACTTCTTGATTTGCACCAAGGGTGTGAAGGACCCTTTCGAAGTTCCAGAGGCGAGGTGTGATCAGCCTCGAGACGCCTCAGTGGAAATGGGCCTCATCTCGCCTGGAGGGGAGAACCTCCTGGATTTTCTCGGGTTGCGGCAGGTCTTCTCGAGTTACGACGGGGACCTCAGGGACCCGCTCTGGTGGCCTCAGGAAAGGACAGTCCCCATGCGAGTTGCTAGGGGGCATCTCGGGATTCCTCTCCCGTCCATGCCGGGGCCTCAGTCCTTGTGTGGAGTCGGGGCCGGAACCTGAGGATTCCTCTTCAGTGTTGCCATGGATCTTGGGGTGCTTCTGAGTCTCCCCAGGCGAGTCAGGCCTCGACTCGTGTGGGGCATGCACGTGCGATTTCTTCCCGTGCTGCAGCAGTAGTGTCACGATTCCTGTCACGTGGATCAAGGGATCTGTGGCTTTCCCTCGAGGCTGTCCCTCGAGGCTTTCCCCCAGGGCTGTGCCACGTGGCACCTTGTTGTGAGTCGATCCTCGGCGTGAAAGACGAGCCGGTGAAGGGAAAAGAGGTTCCTCTGGAATGGACTGAGACATCTGCTGGACTCTAGGAATGGTGGCACGACCCTGGAGTTCCTCTCGCCGTTCCTGTTGAGAGGGCCTCCTCTTGAGATGCGACGGGAACACCAGGATCTCTTTCCCGACGAAGCAGGGATAGGATCCCTTATCTCGAGATACGAGGCGGAAACGGGGCTCCTCTGGATGTGGGCGGGACCCTCGTGTTTCCTCTCGAGTGGAGACGGCTAGGTCGGGGAACTTCTTGATTTGCACCAAGGGTGTGAAGGACCCTTTCGAAGTTCCAGAGGCGAGGTGTGATCAGCCTCGAGACGCCTCAGTGGAAATGGGCCTCATCTCGCCTGGAGGGGAGAACCTCCTGGATTTTCTCGAGTTGCGGCAGGTCTTCTCGAGTTACGACGGGGACCTCAGGGACCCGCTCTGGTGGCCTCAGGAAAGGCCAGTCCCCATGCGAGTTGCTAGGGGGCATCTCGGGATACCTCTCCCGTCCATGCCGGGGCCTCAGTCCTTGTTTGGAGTCGGGGCCGGAACCTGAGGATTCCTCTTCAGTGTTGCCATGGATCTTGGGGTGCTCTGAGTCTCCCCAGGCGAGTCAGGCCTCGACTCGTGTGGGGCATGCACGTGCGATTTCCTCCCGTGCTGCAGCAGTAGTGTCACGCTTCCTGTCACGTGGATCACGGATCTGTGGCTTTCCCTCGAGGCTGTCCCTCGAGGCTTTCCCCCAGGGCTGTGCCACGTGGCACCTTGTTGTGAGTCGATCCTCGCCGTGAAAGACGAGCCGGTGAAGGGAAAAGAGGATCCTCTGGAATGGACTGAGACATCTGGGAGACTCCTGGAATGGTGGCACGACCCTGGAGTTCCTCTCGCCGTTCCTGTTGAGAGGGCCTCCACTTGAGATGCGACGCGAAGGCCGGGAAATCTTTCCCGACGAAGCAGGGATAGGATCCCTCATCTCGAGATACGAGGCGGAAACGGGGCTCCTCTGGATGTGGGCGGGACCCTCGTGTTTCCTCTCGAGTGGAGACGGGTATGTCGGGGAACTTCTTGATTTGCACCAAGGGTGTGAAGGACCCTTTCGAAGTTCCAGACGTGAGGTGTGAGCAGCCTGGAGACGCCTCAGCAGAAATGGGGCTCATCTCGCCTGGAGGGGAGAACCTCCTGGATTTTCTCGAGTTGCGGCAGGTCTTCTCGAGTTACGACGGGGACCTCAGGGACCCGCTCTGGTGGCCTCAGGAAAGGCCAGTCCCCATGCGAGTTTCTAGGGGGCCTCTCGGGATTCCTCTCCCGCCCATGCCGGGGCTTAAGACCTTGTGTGGAGTCGGGGCCGCAACCTGAGGATTCCTCTCCAGTGTTGCCATGGATCTTGGGGTGCTTCTGAGTCTCCCCAGGGGAGTCAGGCCTCGTCTCGAGTGGGGGCATGCACGTGCGCTTTCCTCCCGAGCTGCAGCAGTAGTGTCACGCTTCCTGTCTCGTGGATCAAGGGATATTTGGCTTTCCCTCGTGGCTGGCCGTCGAGGCTTTCCACGTGGCTTTCCCACAGGGCTGTGCCACGTGCCACCTTGGTGTGATTCGATCCTCGCCGTGAAAGACGAGCCGGTGAAGGGAAAAGAGGATCCTCTGGAATGGACTGAGACATCTGGGAGACTCCTGGAGTGGTGGCACGACCCTGGAGTTCCTCTCGCCGTTCCTGTTGAGAGGGCCTCCTCTTGAGACGCGACGCGGAGGCCGGGAAATCTTTCCCGACGAAGCAGGGATAGGAGCCCTCATCTCGAGATACGAGGCGGAAACGGGGCTCCTCTGGATGTGGGCGGGTCCCTCGTGATTCATCTCGAGTGGAGACGGGTATGTCGGGGAACTTCTTGATTTGCACCAAGGGTGTGAAGAACCTTTTCGAAGTTCGAGATGTGAGTTGTGATCAGCCTCGAGACGTCTCAGCGGAAATGGGCCTCATCTCGCCTGGAGGGGAGAACCTCCTGGATTTTCTCGAGTTGCGGCAGGTCTTCTCGACTTACGACGGGTACCTCAGGGACCCGCTCTGGTGGCCTCAGGAAAGGCCAGTCCCCATGCGAGTTGCTAAGGGACCACTCGGGATTCCTCTCCCGTCCATGCCGGGGCCTCAGTCCTTGTGTGGAGTCGGGGCCGGAACCTGAGGATTCCTCTCAAGTGATGCCATGGATCTTGGGGTGCTTCTGAGTCTCCCCAGGGGAGTCAGGCCTCGTCTCGAGTGGGGGCATGCACGTGCGCTTTCCTCCCAAGCTTCAGCAGTAGTGTCACTCTTCCTGTCACTTGGATCAAGGGATCTGTGGCTTTCCCTCGAGGCTATCCCTCGAGGCTTTCCCACGAGGCTTTCCCACATGGCTGTGCCACGTGCCACCTTGGTGTGAGTCGATCCTCGTCGTGAAAGACGAGCTGGTGAAGGGAAAAGAGGTTCCTCTGGAATGGACTGAGACATCTGGGAGACTCCTGGAATGGTGGCACGACCCTGGAGTTCCTCTCGCCGTTCCTGTTGAGAGGGCCTCCACTTGAGATGCGACGCGAAGGCCGGGAAATCATTCCCGACGAAGCAGGGATAGGATCCCTCATCTCGAGTTACGAGGCGGAAACGGGGTCCTCTGGATGTGGGCGGAGCCCTCGTGATTCATCTCGAGTGGAGACGGGTATGTCGGGGAACTTCTTGATTTGCACCAAGGGTGTGAAGGACCCTTTCGAAGTTCCAGACGTGAGGTGTGAGCAGCCTGGAGACGCCTCAGCAGAAATGGGCCTCATCTCGCCTGGAGGGGAGAACCTCCTGGATTTTCTCGAGTTGCGGCAGGTCTTCTCGAGTTACGACGGGGACCTCAGGGACCCGCTCTGGTGGCCTCAGGAAAGGCCAGTCCCCATGCGAGTTGCTAGGGGCCCTCTCGGGATTCCTCTCCCGCCCATGCCGGGGCTTAAGACCTTGTGTGGAGTCGGGGCCGCAACCTGAGGATTCCTCTCCAGTGTTGCCATGGATCTTGGGGTGCTTCTGAGTCTCCCCAGGGGAGTCAGGCCTCGTCTCGAGTGGGGACATGCACGTGCGCTTTCCTCCCGAGCTGCAGCAGTAGTGTCACGCTTCCTGTCTCGTGGATCAAGGGATATTTGGCTTTCCCTCGAGGCTGGCCGTCGAGGCTTTCCACGTGGCTTTCCCACAGGGCTGTGCCACGTGCCACCTTGGTGTAATTCGATCCTCGCCGTGAAAGACGAGCCGGTGAAGGGAAAAGAGGATCCTCTGGAATGGACTGAGACATCTGGGAGACTCCTGGAGTGGTGGCACGACCCTGGAGTTCCTCTCGCCGTTCCTGTTGAGAGGGCCTCCTCTTGAGACGCGACGCGGAGGCCGGGAAATCTTTCCCGACGAAGCAGGGATAGGAGCCCTCATCTCGAGATACGAGGCGGAAACGGGGCTCCTCTGGATGTGGGCGGGTCCCTCGTGATTCATCTCGAGTGGAGACGGGTACGTCGGGGAACTTCTTGATTTGCACCAAGGGTGTGAAGAACCTTTTCGAAGTTCCAGATGTGAGTTGTGATCAGCCTCGAGACGCCTCAGCGGAAATGGGCCTCATCTCGCCTGGAGGGGAGAACCTCCTGGATTTTCTCGAGTTGCGGCAGGTCTTCTCGAGTTACGACGGGTACCTCAGGGACCCGCTCTGGTGGCCTCAGGAAAGGCCAGTCCCCATGCGAGTTGCTAAGGGACCACTCGGGATTCCTCTCCCGTCCATGCCGGGGCCTCAGTCCTTGTGTGGAGTCGGGGCCGGAACCTGAGGATTCCTCTCCAGTGATGCCATGGATCTTGGGGTGCTTCTGAGTCTCCCCAGGGGAGTCAGGCCTCGTCTCGAGTGGGGGCATGCACGTGCGCTTTCCTCCCAAGCTTCAGCAGTAGTGTCACTCTTCCTGTCACTTGGATCAAGGGATCTGTGGCTTTCCCTCGAGGCTATCCCTCGAGGCTTTCCCACGAGGCTTTCCCACATGGCTGTGCCACGTGCCACCTTGGTGTGAGTCGATCCTCGTCGTGAAAGACGAGCTGGTGAAGGGAAAAGAGGTTCCTCTGGAATGGACTGAGACATCTGGGAGACTCCTGGAATGGTGGCACGACCCTGGAGTTCCTCTCGCCGTTCCTGTTGAGAGGGCCTCCACTTGAGATGCGACGCGAAGGCCGGGAAATCATTCCCGACGAAGCAGGGATAGGATCCCTCATCTCGAGTTACGAGGCGGAAACGGGGTCCTCTGGATGTGGGCGGAGCCCTCGTGATTCATCTCGAGTGGAGACGGGTATGTCGGGGAACTTCTTGATTTGCACCAAGGGTGTGAAGGACCCTTTCGAAGTTCCAGACGTGAGGTGTGAGCAGCCTGGAGACGCCTCAGCAGAAATGGGCCTCATCTCGCCTGGAGGGGAGAACCTCCTGGATTTTCTCGAGTTGCGGCAGGTCTTCTCGAGTTACGACGGGGACCTCAGGGACCCGCTCTGGTGGCCTCAGGAAAGGCCAGTCCCCATGCGAGTTGCTAGGGGCCCTCTCGGGATTCCTCTCCCGCCCATGCCGGGGCTTAAGACCTTGTGTGGAGTCGGGGCCGGAACCTGAGGATTCCTCTCCAGTGATGCCATGGATCTTGGGGTGCTTCTGAGTCTCCCCAGGGGAGTCAGGCCTCTTCTCGAGTGGGGACATGCACGTGCGCTTTCCTCCCGAGCTGCAGCAGTAGTGTCACGCTTCCTGTCTCGTGGATCAAGGGATATTTGGCTTTCCCTCGAGGCTGGCCGTCGAGGCTTTCCACGTGGCTTTCCCACAGGGCTGTGCCACGTGCCACCTTGGTGTAATTCGATCCTCGCCGTGAAAGACGAGCCGGTGAAGGGAAAAGAGGATCCTCTGGAATGGACTGAGACATCTGGGAGACTCCTGGAGTGGTGGCACGACCCTGGAGTTCCTCTCGCCGTTCCTGTTGAGAGGGCCTCCTCTTGAGACGCGACGCGGAGGCCGGGAAATCTTTCCCGACGAAGCAGGGATAGGAGCCCTCATCTCGAGATACGAGGCGGAAACGGGGCTCCTCTGGATGTGGGCGGGTCCCTCGTGATTCATCTCGAGTGGAGACGGGTACGTCGGGGAACTTCTTGATTTGCACCAAGGGTGTGAAGAACCTTTTCGAAGTTCCAGATGTGAGTTGTGATCAGCCTCGAGACGCCTCAGCGGAAATGGGCCTCATCTCGCCTGGAGGGGAGAACCTCCTGGATTTTCTCGAGTTGCGGCAGGTCTTCTCGAGTTACGACGGGTACCTCAGGGACCCGCTCTGGTGGCCTCAGGAAAGGCCAGTCCCCATGCGAGTTGCTAAGGGACCACTCGGGATTCCTCTCCCGTCCATGCCGGGGCCTCAGTCCTTGTGTGGAGTCGGGGCCGGAACCTGAGGATTCCTCTCCAGTGATGCCATGGATCTTGGGGTGCTTCTGAGTCTCCCCAGGGGAGTCAGGCCTCGTCTCGAGTGGGGGCATGCACGTGCGCTTTCCTCCCAAGCTTCAGCAGTAGTGTCACTCTTCCTGTCACTTGGATCAAGGGATCTGTGGCTTTCCCTCGAGGCTATCCCTCGAGGCTTTCCCACGAGGCTTTCCCACATGGCTGTGCCACGTGCCACCTTGGTGTGAGTCGATCCTCGTCGTGAAAGACGAGCTGGTGAAGGGAAAAGAGGTTCCTCTGGAATGGACTGAGACATCTGGGAGACTCCTGGAATGGTGGCACGACCCTGGAGTTCCTCTCGCCGTTCCTGTTGAGAGGGCCTCCACTTGAGATGCGACGCGAAGGCCGGGAAATCATTCCCGACGAAGCAGGGATAGGATCCCTCATCTCGAGTTACGAGGCGGAAACGGGGTCCTCTGGATGTGGGCGGAGCCCTCGTGATTCATCTCGAGTGGAGACGGGTATGTCGGGGAACTTCTTGATTTGCACCAAGGGTGTGAAGGACCCTTTCGAAGTTCCAGACGTGAGGTGTGAGCAGCCTGGAGACGCCTCAGCAGAAATGGGCCTCATCTCGCCTGGAGGGGAGAACCTCCTGGATTTTCTCGAGTTGCGGCAGGTCTTCTCGAGTTACGACGGGGACCTCAGGGACCCGCTCTGGTGGCCTCAGGAAAGGCCAGTCCCCATGCGAGTTGCTAGGGGCCCTCTCGGGATTCCTCTCCCGCCCATGCCGGGGCTTAAGACCTTGTGTGGAGTCGGGGCCGGAACCTGAGGATTCCTCTCCAGTGATGCCATGGATCTTGGGGTGCTTCTGAGTCTCCCCAGGGGAGTCAGGCCTCTTCTCGAGTGGGGGCATGCACATGCGCTTTCCTCCCAAGCTTCAGCAGTAGTGTCACTCTTCCTGTCACTTGGATCAAGGGATCTGTGGCTTTCCCTCGAGGCTATCCCTCGAGGCATTCTCACGAGGCTTTCCCACAAGGCTGTGCCACGTGCCACCTTGGTGTGAGTCGATCCTCGTCGTGAAAGACGAGCCGGTGAAGGGAAAAGAGGTTCCTCTGGAATGGACTGAGACATCTGGGGGACTCTTGGAATGGTGGCACGACCCTGGAGTTCCTCTCGCCGTTCCTGTTGAGAGGGCCTCCTCTTGAGATGCGACGGGAATGCCAGGAACTCTTTCCCGACGAAGCAGGGATAGGATCCCTCATCTCGAGATACGAGGCTGAAACGGGGCTCCTCTGGATGTGGGCGGGACCCTCGTGTTTCCTCTCGAGTGGAGACAGGTATGTCGGGGAACTTCTTGATTTGCACCAAGGGTGTGAAGGACCCTTTCGAAGTTCCAGAGGTGAGGTGTGAGCAGCCTGGAGACGCCTCAGCGGAAATGGGCCTCATCTCGCCTGGAGGGGAGAACCTCCTGGATTTTCTCGAGTTGCGGCAGGTCTTCTCGAGTTACGACGGGGACCTCAGGGACCCGCTCTGGTGGCCTCAGGAAAGGACAGTCCCCATGCGAGTTGCTATGGGCCCTCTCGGGATTCCTCTCCCGTCCATGCCGGGGCTTAAGACCTTGTGTGGAGTCGGGGCCGGAACCTGAGGATTCCTCTCCAGTGTTGCCATGGATCTTGGGGTGCTTCTGAGTCTCCCCAGGGGAGTCAGGCCTCGTCTCGAGTGGGGGCATGCACGTGTGCTTTCCTCCCGAGCTGCAGCAGTAGTGTCACGCTTCCTGTCTCGTGGATCAAGGGATATTTGGCTTTCCCTCGAGGCTGGCCGTCGAGGCTTTCCACGTGGCTTTCCCACAGGGCTGTGCCAAGTGCCACCTTGGTGTGATTCGATCCTCGCCGTGAAAGACGAGCCGGTGAAGAGAAAAGAGGATCCTCTGGAATGGACTGAGAGATCTGGGAGACTCCTGGAATGGTGGCACGACCCTGGAGTTCCTCTCGACGTTCCTGTTGAGAGGGCCTCCTCTTGAGATGCGACGCGAAGGCCGGGAAATCTTTCCCGACGAAGCAGGGATAGGATCCCTCATCTCGAGATACGAGGCGGAAACGGGGCTCCTCTGAATGTGGGCGGGTCCCTCGTGATTCCTCTCGAGTGGAGACGGGTATGTCGGGGAACTTCTTGATTTGCACCAAGGGTGTGAAGAACCCTTTCGAAGTTCCAGAGGTGAGGTGTGATCAGCCTCGAGACGCCTCAGCGGAAATGGGCCTCATCTCGCCTGGAGGGGAGAACCTCCTGGATTTTCTCGAGTTGCGGCAGGTCTTCTCGAGTTACGACGGGGACCTCAGGGACCCGCTCTGGTGGCCTCAGGAAAGGCCAGTCCACATGCGAGTTGCTAGGGGCCCTCTCGGGATTCCTCTCCCGTCCATCCCGGGGCTTAAGACCTTGTGTGGAGTCGGGGCCGGAACCTGAGGATTCCTCTACAGTGTTGCCATGGATCTTGGGGTGCTTCTGAGTCTCCCCAGGGGAGTCAGGCCTCGTCTCGAGTGGGGGCATGCACGTGTGCTTTCCTCCCGAGCTGCAGCAGTAGTGTCACGCTTCCTGTCTCGTGGATCAAGGGATATTTGGCTTTCCCTCGAGGCTGGCCGTCGAGGCTTTCCACGTGGTTTCCCACAGGGCTGTGCCACGTGCCACCTCGGTGTGATTCGATCCTCGCCGTGAAAGACGAGCCGGTGAAGGGAAAAGAGGATCCTCTGGAATGGACTGAGAGATATGGGAGACTCCTGGAATGGTGGCACGACCCTGGAGTTCCTCTCGCCGTTCCTGTTGAGAGGGCCTCCTCTTGAGATGCGACGCGAAGGCCGGGAAATCTTTCCCGACGAAGCAGGGATAGGATCCCTCATCTCGAGATACGAGGCGGAAACGGGGCTCCTCTGGATGTGGGCGGGTCCCTCGTGATTCCTCTCGAGTGGAGACGGGTATGTCGGGGAACTTCTTGATTTGCACCAAGGGTGTGAAGAACCCTTTCGAAGTTCCAGAGGTGAGGTGTGATCAGCCTCGAGACGCCTGAGCGGAAATGGGCCTCATCTCGCCTGGAGGGGAGAACCTCCTGGATTTTCTCGAGTTGCGGCAGGTCTTCTCGAGTTACGACGGGGACCTCAGGGACCCGCTCTGGTGGCCTCAGGAAAGGCCAGTCCCCATGCGAGTTGCTAGGGGCCCTCTCGGGATTCCTCTCCCGTCCATACCGGGGCTTAAGACCTTGTGTGGAGTCGGGGCCGGAACCTGAGGATTCCTCTCCAGTGTTGCCATGCATCTTGGGGTGCTTCTGAGTCTCCCCAGGGGAGTCAGGCCTCGTCTCGAGTGGGGGCATGCACGTGTGCTTTCCTCCCGAGCTGCAGCAGTAGGGTCACGCTTCCTGTCTCGTGGATCAAGGGATATTTGTCTTTCCCTCGAGGCTGGCCGTCGAGGCTTTCCACGTGGCTTTCCCACAGGGCTGTGCCACGTGCCACCTTGGTGTGATTCGATCCTCGCCGTGAAAGACGAGCCGGTGAAGAGAAAAGAGGATCCTCTGGAATGGACTGAGACATCTGGGAGACTGCTGGAATGGTGGCACGACCCTGGAGTTCCTCTCGCCGTTCCTGTTGAGAGGGCCTCCTCTTGAGATGCGACGCGAAGGCCGGGAAATCTTTCCCGACGAAGCAGGGATAGGATCCCTCATCTCGAGATACGAGGCGGAAACGGGGCTCCTCTGGATGTGGGCGGGTCCCTCGTGATTCCTCTCGAGTGGAGACGTGTATGTCGGGGAACTTCTTGATTTGCACCCAGGGTGTGAAGAACCCTTTCGAAGTTCCAGAGGTGAGGTGTGAGCAGCCTGGAGACGCCTCAGCGGAACTGGGCCTCATCTCGCCTGGAGGGGAGAACCTCCTGGATTTTCTCGAGTTGCGGCAGGTCTTCTCGAGTTACGACGGGGACCTCAGGGACACGCTCTGGTGGCCTCAGGAAAGGCCAGTCCCCATGCGAGTTGCTAAGGGCCCTCTCGGGATTCCTCTCCCGTCCATGCCGGGGCTTAAGACCTTGTGTGGAGTCGGGGCCGCAACCTGAGGATTCCTCTCCAGTGTTGCCATGGATCTTGGGGTGCTTCTGAGTCTCCCCAGGGGAGTCAGGCCTCGTCTCGAGTGGGGGCATGCACGTGTGCTTTCCTCCCGAGCTGCAGCAGTAGTGTCACGCTTCCTGTCTCGTGGATCAAGGGATATTTGGCTTTCCCTCGAGGCTGGCCGTCGAGGCTTTCCACGTGGCTTTCCCACAGGGCTGTGCCACGTGCCACCTTGGTGTGATTCGATCCTCGCCGTGAAAGACGAGCCGGTGAAGAGAAAAGAGGATCCTCTGGAATGGACTGAGACATCTGGGAGACTCCTGGAATGGTGGCACGACCCTGGAGTTCCTCTCGCCGTTCCTGTTGAGAGGGCCTCCTCTTGAGATGCGACGCGAAGGCCGGGAAATCTTTCCCGACGAAGCAGGGATAGGATCCCTCATCTGGAGATACGAGGCGGAAACGGGGCTCCTCTGGATGTGGGCGGGTCCCTCGTGATTCCTCTCGAGTGGAGACGGGTATGTCGGGAAACTTCTTGATTTGCACCAAGGGTGTGAAGAACCCTTCCGAAGTTCCAGAGGTGAGGTGTGATCAGCCTCGAGACGCCTCAGCGGAAATGGGCCTCATCTCGCCTGGAGGGGAGAACCTCCTGGATTTTCTCGAGTTGCGGCAGGTCTTCTCGAGTTACGACGGGGACCTCAGGGACCCGCTCTGGTGGCCTCAGGAAAGGCAAGTCCCCATGCGAGTTGCTAAGGGACCACTCGGGATTCCTCTCCCGTCCATGCCGGGGCCTCAGTCCTTGTGTGGAGTCGGGGCCGGAACCTGAGGATTCCTCTCCAGTGATGCCATGGATCTTGGGGTGCTTCTGAGTCTCCCCAGGGGAGTCAGGCCTCGTCTCGAGTGGGGGCATGCACGTGCTCTTACCTCCCAAGCTTCAGCAGTAGTGTCACTCTTCCTGTCACTTGGATCAAGGGATCTGTGGCTTTCCCTCGAGGCTATCCCTCGAGGCATTCTCACGAGGCTTTCCCACAGGGCTGTGCCACGTGCCACCTTGGTGTGAGTCGATCCTCCTCATGAAAGACGAGCCGGTGAAGGGAAAAGAGGTTCCTCTGGAATGGACTGAGACATCTGGGGGACTCTTGGAATGGTGGCACGACCCTGGAGTTCCTCTCGCCGTTCCTGTTGAGAGGGCCTCCTCTTGAGCTGCGACGGGAACGACGGGAACTCTTTCCCGACGAAGCAGGGATAGGATCCCTCATCTCGAGATACGAGGCTGAAACGGGGCTCCTCTGGATGTGGGTGGGACCCTCGTGTTTCCTCTCGAGTGGAGACGGGTATGTCGGGGAACTTCTTGATTTGCACCAAGGGTGTGAAGGACCCTTTCGAAGTTCCAGAGGTGAGGTGTGAGCAGCCTGGAGACGCCTCAGCGGAAATGGGCCTCATCTCGCCTGGAGGGGAGAACCTCCTGGATTTTCTCGAGTTGCGGCAGGTCTTCTCGAGTTATGACGGGGACCGCAGGGACCCGCTCTGGTGGCCTCAGGAAAGGCGAGTCCCCATGCGAGTTGCTAAGGGACCACTCGGGATTCCTCTCCCGTCCATGCCGGGGCCTCAGTCCTTGTGTGGAGTCGGGGCCGGAACCTGAGGATTCCTCTCAAGTGATGCCATGGATCTTGGGGTGCTTCTGAGTCTCCCCAGGGGAGTCAGGCCTCGTCTCGAGTGGGGGCATGCACGTGTGCTTTCCTCCCGAGCTGCAGCAGTAGTGTCACTCTTCCTGTCACTTGGATCAAGGGATCTGTGGCTTTCCCTCGAGGCTGGCCGTCGAGGCATTCCCACGAGGCTTTCCCACAGGGCTGTGTCACGTGCCACCTTGGTGTGAGTCGATCCTCGTCGTGAAAGACGAGCCGGTGAAGGGAAAAGAGGTTCCTCTGGAATGGACTGAGACATCTGGGGGACTCTTGGAATGGTGGCACGACCCTGGAGTTCCTCTCGCCGTTCCTGTTGAGAGGGCCTCCTCTTGAGCTGCGACGGTAACGCCGGGAACTCTTTCCCAACGAAGCAGGGATAGGATCCCTCATCTCGAGATACGAGGCTGAAACGGGGCTCCTCTGGATGTGGGCGGGTCCCTCGTGATTCCTCTCGAGTGGAGACGGGTATGTCGGGGAACTTCTTGATTTGCACCAAGGGTGTGAAGAACCCTTTCGAAGTTCCAGAGGTGAGGTGTGATCAGCCTCGAGACGCCTCAGCGGAAATGGGCCTCATCTCGCCTGGAGGGGAGAACCTCCTGGATTTTCTCGAGTTGCGGCAGGTCTTCTCGAGTTACGACGGGGACCTCAGGGACCCGCTCTGGTGGCCTCAGGAAAGGCCAGTCCCCATGCGAGTTGCTAGGGGCCCTCTCGGGATTCCTCTCCCGTCCATGCCGGGGCTTAAGACCTTGTGTGGAGTCGGGGCCGGAACCTGAGGATTCCTCTCCAGTGTTTCCATGGATCTTGGGGTACTTCTGAGTCTCCCCAGGGGAGTCAGGCCTCGTCTCGAGTGGGGGCATGCACGTGTGCTTTCCTCCCGAGCTGCAGCAGTAGTGTCACGCTTCCTGTCTCGTGGATCAAGGGATATTTGGCTTTCCCTCGAGGCTGGCCGTCGAGGCTTTCCACATGGCTTTCCCACAGGGCTGTGCCACGTGCCACCTTGGTGTGATTCGATCCTCGCCGTGAAAGACGAGCCGGTGAAGAGAAAAGAGGATCCTCTGGAATGGACTGAGACATCTGGAAGACTCCTGGAATGGTGGCACGGCCCTGGAGTTCCTCTCGCCGTTCCTGTTGAGAGGGCCTCCTCTTGAGATGCGACGCGAAGGCCGGGAAATCTTTCCCGACGAAGCAGGGATAGGATCCCTCATCTCGAGATACGAGGCGGAAACGGGGCTCCTCTGGATGTGGGCGGGTCCCTCGTGATTCCTCTCGAGTGGAGACGGGTATGTCGGGAACTTCTTGATTTGCACCAAGGGTGTGAAGAACCCTTTCGAAGTTCCAGAGGTGAGGTGTGATCAGCCTCGAGACGCCTCAGCGGAAATGGGCCTCATCTCGCCTGGAGGGGAGAACCTCCTGGATTTTCTCGAGTTGCGGCAGGTCTTCTCGAGTTACGACGGGGACCTCAGGGACCCGCTCTGGTGGCCTCAGGAAAGGCCAGTCCCCATGCGACTTGCTAAGGGACCACTCGGTATTCCTCTCCCGTCCATGCCGGGGCCTCAGTCCTTGTGTGGAGTCGGGGCCGGAACCTGAGGATTCCTCTCCAGTGATGCCATGGATCTTGGGGTGCTTCTGAGTCTCCCCAGGGGAGTCAGGCCTCGTCTCGAGTGGGGGCATGCACGTGCGCTTTCCTCCCAAGCTTCAGCAGTAGTGTCACTCTTCCTGTCATTTGGATCAAGGGATCTGTGGCTTTCCCTCGAGGCTATCCCTCGAGGCATTCCCACGAGGCTTTCCCACAGGGCTGTGCCACGTGCCACCTTGGTGTGAGTCGATCCTCGTCGTGAAAGATGAGCCGGTGAAGGGAAAAGAGGTTCCTCTGGAATGGACTGAGACATCTGGGGGACTCTTGGAATGGTGGCACGACCCTGGAGTTCCTCTCGCCGTTCCTGTTGAGAGGGCCTCCTCTTGAGCTGCGACGGGAACGCCGGGAACTCTTTCCCAACGAAGCAGGGATAGGATCCCTCATCTCGAGATACGAGGCGGAAACGGGGCTCCTCTGGATGTGGGCGGGACCCTCGTGTTTCCTCTCGAGTGGAGACGTGTATGTCGGGGAACTTCTTGATTTGCACCAAGGGTGTGAAGGACCCTTTCGAAGTTCCAGAGGTGAGGTGTGATCAGCCTCAAGAAGCCTCAGCAGAAATGGGCCTCATCTCGCCTGGAGGGCAGAACCTCCTGGATTTTCTCGAGTTGCGGCAGGTCTTCTCGAGTTACGACGGGGACCTCAGGGACCCGCTCTGGTGGCCTCAGGAAAGGCCAGTCCCCATGCGAGTTGCTAGGGGACCTCTCGGGATTCCTCTCCTGTCCATGCCGGGGCCTCAGTCCTTGTGTGGAGTCAGGGTCGGAACCTGAGGATTCCTCTCCAGTGTTGCCATGGATCTTGGGGTGCTTCTGAGTCTCCCCAGGGGAGTCACTTCTCGTCTCGAGTGCGGTCATGCATGTGCGCTTTCCTCCCAAGCTGCAGCAGTAGTGTCACGATTACTGTCACGTGGATCAAGGGATCTGTGGCTTTCCCTCGAGGCTGTTCCTCGAGGCTTTCCCACGAGGCTTTCCCACAGGGCTGTTCCACGTGCCACCTTGGTGTGAATCGATCCTCGGCGTGAAAGACGAGGCGTTGAAGGGAAAAGAGGTTCCTCTGGAATGGACTGAGACATCTGGGGGACTCTTGGAATGGTGGCACGACCCTGGAGTTCCTCTCGACGTTCCTGTTGAGAGGGCCTCCTCTTGAGATGCGACCGGAACGCCGGGAACTCTTTCCCGACGAAGCAGGGAAAGGATCCCTCATCTCGAGCTACGAGGCGGAATCGGGGCTCCTCTGGATGTGGGCGGGACCCTCGTGTTTCCTTTCGCGTGGAGACGGGTACTTCGGGGATTTTCTTGATTTGCACCAAGGGTGTGAAGGACCCTTTCGAAGTTCCAGAGTTGAGGTGTGATCAGCCTCGAGACGCCTCAGCGGAAATGGGCCTCATCTCGCCTGGAGGGGAGAGCCTCCTGGATTCTCTCGAGTTGCGGCAGGTCTCTTCGAGTTACGACGGGGACCTCAGGGACCAAGTCTCGTGGCCTCAGTAAAGGCCAGTCCCCATGCGAGATGCTAGGGGCCATCTCGGGTTTCCTACCCGTCCAAGCCAGGGATTAAGACCTTGTGTGGCGTCGGGGAAGGAACCTGAGGATTCCTCTCCAGTGATGCCATGGATCTTGGGGTGCTTCTGAGTCTCCCCAGGGGAGTCAGGCCTCGTCTCGTGTGGGGGCATGCACGTGTGCTTTCCTCCCGAGCTGCAGCAGTAGTGTCACGCTTCCTGTCTCGTGGATCAAGGGATATTTGGCTTTCCCTCGAGGCTGGCCGTCGAGGCTTTCCACGTGGCTTTCCCACAGGGCTGTGCCACGTGACACCTTGGTGTGATTCGATCCTCGGCGCGAAAGACGAGCCGGTGAAGGGAAAAGAGGATCCTCTGGAATGGACTGAGACATCTGGGAGACTCCTGGAATGGTGGCACGACCCTGGAGTTCCTCTCGCCGTTCCTGTTGAGAGGGCCTCCTCTTGAGATGCGACGGGAACGCCGGGAACTCTTTCCTGACGAAGCAGGGAAAGGATCCCTCATCTCGAGGTACGAGGCGGGAACGGGGCTCCTCTGCATGTGGGCAGGACCCTCGTGTTTCCTCTCGAGTGGAGACGGGTATGTGTGGGAACTTCTTGATTTGCACCAAGGGTGTGAAGGACCCTTTCGAAGTTCCAGAGGTGAGGTGTGATCAGCCTCAAGAAGCCTCAGCAGAAATGGGCCTCATCTCGCCTGGAGGGCAGAACCTCCTGGATTTTCTCGAGTTGCGGCAGGTCATCTCGAGTTACGACGGGGACCTCAGGGACCCGCTCTGGTGGCCTCAGGAAAGGCCAGTCCCCATGCGAGTTGCTAGGGGACCTCTCGGGATTCCTCTCCTGTCCATGCCGGGGCCTCAGTAATTGTGTGGAGTCAGGGTCGGAACCTGAGGATTCCTCTCCAGTGTTGCCATGGATCTTGGGGTGCTTCTGAGTCTCCCCAGGGGAGTCACTTCTCGTCTCGAGTGCGGTCATGCATGTGCGCTTTCCTCCCGAGCTGCAGCAGTAGTGTCACGGTTCCTGTTCACGTGGATCAAGGGATCTGTGGCTTTCCCTCGAGGCTGTCCCTCGAGGCTTTCCCACGAGGCTTTCCCACAGGGCTGTTCCACGTGCCACCTTGGTGTGAATCGATCCTCGGCGTGAAAGACGAGGCGTTGAAGGGAAAAGAGGTTCCTCTGGAATGGACTGAGACATCTGGGGGACTCTTGGAATGGTGGCACGACCCTGGAGTTCCTCTCGACGTTCCTGTTGAGAGGGCCTCCTCTTGAGATGCGACCAGAACGCCGGGAACTCTTTCCCGACGAAGCAGGGAAAGGATCCCTCATCTCGAGCTACGAGGCGGAAACGGGGCTCCTCTGGATGTGGGCGGGACCCTCGTGTTTCCTTTCGCGTGGAGACGGGTACTTCGGGGATTTTCTTGATTTGCACCAAGGGTGTGAAGGACCCTTTCGAAGTTCCAGAGTTGAGGTGTGATCAGCCTCGAGACGCCTCAGCGGAAATGGGCCTCATCTCGCCTGGAGGGGAGAGCCTCCTGGATTCTCTCGAGTTGCGGCAGGTCTCTTCGAGTTACGACGGGGACCTCAGGGACCAACTCTCGTGGCCTCAGTAAAGGCCAGTCCCCATGCGAGATGCTAGGGGCCATCTCGGGATTCCTACCGGTCCAAGCCAGGGCTTAAGACCTTGTGTGGGGTCGGGGAAGGAACATGAGGATTCCTCTCCAGTGATGCCATGGATCTTGGGGTGCTTCTGAGTCTCCCCAGGGGAGTCAGGCCTCGTCTCGTGTGGGGGCATGCACGTGTGCTTTCCTCCCGAGCTGCAGCAGTAGTGTCACGCTTCCTGTCTCGTGGATCAAGGGATATTTGGCTTTCCCTCGAGGATGGCCGTCGAGGCTTTCCACGTGGCTTTCCCACAGGGCTGTGCCACGTGACACCTTGGTGTGATTCGATCCTCGGCGCGAAAGACGAGCCGGTGAAGGGAAAAGAGGTTCCTCTGGAATGGACTGAGACATCTGGGATACTCCTGGAATGGTGGCACGACCCTGGAGTTCCTCTCGCCGTTCCTGTTGAGAGGGCCTCCTCTTGAGATGCGACGGGAACGCCGGGAACTCTTTCCTGACGAAGCAGGGAAAGGATCCCTCATCTCGAGGTAAGAGGCGGGAACGGGGCTCCTCTGCATGTGGGCAGGACCCTCGTGTTTCCTCTCGAGTGGAGACGGGTATGTGTGGGAACTTCTTGATTTGCACCAAGGGTGTGAAGGACCCTTTCGAAGTTCCAGAGGTGAGGTGTGATCAGCCTCAAGAAGCCTCAGCAGAAATGGGCCTCATCTCGCCTGGAGGGCAGAACCTCCTGGATTTTCTCGAGTTGCGGCAGGTCATCTCGAGTTACGACGGGGACCTCAGGGACCCGCTCTGGTGGCCTCAGGAAAGGCCAGTCCCCATGCGAGTTGCTAGGGGACCTCTCGGGATTCCTCTCCTGTCCATGCCGGGGCCTCAGTAATTGTGTGGAGTCAGGGTCGGAACCTGAGGATTCCTCTCCAGTGTTGCCATGGATCTTGGGGTGCTTCTGAGTCTCCCCAGGGGAGTCACTTCTCGTCTCGAGTGCGGTCATGCATGTGCGCTTTCCTCCCGAGCTGCAGCAGTAGTGTCACGGTTCCTGTCACGTGGATCAAGGGATCTGTGGCTTTCCCTCGAGGCTGTCCCTCGAGGCTTTCCCACGAGGCTTTCCCACAGGGCTGTTCCACGTGCCACCTTGGTGTGAATCGATCCTCGGCGTGAAAGACGAGGCGTTGAAGGGAAAAGAGGTTCCTCTGGAATGGACTGAGACATCTGGGGGACTCCTGGAATGGTGGCACGACCCTGGAGTTCCTCTCGACGTTCCTGTTGAGAGGGCCTCCTCTTGAGATGCGACCGGAACGCCGGGAACTCTTTCCCGACGAAGCAGGGAAAGGATCCCTCATCTCGAGCTACAAGGCGGAAACGGGGCTCCTCTGGATGTGGGCGGGACCCTCGTGTTTCCTTTCGCGTGGAGACGGGTACTTCGGGGATTTTCTTGATTTGCACCAAGGGTGTGAAGGACCCTTTCGAAGTTCCAGAGTTGAGGTGTGATCAGCCTCGAGACGCCTCAGCGGAAAGGGGCCTCATCTCGCCTGGAGGGGAGAGCCTCCTGGATTCTCTCGAGTTGCGGCAGGTCTCTTCGAGTTACGACGGGGACCTCAGGGACCAACTCTCGTGGCCTCAGTAAAGGCCAGTCCCCATGCGAGATGCTAGGGGCCATCTCGGGATTCCTACCCGTCCAAGCCAGGGCTTAAGACCTTGTGTGGGGTCGGGGAAGGAACCTGAGGATTCCTCTCCAGTGATGCCATGGATCTTGGGGTGCTTCTGAGTCTCCCCAGGGGAGTCAGGCCTCGTCTCGTGTGGGGGCATGCACGTGTGCTTTCCTCCCGAGCTGCAGCAGTAGTGTCACGCTTCCTGTCTCGTGGATCAAGGGATATTTGGCTTTCCCTCGAGGCTGGCCGTCGAGGCTTTCCACGTGGCTTTCCCACAGGGCTGTGCCACGTGACACCTTGGTGTGATTCGATCCTCGGCGCGAAAGACGAGCCGGTGAAGGGAAAAGAGGATCCTCTGGAATGGACTGAGACATCTGGGAGACTCCTGGAATGGTGGCACGACCCTGGAGTTCCTCTCGCCGTTCCTGTTGAGAGGGCCTCCTCTTGAGATGCGACGGGAACGCCGGGAACTCTTTCCTGACGAAGCAGGGAAAGGATCCCTCATCTCGAGGTACGAGGCGGGAACGGGGCTCCTCTGCATGTGGGCAGGACCCTCGTGTTTCCTCTCGAGTGGAGACGGGTATGTGTGGGAACTTCTTGATTTGCACCAAGGGTGTGAATGACCCTTTCGAAGTTCCAGAGGTGAGGTGTGATCAGCCTCAAGAAGCCTCAGCAGAAATGGGCCTCATCTCGCCTGGAGGGCAGAACCTCCTGGATTTTCTCGAGTTGCGGCAGGTCATCTCGAGTTACGACGGGGACCTCAGGGACCCGCTCTGGTGGCCTCAGGAAAGGCCAGTCCCCATGCGAGTTGCTAGGGGACCTCTCGGGATTCCTCTCCTGTCCATGCCGGGGCCACAGTCCTTGTGTGGAGTCAGGGTCGGAACCTGAGGATTCCTCTCCTGTGTTGCCATGGATCTTGGGGTGCTTCTGAGTCTCCCGAGGGGAGTCACTTCTCGTCTCGAGTGCGGTCATGCATGTGCGCTTTCCTCCCGAGCTGCAGCAGTAGTGTCACGCTTCCTGTCACGTGGATCAAGGGATCTGTGGCTTTCCCTCGAGGCTGTTCCTCGAGGCTTTCCCACGAGGCTTTCCCACAGGGCTGTTCCACGTGCCATCTTGGTGTGAATTGATCCTCGGCGTGAAAGACGAGGCGTTGAAGGGAAAAGAGGTTCCTCTGGAATGGACTGAGACATCTGGGGGACTCTTGGAATGGTGGCACGACCCTGGAGTTCCTCTCGACGTTCCTGTTGAGAGGGCCTCCTCTTGAGATGCGACCGGAACGCCGGGAACTCTTTCCCGACGAAGCAGGGAAAGGATCCCTCATCTCGAGCTACGAGGCGGAAACGGGGCTCCTCTGGATGTGGGCGGGACCCTCGTGTTTCCTTTCGCGTGGAGACGGGTACTTCGGGGATTTTCTTGATTTGCACCAAGGGTGTGAAGGACCCTTTCGAAGTTCCAGAGTTGAGGTGTGATCAGCCTCGAAACGCCTCAGCGGAAATGGGCCTCATCTCGCCTGGAGGGGAGAGCCTCCTGGATTCTCTCGAGTTGCGGCAGGTCTCTTCGAGTTACGACGGGGACCTCAGGGACCAACTCTCGTGGCCTCAGTAAAGGCCAGTCCCCATGCGAGTTGCTAGGGGCCATCTCGGGATTCCTACCCGTCCATGCCAGGGCTTAAGACCTTGTGTGGGGTCGGGGAAGGAACCTGAGGATTCCTCTCCAGTGATGCCAGGGATCTTGGGGTGCTTCTGAGTCTCCCCAGTGGAGTCAGGCCTCGTCTCGTGTGGGGGCATGCACGTGTGCTTTCCTCCCGAGCTGCAGCAGTAGTGTCACGCTTCCTGTCTCGTGGATCAAGGGATATTTGGCTTTCCCTCGAGGCTGGCCTTCGAGGCTTTCCACGTGGCTTTCCCACAGGGCTGTGCCACGTGACACCTTGGTGTGATTCGATCCTCGGCGTGAAAGACGAGCCGGTGAAGGGAAAAGAGGATCCTCTGGAATGGACTGAGACATCTGGGAGACTCCTGGAATGGTGGCACGACCCTGGAGTTCCTCTCGCCGTTCCTGTTGAGAGGGCCTCCTCTTGAGGTGCGACGCGAAGGCCGGGAAATCTTTCCCGACGAAGCAGGGATAGGATGCCTCACCTCGAGATACGAGGCGGAAACGGGGCTCCTCTGGATGTGGGCGGGTCCCTCGTGATTCCTCTCGAGTGGAGACGGGTATGTCGGGGAACTTCTTGATTTGCACCAAGGGTGTGAAGAACCCTTTCGAAGTTCCAGAGGTGAGGTGTGATCAGCCTCGAGACGCCTCAGCGGAAATGGGCCTCATCTCGCCTGGAGGGGAGAACCTCCTGGATTTTCTCGAGTTGCGGCAGGTCTTCTCGAGTTACGACGGGGACCTCAGGGACCCGCTCTGGTGGCCTCAGGAAAAGCCAGTCCCCATGCGACTTGCTAAGGGACCACTCGGTATTCCTCTCCCGTCCATGCCGGGGCCTCAGTCCTTGTGTGGAGTCGGGGCCGGAACCTGAGGATTCCTCTCCAGTGATGCCATGGATCTTGGGGTGCTTCTGAGTCTCCCCAGGGGAGTCAGGCCTCGTCTCGAGTGGGGGCATGCACGTGCGCTTTCCTCCCAAGCTTCAGCAGTAGTGTCACTCTTCCTGTCATTTGGATCAAGGGATCTGTGGCTTTCCCTCGAGGCTATCCCTCGAGGCATTCCCACGAGGCTTTCCCACAGGGCTGTGCCACGTGCCACCTTGGTGTGAGTCGATCCTCGTCGTGAAAGACGAGCCGGTGAAGGGAAAAGAGGTTCCTCTGGAATGGACTGAGACATCTGGGATACTCTTGGAATGGTGGCACGACCCTGGAGTTCCTCTCGCCGTTCCTGTTGAGAGGGCCTCCTCTTGAGATGCGACGGGAACGCCGGGAACTCTTTCCTGACGAAGCAGGGATAGGATCCCTCATCTCGAGGTACGAGGCGGGAACGGGGCTCCTCTGCATGTGGGCAGGACCCTCGTGTTTCCTCTCGAGTGGAGACGGGTATGTGTGGGAACTTCTTGATTTGCACCAAGGGTGTGAAGGACCCTTTCGAAGTTCCAGAGGTGAGGTGTGATCAGCCTCAAGAAGCCTCAGCAGAAATGGGCCTCATCTCGCCTGGAGGGCAGAACCTCCTGGATTTTCTCGAGTTGCGGCAGGTCATCTCGAGTTACGACGGGGACCTCAGGGACCCGCTCTGGTGGCCTCAGGAAAGGCCAGTCCCTATGCGAGTTGCTAGGGGACCTCTCGGGATTCCTCTCCTGTCCATGCCGGGGCCTCAGTAATTGTGTGGAGTCAGGGTCGGAACCTGAGGATTCCTCTCCAGTGTTGCCATGGATCTTGGGGTGCTTCTGAGTCTCCCCAGGGGAGTCACTTCTCGTCTCGAGTGCGGTCATGCATGTGCGCTTTCCTCCCGAGCTGCAGCAGTAGTGTCACGGTTCCTGTCACGTGGATCAAGGGATCTGTGGCTTTCCCTCGAGGCTGTCCCTCGAGGCTTTCCCACGAGGCTTTCCCACAGGGCTGTTCCACGTGCCACCTTGGTGTGAATCGATCCTCGGCGTGAAAGACGAGGCGTTGAAGGGAAAAGAGGTTCCTCTGGAATGGACTGAGACATCTGGGGGACTCTTGGAATGGTGGCACGACCCTGGAGTTCCTCTCGACGTTCCTGTTGAGAGGGCCTCCTCTTGAGATGCGACCGGAACGCCGGGAACTCTTTCCCGACGAAGCAGGGAAAGGATCCCTCATCTCGAGCTACGAGGCGGAAACGGGGCTCCTCTGGATGTGGGCGGGACCCTCGTGTTTCCTATCGCGTGGAGACGGGTACTTCGGGGATTTTCTTGATTTGCACCAAGGGTGTGAAGGACCCTTTCGAAGTTCCAGAGTTGAGGTGTGATCAGCCTCGAGACGCCTCAGCGGAAATGGGCCTCATCTCGCCTGGAGGGGAGAGCCTCCTGGATTCTCTCGAGTTGCGGCAGGTCTCTTCGAGTTACGACGGGGACCTCAGGGACCAACTCTCGTGGCCTCAGTAAAGGCCAGTCCCCATGCGAGATGCTAGGGGCCATCTCGGGATTCCTACCCGTCCAAGCCAGGGCTTAAGACCTTGTGTGGGGTCGGGGAAGGAACCTGAGGATTCCTCTCCAGTGATGCCATGGATCTTGGGGTGCTTCTGAGTCTCCCCAGGGGAGTCAGGCCTCGTCTCGTGTGGGGGCATGCACGTGTGCTTTCCTCCCGAGCTGCAGCAGTAGTGTCACGCTTCCTGTCTCGTGGATCAAGGGATATTTGGCTTTCCCTCGAGGATGGCCGTCGAGGCTTTCCACGTGGCTTTCCCACAGGGCTGTGCCACGTGACACCTTGGTGTGATTCGATCCTCGGCGCGAAAGACGAGCCGGTGAAGGGAAAAGAGGATCCTCTGGAATGGACTGAGACATCTGGGATACTCCTGAAATGGTGGCACGACCCTGGAGTTCCTCTCGCCGTTCCTGTTGAGAGGGCCTCCTCTTGAGATGCGACGGGAACGCCGGGAACTCTTTCCTGACGAAGCAGGGAAAGGATCCCTCATCTCGAGGTACGAGGCGGGAACGGGGCTCCTCTGCATGTGGGCAGGACCCTCGTGATTCCTCTCGAGTGGAGACGGGTATGTCGGGGAACTTCTTGATTTGCACCAAGGGTGTGAAGGACCCTTTCGAAGTTCCAGAGGTGAGGTGTGATCAGCCTCAAGAAGCCTCAGCAGAAATGGGCCTCATCTCGCCTGGAGGGCAGAACCTCCTGGATTTTCTCGAGTTGCGGCAGGTCATCTCGAGTTACGACGGGGACCTCAGGGACCCGCTCTGGTGGCCTCAGGAAAGGCCAGTCCCCATGCGAGTTGCTAGGGGACCTCTCGGGATTCCTCTCCTGTCCATGCCGGGGCCACAGTCCTTGTGTGGAGTCAGGGTCGGAACCTGAGGATTCCTCTCCTGTGTTGCCATGGATCTTGGGGTGCTTCTGAGTCTCCCCAGGGGAGTCACTTCTCGTCTCGAGTGCGGTCATGCATGTGCGCTTTCCTCCCAAGCTGCAGCAGTAGTGTCACGATTCCTGTCACGTGGATCAAGGGATCTGTGGCTTTCCCTCGAGGCTGTTCCTCGAGGCTTTCCCACGAGGCTTTCCCACAGGGCTGTTCCACGTGCCACCTTGGTGTGAATCGATCCTCGGCGTGAAAGACGAGGCGTTGAAGGGAAAAGAGGTTCCTCTGGAATGGACTGAGACATCTGGGGGACTCTTGGAATGGTGGCACGACCCTGGAGTTCCTCTCGACGTTCCTGTTGAGAGGGCCTCCTCTTGAGATGCGACCGGAACGCCGGGAACTCTTTCCCGACGAAGCAGGGAAAGGATCCCTCATCTCGAGCTACGAGGCGGAAACGGGGCTCCTCTGGATGTGGGCGGGACCCTCGTGTTTCCTTTCGCGTGGAGATGGGTACTTCGGGGATTTTCTTGATTTGCACCAAGGGTGTGAAGGACCCTTTCGAAGTTCCAGAGTTGAGGTGTGATCAGCCTCGAAACGCCTCAGCGGAAATGGGCCTCATCTCGCCTGGAGGGGAGAGCCTCCTGGATTCTCTCGAGTTGCGGCAGGTCTCTTCGAGTTACGACGGGGACCTCAGGGACCAACTCTCGTGGCCTCAGTAAAGGCCAGTCCCCATGCGAGTTGCTAGGGGCCATCTCGGGATTCCTACCCGTCCATGCCAGGGCTTAAGACCTTGTGTGGGGTCGGGGAAGGAACCTGAGGATTCCTCTCCAGTGATGCCAGGGATCTTGGGGTGCTTCTGAGTCTCCCCAGGGGAGTCAGGCCTCGTCTCGTGTGGGGGCATGCACGTGTGCTTTCCTCCCGAGCTGCAGCAGTAGTGTCACGCTTCCTGTCTCGTGGATCAAGGGATATTTGGCTTTCCCTCGAGGCTGGCCTTCGAGGCTTTCCACGTGGCTTTCCCACAGGGCTGTGCCACGTGACACCTTGGTGTGATTCGATCCTCGGCGTGAAAGACGAGCCGGTGAAGGGAAAAGAGGATCCTCTGGAATGGACTGAGACATCTGGGAGACTCCTGGAATGGTGGCACGACCCTGGAGTTCCTCTCGCCGTTCCTGTTGAGAGGGCCTCCTCTTGAGGTGCGACGCGAAGGCCGGGAAATCTTTCCCGACGAAGCAGGGATAGGATCCCTCACCTCGAGATACGAGGCGGAAACGGGGCTCCTCTGGATGTGGGCGGGTCCCTCGTGATTCCTCTCGAGTGGAGACGGGTATGTCGGGGAACTTCTTGATTTGCACCAAGGGTGTGAAGAACCCTTTCGAAGTTCCAGAGGTGAGGTGTGATCAGCCTCGAGACGCCTCAGCGGAAATGGGCCTCATCTCGCCTGGAGGGGAGAACCTCCTGGATTTTCTCGAGTTGCGGCAGGTCTTCTCGAGTTACGACGGGGACCTCAGGGACCCGCTCTGGTGGCCTCAGGAAAGGCCAGTCCCCATGCGAGTTGCTAAGGGACCACTTGGGATTCCTCTCCCGTCCATGCCGGGGCCTCAGTCCTTGTGTGGAGTCGGGGCCGGAACCTGAGGATTCCTCTCCAGTGATGCCATGGATCTTGGGGTGCTTCTGAGTCTCCCCAGGGGAGTCAGGCCTCGTCTCGAGTGGGGGCATGCACGTGCGCTTTCCTCCCAAGCTTCAGCAGTAGTGTCACTCTTCCTGTCATTTGGATCAAGGGATCTGTGGCTTTCCCTCGAGGCTATCCCTCGAGGCATTCCCACGAGGCTTTCCCACAGGGCTGTGCCACGTGCCACCTTGGTGTGAGTCGATCCTCGTCGTGAAAGACGAGCCGGTGAAGGGAAAAGAGGTTCCTCTGGAATGGACTGAGACATCTGGGGGACTCTTGGAATGGTGGCACGACCCTGGAGTTCCTCTCGCCGTTCCTGTTGAGAGGGCCTCCTCTTGAGCTGCGACGGGAACGCCGGGAACTCTTTCCCGACGAAGCAGGGATAGGATCCCTCATCTCGAGATACGAGGCGGAAACGGGGCTCCTCTGGATGTGGGCGGGACCCTCGTGTTTCCTCTCGAGTGGAGACGGGTATGTCGGGGAACTTCTTGATTTGCACCAAGGGTGTGAAGGACCCTTTCGAAGTTCCAGAGGTGAGGTGTGATCAGCCTCAAGAAGCCTCAGCAGAAATGGGCCTCATCTCGCCTGGAGGGCAGAACCTCCTGGATTTTCTCGAGTTGCGGCAGGTCTTCTCGAGTTACGACGGGGACCTCAGGGACCCGCTCTGGTGGCCTCAGGAAAGGCCAGTCCCCATGCGAGTTGCTAGGGGACCTCTCGGGATTCCTCTCCTGTCCATGCCGGGGCCTCAGTCCTTGTGTGGAGTCAGGGTCGGAACCTGAGGATTCCTCTCCAGTGTTGCCATGGATCTTGGGGTGCTTCTGAGTCTCCCCAGGGGAGTCACTTCTCGTCTCGAGTGCGGTCATGCATGTGCGCTTTCCTCCCAAGCTGCAGCAGTAGTGTCACGATTCCTGTCACGTGGATCAAGGGATCTGTGGCTTTCCCTCGAGGCTGTTCCTCGAGGCTTTCCCACGAGGCTTTCCCACAGGGCTGTTCCACGTGCCACCTTGGTGTGAATCGATCCTCGGCGTGAAAGACGAGGCGTTGAAGGGAAAAGAGGTTCCTCTGGAATGGACTGAGACATCTGGGGGACTCTTGGAATGGTGGCACGACCCTGGAGTTCCTCTCGACGTTCCTGTTGAGAGGGCCTCCTCTTGAGATGCGACCGGAACGCCGGGAACTCTTTCCCGACGAAGCAGGGAAAGGATCCCTCATCTCGAGCTACGAGGCGGAAACGGGGCTCCTCTGGATGTGGGCGGGACCCTCGTGTTTCCTTTCGCGTGGAGACGGGTACTTCGGGGATTTTCTTGATTTGCACCAAGGGTGTGAAGGACCCTTTCGAAGTTCCAGAGTTGAGGTGTGATCAGCCTCGAGACGCCTCAGCGGAAATGGGCCTCATCTCGCCTGGAGGGGAGAGCCTCCTGGATTCTCTCGAGTTGCGGCAGGTCTCTTCGAGTTACGACGGGGACCTCAGGGACCAACTCTCGTGGCCTCAGTAAAGGCCAGTCCCCATGCGAGATGCTAGGGGCCATCTCGGGTTTCCTACCCGTCCAAGCCAGGGATTAAGACCTTGTGTGGGGTCGGGGAAGGAACCTGAGGATTCCTCTCCAGTGATGCCATGGATCTTGGGGTGCTTCTGAGTCTCCCCAGGGGAGTCAGGCCTCGTCTCGTGTGGGGGCATGCACGTGTGCTTTCCTCCCGAGCTGCAGCAGTAGTGTCACGCTTCCTGTCTCGTGGATCAAGGGATATTTGGCTTTCCCTCGAGGATGGCCGTCGAGGCTTTCCACGTGGCTTTCCCACAGGGCTGTGCCACGTGACACCTTGGTGTGATTCGATCCTCGGCGCGAAAGACGAGCCGGTGAAGGGAAAAGAGGATCCTCTGGAATGGACTGAGACATCTGGGAGACTCCTGGAATGGTGGCACGACCCTGGAGTTCCTCTCGCCGTTCCTGTTGAGAGGGCCTCCTCTTGAGATGCGACGGGAACGCCGGGAACTCTTTCCTGACGAAGCAGGGAAAGGATCCCTCATCTCGAGGTACGAGGCGGGAACGGGGCTCCTCTGCATGTGGGCAGGACCCTCGTGTTTCCTCTCGAGTGGAGACGGGTATGTGTGGGAACTTCTTGATTTGCACCAAGGGTGTGAAGGACCCTTTCGAAGTTCCAGAGGTGAGGTGTGATCAGCCTCAAGAAGCCTCAGCAGAAATGGGCCTCATCTCGCCTGGAGGGCAGAACCTCCTGGATTTTCTCGAGTTGCGGCAGGTCTTCTCGAGTTACGACGGGGACCTCAGGGACCCGCTCTGGTGACCTCAGGAAAGGCCAGTCCCCATGCGAGTTGCTAGGGGACCTCTCGGGATTCCTCTCCTGTCCATGCCGGGGCCTCAGTCCTTGTGTGGAGTCAGGGTCGGAACCTGAGGATTCCTCTCCAGTGTTGCCATGGATCTTGGGGTGCTTCTGAGTCTCCCCAGGGGAGTCACTTCTCGTCTCGAGTGCGGCCATGCATGTGCGCTTTCCTCCCGAGCTGCAGCAGTAGTGTCACGCTTCCTGTCACGTGGATCAAAGGATCTGTGGCTTTCCCTCGAGGCTGTCCCTCGAGGCTTTCCCAAGAGGCTTTCGCACAGGTCTGTGCCACGTGCCACCTTGGTGGGAGTTGATCCTCGGCGTGAAAGACGATCCCGTGAAGGGAAAAGAGGTTCCTCTGGAATGGACTGTGACATCTGGGGGACTCTTGGAATGGTGTCACGACCCTGGAGTTCCTCTCGCCGTTCCTGTGGAGAGGGCCTCCTCTTGAGATGCGACGGGAACGCCGGGAACTCTTTCCTGAAGAAGCAGGGAAAGGATCCCTCATCTCGAGGTACGAGGCGGGAACGGGGCTCCTCTGGATGTGGGCAGGACCCTCGTGTTTCCTCTCGAGTGGAGACGGGTATGTGTGGGAATTTCTTGATTTGCACCAAGGGTGTGAAGGACCCTTTCGAAGTTCCAGAGGTGAGGTGTGATCAGCCTCAAGAAGCCTCAGCAGAAATGGGCCTCATCTCGCCTGGAGGGCAGAACCTCCTGGATTTTCTCGAGTTGCGACAGGTCTTCTCGAGTTACGACGGGGACCTCAGGGACCCGCTCTGGTGGCCTCAGGAAAGGCCAGTCCCCATGCGAGTTGCTAGGGGACCTCTCGGGATTCCTCTCCTGTCCATGCCGGGGCCTCAGTAATTGTGTGGAGTCAGGGTCGGAACCTGAGGATTCCTCTCCAGTGTTGCCATGGATCTTGGGGTGCTTCTGAGTCTCCCCAGGGGAGTCACTTCTCGTCTCGAGTGCGGCCATGCATGTGCGCTTTCCTCCCGAGCTGCAGCAGTAGTGTCACCCTTCCTGTCACGTGGATCAAGGGATCTGTGGCTTTCCCTCGAGGCTGTTCCTCGAGGGTTTCTCACGAGGCTTTCCCACAGGGCTGTTCCACGTGCCACCTTGGTGTGAATCGATCCTCGGGGTGAAAGACGAGGCGGTGAAGGGAAAAGAGGTTCCTCTGGAATGGACTGAGATATCTGGGGGACTCTTGGAATGGTGGCAAGACCCTGGAGTTCCTCTCGACGTTCCTGTTGAGAGGGCCTCCTCTTGAGATGCGACCGGAACGCCGGGAACTCTTTCCTGACGAAGCAGGGAAAGGATCCCTCATCTCGAGGTACGAGGCGGGAACGGGGCTCCTCTGCATGTGGGCAGGACCCTCGTGTTTCCTCTCGAGTGGAGACGGGTATGTGTGGGAACTTCTTGATTTGCACCAAGGGTGTGAAGGACCCTTTCGAAGTTCCAGAGGTGAGGTGTGATCAGCCTCAAGAAGCCTCAGCAGAAATGGGCCTCATCTCGCCTGGAGGGCAGAACCTCCTGGATTTTCTCGAGTTGCGGCAGGTCTTCTCGAGTTACGACGGGGACCTCACGGACCCGCTCTTGTGGCCTCAGGAAAGGCCAGTCCCCATGCGAGTTGCTAGGGGACCTCTCGGGATTCCTCTCCCGTCCATGCCGGGGCCTCTATCCTTGTGTGGAGTCGGGGCCGGAATCTGAGGATTCCTCTTCAGTTTTGCCATGGATCTTGGGGTGCTTCTGAGTCTCCCCAGGGGAGTCAGGCCTCGTCTCGTGTGGGGGCATGCACGTTCGCTTTCTTCCCGTGCTGCAGCAGTAGTGTCACGCTTCCTGTCACGTGGATCAAGGAATCTGTGGCTTTCCCTCGAGGCTGTCCCTCGAGGCTTTCCCACGAGGCTTTCCCACAGGGCTGTGCCACGTTGCACCTTGTTGTGAGTCGATCCTCGGCGTGAAAGACGATCCGGTGAAGGGAAAAGAGGTTCCTCTGGAATGGACTGAGACATCTGGGGGACTCTTGGAATGGTGGCACGACCCTGGAGTTCCTCCTCTCCCGTCCATGCCGGGTCTTCAGTCCTTGTGTGGAGTGGGGGCCGGAACCTGAGGATTCCTCTCCAGTGTTGCCATGGATCTTGCGGTGCTTCTGAGTCTCCCCAGGGGAGTCAGGCCTCGTCTCGAGTGGGGGCTTGCACGTGCGCTTTCCTCCCGAATTGCAGCAGTAGTGTCACGCTTCCAGTCACGTGGATCAAGGGATCTGTGGCTTTCCCTCGAGGCTTTCCCTCGAGGCTTTCCCACGAGGCTTTCCCACAGGGCTGTGCCACGTGCCACCTTGGTGTGAGTCGATCCTCGTCGTGAAAGACGAGCCGGTGAAGGGAAAAGAGGTTCCTCTGGAATGCACTGAGACATCTGGTGGACTCTTGGAATGGTGGCACGACCCTGGAGTTCCTCTCGCCGTTCCTGTTGAGAGGGCCTCCTCTTGAGATGCGACGGGAACGCCAGGAACTGTTTCCCGACGAAGCAGGGATAGGATCCCTCATCTCGAGCTACGAGGCGGAAACGGGGCTCCTCTGGATGTGGGCGGGACCCTCGTGGTTCCTCTCGAGTGGAGACGGGTATGTCGGGGAACTCCTTGATTTGCACCAAGGGTGTGAAGGACCCTTTCGAAGTTCCAGAGGTGAGGTGTAAGCAGCCTGGAGACGCCTCAGCGGAATGGGCCTCATCTCGACTGGAGGGGAGAACCTCCTGGATTTTCTCGAGTTGCGGCAGGTCTTCTCGAGTTACAACGGGGACCTCAGGGACCTGCTCTGGTGGCCTCAGGAAAGGCCAGTCCCCTTTCGAGTTGCTAGGGGACCTCTCGGGATTCCTCTCCCGTCCATGCCGGGGCCTCAGTCTTTGTGGGGACTCGGGGCCGGAACCTGAGGATTCCTCTCCAGTGTTGCCATGGATCTTGGGGTGCTTCTGAGTCTCCCCAGGGGAGTCAGGCCTCGTTTCGAGTGGGGGCATGCACGTGCGCATTCCTCCCGACCTGCAGCAGTAGTGTCACGCTTCCAGTCACGTGGATCAAGGGATCTGTGGCTTTCCCTCGAGGCTGTCCCTCGTGGCTTTCCCACGAGGCTTTCCCTCAGGTCTGTGCCACGAGCCACCTTGGTGTGAGTCGATCCTCGGCGTGAAAGACGAGCCGGTGAAGGGAAAAGTGGTTCCTCTGGAATGGACTGAGACATCTGGGGGACTCTTGGAATGGTGGCACGACCCTGGAGTTCCTCTCGCCGTTCCTGTTGAGAGGGCCTCCTCTTGAGATGCGGCGGGAATGCCCAGAACACTTTCCCGACGAAGCAGGGAAAGGATCCCTCATCTCGAGCTACGAGGCGGAAACGGGGCTCCTCTGGATGTGGGCGGGACCCCCGTGATTCCTCTCGAGTGCAGACGGCTAGGTCGGGGAACTTCTTGATTTGCACCAAGGGTGTGAAGGACCCTTTCGCAGTTCCAGAGGTGAGGTGTAATCAGCCTGGAGACGCCTCAGCGGAAATGGGCCTCATCTCGCCTGGAGGGGAGAACCTCCTGGATTTTCTCGAGTTGCGGCAGGTCTTCTCGACTTACGACGGGGACCTCAGGGAGCCGCTCTGGTGGCCTCAGGAAAGGCCAGTCCCCATGCGAGTTCTAGGGGCCTCTCGGGATTCCTCACCCGTCCATGCCGGGGCCTAAGACCTTGTGTGGATTCGGGGCCGGAACCTGAGGATTCCTCTCCAGTGTTGCCATGGATCTTGGGGTGCTTCTGAGTCTCCCCAGGGGAGTCAGGCCTCGTCTCGAGTGGGGGCATGCACGTGTGCTTTCCTCGCGAGCTGCAGCAGTAGTGTCACGCTTCCTGTTCACGTGGATCAAGGGATCTGTGGCTTTCCCTCGAGGCTGTCCCTCGAGGCTTTCCCACGAGGCTTTCCCACAGGGCTGTACCACGTGTCACCTTGGTGTGAGTCGATCCTCTGCGTGAAAGACGAGCCGGTGAAGGGAAAAGAGGTTCCTCTTGAATGGACTGAGACATCAGGGGGACTCTTGGAATGGTGGCACGACCCTGACGTTCCTCTCGCCGTTTCTTTTGAGTGGGCCTCCTCTTGAGATTCGACGGGAACGCCGGGAAATCCTTCCTGACGGGGCAGGGAAAGGAACCCTCATCTCGAGCTACGAGGCGGATACGGGGCTCCTCAGGATGTGGGCGGGACCCTCGTGTTTCCTCTCGAGCGGAGACGGGTATGTCGGGGAACTCCTTGATTTGCACCAAGGGTGTGAAGGACCCTTTCGAAGTTCCAGAGGTGAGGTGTGATCAGCCTCGAGACGCCTCAGCGGAAATGGGCCTCATCTCGCCTGGAGGGGAGAACCTCCTGGATTTTCTTGAGTTGCGGCAGGTCTTCTCGAGTTACGACGGGGACCTCAGGGACACGCTCTGGTGGCCTCAGGAAAGGCCAGTCCCCATGCGAGTTGCTAGGGGCCCTCTCGGGATTCCTCTCCCGTCCATGCCGGGGCTTAAGACCTTGTGTGGAGTCGGGGCCGGAACCTGAGGATTCCTCTCCAGTGTTGCCATGGATCTTGGGGTGATTCTGAGTCTCCCCACGGGAGTCAGGCCTCGTCTCGAGTGGGGGCATACACGTGCGCTTTCCTCCCGATCTGCAGCAGTAGTGTCACGCTTCCTGTCTCGTGGATCAAGGAATATTTGGCATTCCCTCGAGGCTTTCCCTCGAGGCTTTCCCTCGAGGCTTTCCCACGAGGCTTTCCCCCAGGGCTGTGCCACGTGCCACCTTGGTGTGAGTCGATCCTTGTCGTGAAAGACGAGCCGGTGAAGGGAAAAGAGGTTCCTCTGTAATGGACTGAGACATCTGGTGGACTCTTGGAATGGTGGCACGACCCTGGAGTTCCTCTCGCCGTTCCTGTTGAGAGGGCCTCCTCTTGAGATGCGACGGAAACGCCAGGAACTCTTTCCTGACGAAGCAGGGATAGGATCCCTCATCTCGAGATACGAGGCGGAAACGGGGCTCCTCTGGATGTGGGCGGGACCCTCGTGTTTCCTCTCGAGTGGAGACGGGTATGTCGGGGAACTCCTTGATTTGCACCAAGGGTGTGAAGGACCCTTTCGAAGTTCCAGAGGTGAGGTGTGATCAGCCTGGAGACGCCTCAGCGGAAATGGGCATCATCTCGCCTGGAGGGGAGAAACTCCTGGATTTTCTCGAGTTGCAGCAGGTCTTCTCGACTTACGACGGGGACCTCAGGGAGCCGCTCTGGTGGCCTCAGGAAAGGCCAGTC